>NC_058407.1:81331312-81641178 GCF_002201575.2 Neomonachus schauinslandi | reverse complement strand
TCTCTCTCTCTCTCTCTCTCTCTCTCTCTCTCTCTCTCTCTCTCTCTCTATATATATATATATATATATATATATATATATTCTGTCAATCTAAAATTTAGAATCTAAATTATAACTTAGAGAAATCAAAAGTCACCAAGTTTTTCCAGGTGACTTTTGATTTCTCTAAGTTATAATTTAGATTCTAAATTTTAGATTGACAGGATTGAAGCTCCAATTTTTATTTAGTCCTTTTCCCAGCCTCCTACATAAGGAGTCAATTGACAGTGCTTTTAATTGTACAACTGGTAGCTCTGAATACATTTTTAATTCTATTTTAAAACCCCTACACTGAAAATGAAGCCATACTTGGTATTTGGCCCATGGCCTCAAGAAGTTCCCTGAATTTATCCAGGGATAAATTCTGAGTAATAATTCCAAATGAGAATTACTGTGTTATCATTTGAAATCACATAATGCATAAGAAAGCACTGTAAAAACTATGAAGTGCTATAAAATGTCGTATTAGTATTTTACCATTATTGGCCTATAAAACTAAACTCCTTCAATGCTGTTAAATCTATTTGTAGCTTTAAATTCTTTAGCAATTAGAAATATGTCAAGAATAAAGAATATTTAGCCATTTTCTAATAGTGACACTGTTAGTACCAAAATAGTTATCTGTTACTAGTTTAAACCACTCATATAGTAAAGCTTCTTGATCTAGCCATTCCACTGAAGAGAAAAATCATAAGACTTTCTCTTGAAAAGGTTAAGGTCTATGTAGTTTTTGAAAATAAATGAAAGTAAATATGGTCACTAGGGATCTTTAGAGCTATTTCCTCTATTATCTTGGCTATAAGATTTTTTCAGATGCTGGCTGAGTGCATTTTAGCAATAATGGCATTTACTGAAGTCGAGGTATGTGCTCTGTATACTTCATATACATCAACTCATTTACTGCTCAAATCTCTATGAAATAGGTAGCATCATCTCAAATTTAGAAATAGGAAAACTAAGCAAGAGTAGTTAAAGAAGTTGTCCAAGACAGCACAGTTAGTGAAGGGCTGTCAAACTCTGACAAATCCAAAAGCTCTACTCTTTTTCTTTTTTTTTTCCTTGCCCACTTTCATTTATTTATTTTTTTATTATGTTATGTTAATCACCATACATTACATCATTAGTTTTTGATGTAGTGTTCCATGATTCATTGTTTGCATATAACACCCAGTGCTCCGTGCAGTATATGCCCTCTGTAATACCCATCACCAGGCTAACCCATCCCCCCCCATTCCCCTCCCCTCTAGAACCCTCAGTTTGTTTTTCAGAGTCCATAGTCTCTCATGGTCTGTCTCCCCCTCCGATTTCCCCCCTTCATTCTTCCCCTCCTGCTATCTTCTTTTTTTTTTTTTTTTTTAACATATAATGTATTACTTGTTTCAGAGGTACAGGTCTGTGATTCAACAGTCTTACACAATTCACAGCGCTCACCATAGCACATACCCTCCGCAATGCCTATCACCCAGCCACCCCATCCCTCCCCCCCCGCCACCACTCCAGCAACCCTCAGTTTGTTTCCTGAGATTAAGAATTCCTCATATCGGGGCGCCTGGGTGGCTCAGTTGGTTAAGCGACTGCCTTCGGCTCAGGTCATGATCCTGGAGTCCCGGGATCGAGTCCTGCATCGGGCTCCCTGCTCAGCAGGGAGTCTGCTTCTCCCTCTGACCCTCACCCCTCTCATGCTCTCTCTCTCATTCTTTCTCTCAAATAAATAAATAAAATCTTTAAAAAAAAAAAAAAGAATTCCTCATACCAGTGAGGTCATATGATACATGTCTTTCTCTGACTTATTTCGCTCAGCATAATACCCTCCAGTTCCATCCACGTCGTTGCAAATGGCAAGATTTCATTCCTTTTGATGGCTGCACATATCTTCTTTATCTATTCATCTGTCGATGGACATCTTGGCTCTTTCCATAGTTTGGCTATTGTGGATATTGTTGCTATAAACATCGAGGTGCACGTACCCCTTCGGATCCCTACATTTGTATCTTTGGTGTAAATACCCAGTAGTGCAATTGCTGGGTTGTAGGGCAGCTCTATTTTCAACTTTTTGAGGAACCTCCATACTGTTTTCCAGAGCAGCTGCACCAGCTTGCATTCCCACCAACAGTGTAGGAGGGTTCCCCTTTCTCTGCATCCCGCCAACATCTACCATTTCCTGACTTGTTAATTTTAGCCATTCTGACTGGTGTGAGGTGATATCTCATTGAAGTTTTGATTTAGATTTCCCTGAGGCTGAGTGATGTTGAGCAATTTTTCATGTGTCTATTGGCCATTTGGATGTCTTCTTTGGAGAAATGTCTGTTCATGTCTTCTGCCCATTTCTTGATTGGATCATTTGTTCTTTGGGTGTTGAGTTTGATAAGTTCTTTATAGATTTTGGATACTAGCCCGTTATCTGATACGTCATTTGCAAATATCTTCTCCCATTCTGTCGGCTGTCTTTCGGTTTTGTTGACTGTTTCTTTCGCTGTGCAAAAGCTTTTTATCTTGATGAGGTCCCAATAGTTCCTTTTCGCCCTTGCTTCCCTTGCCAAAAGCTCTACTCTTAATCACTTTTCTAGACCATCTCTCCAGGAGCTAAGACACTAACCTATTTAGGTTTCAACCCAATAGGTAATAAATCTAGATTTCTGACCGTGTTTCCTAAAGAGCAAAATATATTAATATATCTGAAATACTTGTTGTAAAAGTATGACATAAAAATATGCTGGACATCTTAGAAATTTGGCATTCAAAACATTCAAAGTGAAACTGGGTGGAGGTGGGGGAAAAGAAAGAAAATGAGTTTTGCAAATGTTGGGGATTATTTCAGCCATCCTTGGGCACTGTTATTACTGTGTGTAAATGCTAGGTTAATATAAGAAAAATCTATTTTGATTTCTACACACACACACACACACACACATATACATACACACACATTTACTGAGTATTTACTGCATACCTAGTCTGTGCTAAGAAGTATATAAGGCACTGAGGAAGTACAGAAGTATAAATTATGATTATCAACTAAAAGGAGTATTCAGACTGACCGAAAAGACAGAATTTTGAGAACACAATTAACATACTACAAAGTGCTAAATGGAATACAATCAATGAAATAGACTGAATGAAAGAGCTAGGATCAATGATGTTACAGGAAGGAAAAATGTGACTTATTAAAAGGAAAAACTTTCTAAGTATCAGCAGTGTCCAAATGAATCAGCTGATTTGATAAGCAATGAATATCTATCACTAGAAACATTCAAGTTAGGTGATGATCAATAAAGAATGATACAAAAGATTTTCTATGGTTGTTGTGAGGTTGACCCAGCCTAAATAATATTGTCTAGTACCATCTCACATGTCTTAGATTCCATAATTCCATAAAATAAATTTTTAGCAAGGAAGGGAAAGCTTATTTTGCATGTTCTTTACAGAGAAGTCATCTTGAAGAAATTTGGTATCGAATTTAATTTTGAAAGATGAATTGGACATTAAAAAGTGGTGATAAGAATAAAATAAATAAATAAATTACAAAGAGAATTACAAGTGCAAGGAGAGGAGTAGAGATAATAAACAGTTATGGGAAGACAGTGAAAAAGGTCTACCTCACTGACATGAAGAGGAACTTGGGGGAGCAGGGGTGGTGGGGATGGGGTGAGCGGGGGTGGGGAGCAGGCAACAGAATGAAAGCTGCCTCAGCAAAAAGGAGACCTCTCAAAAGGTCTGGTCAAGAGGTTTTTCATGGATTTAACTGTAAGAGAAGGAGTTGATTGAGGAGAAAGAGCATTATGGATGAAATGTGAACCAGGAGGCAGTTAGGGTTCAGTACTGAGTTGTGCGGGACTAGAAACCTGATTTTCACTACTAAACAGCACAGTAGGCAAATTACTTGACCTCCCTCTAGTTCAGTATCCATATCATAGGATTGGTAGGAAGGTTAAAAGAGTTAATCTATGGAAGGCATTTAGAAAAGTACCCAGCACATAGAGTACTCAATAAATGTTAGTTACGATTATTAATTACAATACACTTATTGCTAGCCAATATGTTTTAATTTATACCCAATTGATATAAAAATTATGGTAAAGGAAAAGAGAGATGATTTAGTTTAGTATGGTATACTTTCCTAAGAGAGTTGCTGCAAAGAGGAATAAACTTCCTTGGAATACAGTGATTTTTAAAAAATTATTATTTGAAGTATTTATGAAGGGGTGCCTGGGTGGCTCAGTCAGTTGAGCATCCGACGCTTGGTTTCAGCTTGGGTCATGATCTCAGGGTCCTGGGATCAAGCCCCATATCAGACTCTGTGCTCAGCAGGGAGTCTGCTTCAAGATTCTCTCTCTCCCTCTCCCTCTGCTCCTCCCCCAGCTCGTGCTCACTCTCTCTCAAATAAATAAAATCTTTTAAGAAATAAATAGATAAATAAATACATAAATAATTTATGAGAAGTAGGAAAAATTATCATAATTTGTAAGGAAGTTTTCTGCAATGAATGGGAAATTAGATTATATGCCTCTTAGTTCCCTTTTCATTCTAAAGTGCTGAAGTTCTAATTGATTAACAGTAAATCTAGCAAGTTAATAAAGAATCCATATTTTTTAATCTTTGGAGAGAAATGAAATTTAAGTGATAATTTCCCTCAACTTTGGGCTGATGGAGTAATATAATATTAGGAGTGTAAGCTCTAGAACAAGACTGTCTGGATTCAAATCCAGGTGGTATCACTTAATTCTCTTGCATAAGCTTGGGCAGCTTCCTAAATTTTCCCATGCCTCAGTTCCCCCAAATATAAAATTGAGATAATAGAACTTATGGGATTATTCTGAGGACTAAATGAGTTGATACATGTAAACTGCTTATAAATTTCTTATGAGTGTTCAACATATGTTAACTATATCACTGTCACTGAGATTTAAAATGTAGAATGGGAAAGAATAGGAAATATTAAATTTTAGAGAAAAAACTACTGTATATCTAAAACAAGAGTACATTTTGTAACTTTCTTTTTATGCCTTACCATCTATTCACCCTTTGTAATGCTTAAATAAATATGACTGAAATTTTTAGCAAAAAAGTTAGCCGAAGGAGATCCAAAAGTACAAACTTACAGTTATAAAATAAATAAGTCATGAAGATATAATGTATAGCATGGTGACTATAGTTAACAATATTGTATTCTATATTTGAAAGTTGCTAAGATAGATCTTAAAAGTCCTCACCACAAAAATAAAATATTTGTAACTACATATGGGGACCAACATTAGCTAGACCTATTGTGGTAATCATTTTGCAATATATACATTCATCAAATCATTGTTGTGCACCTGAAATTAATATAATATTATATGTCAATTATACCTCAATTAAAAAAATAAAAGCATAAATTATACCTCAATTAAAAAAATAAAAGCATACTTAATGCAATGACAATATCTACTCATTATAATACCATGTTTAACAAAGAGAAAGAGAGAAAGAAAGAAAAGAATAGAAAAGAAAAAAGAGCAGTTAGCTGATGGACTCAGCCTGACCAGTTGTGGAGTACATGAACTATAAATGACTATATGGTGAAGTATCATTCAGTCAAATTTATATTACTTAGATCTGCCATGGCTACCAACACTCATGCTCAGGAAATACATTTACCCAGTTTCTATTGGGGAACTTATATTACATTTTATTTTTGGTCTTTTGAATTGTAATATACCCTACTCTTCCCAAAAAACCCATACCATAACACATTCCAGAGAAATAAATCTTTGAGAGTGGACAAAACATGCTAAATATTGACATTTCCCCTATAGGGAAAAAAATCAATGCCATCTTACTATTTATCAAATTAGACAAGATTATGCATAATTTCCTCAGGTTGAATTTAATAATCTGAAATGTACAGATTGGCATATCACTACTGCCTTAATATTTCTGAGCCAAATAGAGCTACACAGTTTTTCCTCTGCACCGTTGAGCATGCTATCTCAATTCTCTCCTCATTTCCACCATTCAAGACCCAACTCAGATATCGTGGTCTTAGCTATGCCTTTCTGGATTCCCACTTCTTCTCCGCAGCCTTCATCCCCTGCCCATGAAACCTCTTACTTCTCTGATACATTAAATACAACAGAGAACATCAGTTAAAAGTCAGTTATTCAATGCACAGGTATCATCCGATGAAAATAGACCAACTACTCAGGGGCAGCATAACTGGTAAGAGGAGTCAGGAATCTCTCCCAAGTAGTTTCATAGAGTGGATATGGTAGGTTGCAATGAAAGATTTCCACAGCACAATTCTTGGTAGTCATAATGCATTTTATGGGGCTCTTTCTTTCAGCAACATTGAGTCTGAGCCTATGACACCATACTAAAGCAGATATCATAAAGGCCACTTACTTGGGATTATTAGAAGGGATTCAGGCACACACCTCAGCATCTCTTGCTTCATTCAGAGACAGATTTCAGAGCATCTCAATATATCTGCGTATCCCTCAAACCATGTTCCCTAAGTATTGTTTGTTGCCATTGGGTTTCTCTTAGATGCTGTGGGACAACAAATTTGAAATTGTTGTCTCTGAAAGAAGGGGAATTCAGATACTCTACATGGCCAAAGACTAATCAAATGCCTATGATTAAATTAGTTTTAAGCTGACCCCCATCTTGAGAAAACTAGCATGCCTAGCAAAGACCACATCTGGATGCGAAGTACTCAGAAGTGAGGTATTAACCTCTGCATCCTGCCTTTCAACAGAGGACTGACATACTCTTGCCATCCTCATCCCCAGGACTTTCTATCACTTTTGAGGCCCAGGATCTCATTTTACTTAGAGTTGTGTCCTCTGCAGCAACCAGAAACATGCTTGGCATATTATGGTATAACTGTCACATGGAGATACCTCCTGCCTCCTGCTTTTCCATCCAACTCATTACACAACTTCTGACAAAGTACTGGGATGGATAAATAGTAGGCACACCCAAGATGGGTTCACCATCAACAAATTGGGCATGTATCCCATGCTGCCTCCAAACTGTCTCATAAAGAAGTTACTAAAAAGAAGATGAACCAATATAGAATGTGTTGAACTTTATTTCTGTCCATTTTGAGTAATTTTGTTCAAGGAGAATTGAAAACAGATGGTTAAAATCAAGAAAATAGACTAAAACCCCAGTTAATGAACGTCTTGGAGATGGCTGTGCATGTATTTAGTATATGTTTAACTAAGATAAGCTTGCTAAGCAATATTTATATGTGTAGCATTTCTACTTTCTCAGAGCTACTGTTTCAAACTAGTGCATCCTCAAAGAAATTTTAAATCAGATTCCACCTCTGGTCACATTCCTGAACACTTGTACTTTCTAGTAGTTATGCAGCCTTAATCCTCTTGAAATTTTAGATCATAATTCCAAGAGTTATTAGGTTGGAAAACAGCTTCTGGGCAAGTGATGTTATTCAAAAAACTTTTTATACCAGAAATAATAGTTGGATTATTTCTGCCTCACAGGTAGTCTCGAGGTCTGATTTTTAATATAATTCTGACATGAGTGTTCCTTCCTTTTAAATAACAATACTTTCAAAACAAAAGGGAAAGATGGGGGAATAAATAAAGAAAATACAATGGTTTGTTGAAAAATACAAAGGTTAAAATTAACTTTGACCTTCCTTTTCTATTCAGTTTACCCTATTCTTCTGTATTCCAGTGACATTAAGTAAATACTTTAATATTTGCTATTTAAGGGCATATCAACATCTTGAGCTCTATTAAGTCTCTATAAGCGTTATTTCCTTTTTAAAATTGTTAGTCATAATGTATACATTTTCTTTTAAAAAACACATTATTTACTTTTGAAAAGTTATTCCATTCCAAAAATTAAAGTATTTGCTTATGCTCTGTATCAGTACAGATAAAGTTTAAAAATAGAAAAAGTGGTCATGCATCGAAGTTCACTTATTTAAGTACCCATCTGAGGTGTGCTGGTAATGGAAGAATACAGAATTCATTTTATAAAACAGTTTCTTTCAATGAAAAAAGACAAGTTCATTTGAATAATAGATAAAATATATTTTACTTTATTTTAATAAATTGCTTCATTATGGATTTAATAATCACTTTTTTATTGAGGTTTGCAGTTATAAAAGTGAGAATAAAGGGGGACATGCAGGAGTACTTTAACAAATTCAACTGTGAGACACATCTCTAAATGCATGGACATGAATTATGCTTACAACAATGAGGTAACCACTTCATTTAAAAAAAGTGACTACAGAAACACTAGAATGGTACTGGAAGATTTAAATTATGGTTTTAAAAATGTAGATATCTTAATAAGGAATAATACATATTGTCCATCATATAAGATCTAAAATTTTTCAAAGGATTCTAAAAATTTTATTTCCGAGGTATTATTCTCAGTGATAGTGGGGCCAAGTGGAATTCACATAAAGGCAAAAGTTGGCACAACATGAAGAACTACCCAATGGCCTGAGACAGATCAAATCTGAAGCAGTGTGATCCAACCCTACCATTGGGATTTTATGAGTAAACACTGGATAAACTTGTTGGCAGTGTTATGGCATTTTATCCTAGCCATGTAGACCATAGTTTAATGTATTACAAATTCTGAAAAACATTTTGTTCCTCTTGATTTTTTCCTAATCCAAAAATCAGAACAAAGAATTTAGACATGTTTATGTAGCAATCTATATATAGAGAAAATGCTCTCATTTGAAAAACTATGTATAAAGTACTAAAGCAATCTCTATCAAAATTCCAATGGCATTTCTCACAGAAATAGAAAAACAATCCTAAAATTGGTATGGAATCACAGAAGAACCTGAATAGTCAATGCAATACTGAGAACAAAGAATAAAGCTGGAGACATCACACTTCCTGATTCCAAACTATACTACGCAGCTATGGTAATCAAAACAGTGTGGTACTGGCATAAAAATAGACACATAAGATCAATGGAACTGAACTGAGATCACATAAATAAACCCCTGTATGTAGGGACAACTAATATTTGACAAGGGAGTCAAAGATACTCAATGGGGAAAGGATCATCTCTTTAATAAATGAAGCCTGGAAAGCTGGATAACCACAAGCAGAAGAATGAAATTGGACCCCTATCTTACACCATTCACAAAAATTAACATAAAATACATGAATACTTGAACATGAGACCTGAAACTGTAATACTCCAAGAGGAAAACATAAGGGGAAAGCTCCTTGATATATGAATTATGACACTGATACTTATAGTTAAAAATATGTATTTTTCCTTAAAATAAAAGCAATATATTCATTAAAGAAAGGCAACTATCACATGCAATCAAAAAGGTGAAATTTTTAAAAAATCAGCCATAGTCCTTTAATCCAGGCATAGCCTTTCAGCATTTTGCATATGTTCTTCTAGAATTTTTGTTCTGTGCATGCTACACACCTCTGTGTGTGTGTGCATGCACCCACATATCCAATCAATAAATATTTCTTTTTTTAAAAAGATTTTATTTAGGGGCGCCTGGGTGGCTCAGTCAGTTAAGCATCTGCCTTCGGCTCAGGTCATGATCCCAGAGTCCTGGGATCGAACCCCGCATTGGGCTCCCTGCTCCGCGGGAAGCCTGCTTCTCCCTCTCCCATTCCCCCTGCTTGTGTTCCCTCTCTCACTGTCTCTCTCTGTCAAATAAAAAAAAAAAAAATTTAAAAAGATTTTATTTATCTACCTGACAGAGAGATAGCACAAGTAGGCAGAGAGAGGCAGGCAGAGGGGAAGGGAGAAGCAGGCTCCCCACTGAGCAGGGAGCCTGACGCGGAGCTCGATCCCAGGACCCTGGGATCATGACCTGAGCCGAAGGCAGCTGCTTAACCGACTGAGCCTCCCAGGCACCCCTGAATATTTCTTAAATGTTTACCATTACCCAGGTTCTGATTTCCCATGTCATTACATCATTTTTAAATGAAATTAATATTCCATCACATAGAAACCCCACAATTTTTGAACATAGAGCCCATTTTTTAAATATCAATTGTTTTCAATTTCATGTTACTATAAACACCATATATGAAACATTAGCTAACTTCCTAGAAGCACAAGCATCAACATTAACAGATTTTCTCTTTCTTTTTCGTTCTTTTTTAAGTAGGCTCCAACACGGGGCTTGAACTCATGACACTGAGATCAATGCCTGAGCTGAGATCAAGAGTCGGATGCTTAACTGACTGAGCCACCCAGGTGCCCCAACATTAACAGATTTTAATGTGTACTATGAAATGAATCTTTGGTGCAGGGATACAATTGGTAACACAAGCCTCAGTCAAGGACAGGCCTAATCTCACTGCAATATCTTCATTGGTTATTGTGTCATTTTTTATCTTTTCTAATTTGCTAAATGAAGTAAAATCTCACAATTGATTTGCATTCCTGGAATTATAAAAATCAAACATTTGATATGTTTGACTCCCAATATTAATTGAATATTCAAGTTATTTTTTCTACTTTTCTATTAATTTGTTAGCAGTTTCAAATATATTTTATTTACATATATTGAATATATAAAATACCAATAGTCAGTTTTAACAAAAATGGTACTTTATATCATTAAACCTAGTATACTGCAAACGTATTTCTCAGTTCCTCATTTGTTTGTCAGTCTTACCATTGAAGATGCAAAAAGCTTTTATGTTTATGTATCAAACCTAACCACATTTTTCCTTTGTGATTTCTGCCTTTGGTATAATGCTTAAAAACAACTTCTAACCCTCCCCCCACTTACATAAATATTCACCAACACTATCTCTTAATACTCTTATAGTGTCTTTTATTAAAAATGTAAATCTATAATCCTTCTAGAATTTATATTAGCAATGGCATAGGAACTGACTTTAACTTTTTTCTAAATAGTTAGAAAATTTTCCTTAAACCATGCCTAAAATGACACTTGTATCAAAAAGCTTTAAGAGGGAAATTTCATAATTACAGGTTAAACATCATGTTTGTATTATGTTATGTTATATTATGTCATGTCACATCATATTATATTTTAAAACACCAGTTATTCACTATAAAATGTTTAATTCTCTAACGGATGCCTAGATACATACATCATCTAGGAAAATAACATCATGGTTCATAATTACTTTAAAAATTAGGAAATATTTATTACATTTTATAATCAATCTCAGCAGTTCAACTTCACTAATTTATGCAAAATGTATTTTCATTTACAGAATGTGACTGTGGGCAAGACTTCTTCCACTGAGAAGATGTATAACCTAATTATGAAAAAGTTCTATGGAGACAGTTTGGGTTCAAGGTTTTATCTCAGATTAAATTATTATTGTTAGAACTGCTTTGTTGCTTAGTGTTCTAAAGAAAGACACAAAAATAAGCAATTGCTTCCTCACATGCATCATTTTAAAAATTTTTGGTCAACAGCTCATGCATTATTGTATCTGGAAGGAAAAATTCTCTTAATTACGAACAATTGCTGAATAAGAGAACAATGCTTGGTTGTTATTAAATTATTGAGACATATTATCATCTGACTTTAAAAAGTAATATAGTCTAATTTTCCTATAACTTTTGAATGATTCTCATTCATCATTCTTTATCAATCAAGAAATGGAAAGCTACAGCCAAAGAAATTATACATAGACCATTATTTTCTGCTAGTCTTTTAGGGCTGTTTCAAGTACATCAGCATGAGCTACTCAAACAGCAATATCTTGTTCCAAGACCAGTACAGTGGAGCATCTCTATGTGACTGCATTATGTTACTTAAATTGAGGTACATTTTGAAATGAGCTCTGCAATTCAAATTGTGCTAATAAAATTCCTCCAGTGCATATATACGTACACTTGAAACACCCAGAAAATAAGCTTAATAATGTTATGCAAAGCTATTCAGATGGATATTAGATATTTGTAGGTAGAACATGCAGATGATCAAGTATAATCAGGCATTTAAACAAATAATTTTGAGTTAAGGAAAAAATTATAAAAGTACGGTGCCCTTAGATTTAAACAGGCTGTTTGTTAGCATGCTTTTCAGGGTGTTTTTACTTACGACATTTCATTAACTTTAGAAAGCTAAGCTGAAAGTTTATCAAAATGGAGACATTCAAGAGATCGAGGTGCAACAATGAAATATGATCTACAATGATGTGTAAAGTGTTGTGAAAAAGAGTAAGATATAGAAACATGATGCTGTTCAGGAAATATGTGATCACATAATGAGTTATTAATTAATAAACAAGGGATTCAAATCAAAGACCAGCATTGAATCAGTTCTACCATATGGTACTATAGAACTGTGGATGAGGTTGTAGAGCATGGACAGTTAGTTGTGCAAGTAAGTAGTATCATAAGCCCTGTATTTATATAACTGTAAAATCAATCAGTGCCTTTTTTTAAAAAATAATAACCAATGAAAAAAATAATAATAATAACCAATGTTTTGATTTCAGAGGGTCATTGGATTTTCCTACGACCTTTCAGTCTTCTTAATTACTATGTGTTCAGAGTGATGCACATTTTTATCCACAGGTGGCAGACCTTATCAAAATCAACTTCAATCACATGCAGTATTTTGTTTTGGTGGTGGGTTTTGTTGTTGTTGTTGTTTTTCCCCTTAAACTGCCACCTACATTAAAATGTAAGAGTGTGCTGCTCAGAGTTCTCATTAATGTTGTACAATTTAGATGATAGATTTGTCAACAAAGGGGCTCATTCTCAAAGGCCAGTGAATCCTGTCGGGATAAATGCCTTAAAAATTGTATATTGCAGAGTAATCTTTAATTATAAAGAACTTACTTGACAATTTGCAATATATTGGGATTATTTTCCTTTTTCAAGCAATAAAGAGTTTTACTGTCTAGATTAGGGTGACCGAGGGAAAAAAGTGATTGCATTTGATAAATAGTTAAAGCAAAGAGCTTGCTTCTTTGCAAGTAAAAGAGAAAGGTGACCAAAAGGCATGTACAAATAGCATTAGGATCACAAATTATTAACTAGCTAAATGGTTAAAGCAAATAACTATAAATGCAGTGACATTTTAAAAAATTGTTAATACAGCAGGAGATAAGCAAAGCAAAAATAACTGCCATCAAGGGTACAACCAACCACTATCCTCAATTTACCTCTAAAAAATCTGGGATTCACAACACCTATGCAAGGTGCTTATTTTTGTTGCATTATTTTTGGTCAACGGCATATAAAATCTGATATTCAATGAAGCCTTTTTGTGGGTATTTTTGATATGTGCAAAAGGGTATTTTAACATTACAATGTATTTTAAAGTATATATAAATAAAATAACCATAATTTTATAGCTTGAAAACATTTTGCTTCATTTCAATCTAATGGCAATGTCTTAATCCTTCATTACATTTCTTAGAACAAGTAATAGAAAGAATAAATGCTGGGCGCCTGGGTGGCTCAGTTGGTTGAGCGACTGTCTTTGGCTCAGGTCATGATCCTGGAGTCCCGGGATCGAGTCCTGCATCGGGCTCCCTGCTTGGCAGGGAGTCTGCTTCGCCCTCTGACCCTATCCCCTCTCATGTGTTCTTTCTCTCTCATTCTCTCTCTCTCAAATAAATAAATAAAATCTTTAAAAAAAAAAAAAAAAGAAAGAATAAATGCTTATTTTACTATCCTATTATTCTTCATTTCCATTTCTTTACAAGCATCTTAAATGGTTTTACCTAATTTCAAAGATGTATCAGTTTAATCTATACTATTTGCAACCATATTTTTCCCTCCTAAAATATAATACACACCACTAAAGAAATAAGTAAAAACTATCATAACTCTTTGCTGTATTATTTTAATGCTTAATTATTATGATTAAATGTATACAATATTTACAGTTCAGCAAATAGTAAGAAAGCACATACCTACATAACCATCACCTAGTACATTACTGGCACTCTCCCTTTGATCCAAAGTTCCCCCTCACCTAAATACTTCCTCCCTCAGCTCAGCTTCTTTCCTTATTCTTAGAAGTTAGGACTCCCTGGCTCTTGTAGTAGTATTCCTTTGCTTTTCAATATTTCAGTATTTCTTTGCTTTTCAACATCTCATTGACTATTCTATAAATTTCCACCTTGATGATAATTATTTCCAATTTTTGGCAAATACAGATATTTCTCATGTGAACATTCTTATACATATTTCCTGATACACATATGTACATATTTCTCTGGGATATATATCTAAGATTGCTATGCTTGAGCAGGGGATATAAATTTCACCTTTATTAGGTATTATACCCAAAACTGGTTGCTCCAATTGATAGCCCAACCAGCACTGTATAAATGGCTATTAATCTGCATCCTTGCCAATGCTTTGACCCGCTAGCTATTTTAGTTTTCCCCATTCTGAAGCACATATAGTGGGATCTCATTATAAGTTTAATTTGTATTTCCATGAATACTACTGATATTAAGCCCTTTTAAATATGTTTGGACATTTGGACATACTACTGGCCATTTGGATTTCTTCTTTTGCCCATTTTCTTATTAGATTGTATGAATTGTTACACTGATTTATAGTTTTTAAAAATCTATTCTGGATACGATCTTTGTCAATGATGTCCTGCAAATTTATTCTACCACTCCATGTCCTGTCTTTTCTCTCTTTTTATGGTGCTTTCTGATAAACAATAAAATAATGTAGCCTCTAATGTAAAAGATGAACTCTGGACAATAATGATGTGTCAATTATAAATTGTAAAAAAAATAAAAGTACCATTCTGGTAGGATATGTTAATAAAGGAGGCTATGAATGTGTTAGGGGCGGGTACCAGGAGGTATATGAAAAATCTCTGTTCTCTCTGCTCATACTTCTCTGAACCTAAAAGTGCTCTGTAAAAAAAAGTCTATTTAAAAATAATGTAGGATGTGTGCTTTCTTCATTTAAGAGATCCTTCTCTACTCCCAAGTCATTAAGTTATTTTCTTAGATTCTCTTAGATTCTTTTTGCCTCTTACATTTAGATTGTGACCAACTGAAATTGATTTTTGTGTGTGGTGTGAGGTAAATTTTGTTTTTTTTCCATAGATAATCAGTTTTCCTAGTACCATCTATTAAAAAGTCTGTTATTTTTCTATTGCTTTACAGTACCACCTTTATTGTAAATAAAGTGCCCATATATGCAAGAGTCTGTTTCTGAGTTCTCTAGTCTCGCTTATTTGCTTACTTGTCTACGCCTACCACATTACCACGTTTTTTCAATTAACAGTTTTATAATGTCAGCAAGGCAAATACTCCTACCCATTCCTTCTTTTCCAAGAGTGTCTTGACTATTCTTTGTCTTGTTCACTAGAATCAACTTGTCACATTGCCCCCCCAGCGCGCACACACACACACACACACCCCAACACTTAAAAAACTATCCAAATAAATAACAAAGAAACAAAGATAAAACAACCCGTTGACATTTTCTTTGTGATTACACTGTATTTATAAATCAATTTGGCAGTAAGGGGCATCTCTACAATATTGGATCTTTTAGACCATGAACATCATTTATTTCAGCCTTGAAAATATTTCTTAAAGTTTCACAATTTTCCCCATAGAGATACTACATATCTCTTATTATTAAACATGAGGTAAGGGTACCTGGGTGGCTCAGTTGGTTAAGCTCAAGTCATGATCCCAGGGTCCTGAGATCAAGCCCACTGTGGGGATCCCTGCTTAGCAGGGAGTCTGCTTCTCCCTCTACCCCTCCCCCCACTCCCCTGCTTGTGTGAGCTCTCTCTCTCTCTCTCTCTAAAATAAATAAAATCTTAAAAAAAAAAAAACCCACGAGGTAAAAAGTGATGCTGATATATAGAAATACAGTTGATTTCTTATATAGTATGCATCAAACTTGCTAAACACTCTTTTTAACTCATTTTATCTGCCAATATGACAGTTGGTTGTTTCTTTTCCAATAATAACTCTATTTCTTTATCTTGCCTTACTACATTGGCTAGCATCTCCAGAAAAAATGCTAAATAGCAGGAGTGATAGAAAATATCCTTGTCTTGTTCTTGATCACAAAAGGAAAGTTTCCAACTTTTACTATTATAATTTATATTTGCTATAGGTATTTTATATCACATTAAGGAAATATTTTCCTATTTTTAGTTTTCTAAAACTTTTAAAAATCAGAAATAGATGTTGAATGTTATTAAATGCTTTTTCTGTATTAATTGAAATGATCATATGATACTTTTCTTTAATCTGTATCATATAGATTGATTTTTTTACATGTTAGCAAACCTAGAATTTCTGTAATAAACCAACTTGGTCATGATTAATGATCCTTTTTATATATTGCTGAATTTGATTTGGTAATATTTGGTTGATGGTTTTTCCATTTATATTCATGAGAGGAATTTACCTGTGAATGTACTTTTTCATATCATACTTGTCAAGTTTGGTATCAAGGTTATATGATCTTTATATATAAAGTAAGTTTAGGATTATCACATCTTCTACTTTTTGAAAAAGACTTATGTAAAATTAGATTTATTTCTTCCTTGAATTTATCTGTGAAGCCACCTGGGTCTGGAATTTTCTTTATAGGAGGATTTTTTAAATTACTGAATTAAATTGCTTTAATGGTTACAGAACTATTCAGGTTCTCCCTTTCTTCTTGAGTAAATTTTGCTACATTGTATTTTTCTAGGAATTTGACAATTCATCCAATTCTTCATATTTACCAGTGTGAAGTTGGTAACATGAAGTTCATAATATTCATTACTGTCTGTTTAATCTTTACACAACGGTTATGATGTAGCCTTTGTCATTCTTTTTTTTTTTTTAAAGATTTTATTTATTTATTCATGAGAGACAGAGAGAGAGAGAGAGAGAGAGAGGCAGAGGGAGAAGCAGGCTCCCAAGGAGCAGGGAGCCCGATGTGGGACTCGATCCCAGGACCCTGAGATCATGACCTGAGCCGAAGGCAGACGCTTAACCATCTGAGCCACCCAGGCGCCCAGCCTTTGTCATTCTTGATGTTGGTTACTTGCTCTTTATCACTTGCTCTCTTGTTTGGTCTCATCAGAGGACTGGAAAATTTATTCATCTTTTGCAACAATTTTTGGCTTTCTTGGTCCTCTCCATGTGACTGTCTCCCACTTTGTTAATTATGTTCTTGCTTTAATTGACTTCTTGATTTTATTACTCTGGTTTTATTTTGCTTTTGTTTTTGCTTTTTTGAAATGTCTCCTTATTTTCACTCTTTCTTTTTCCTAGTACATTTATTTAAGATATAATTTTCCCAGGAAGTACTTGTTAAAGGCATTCTATAATTGTTACATGTAAAATAATTCAATTTGGTTAGTTTAAAATATTTAAAATTACTATTGTGATTTCTTTGGAATCTTGAAACTTATTTCTAGCTATATATTTTTTTTATTTGCAACTTGATTTCTAGTGAAACTGGTATGATTCCAGTTCTTTGAAAATGGTTGAGACCTATTTTATGACTCAACATACAGACAATTTTTGTAATTTTTCCATGTTTTCTTCAAAATAATGTGAGTTTTGTAGTTGTATGCCAGGCTCTGTATATGCCTATCAGATCAAGTTTCTTAATCTTGTCTTTCAACTCTATATCCTTACTGATTTTTTCTGTCTACTTTATTCCATCAATTACTAAAAGAAGTGGGTTAAAATGTTATTCTGGGTTTGCTTATTTATCTTTGCTGTTTTGGCAATTTGTACTTAATATATTTTGAGATTATGTTATTATGGGCATTTAGATTTTAAATTATTTATCTTCCTATTGAATTGAAACTTCAGTTATTTACAAAGTGACTCTATTTCTAGTAATGGTTTGGGCTTTAAAGTCTATTTTGTTTAATCAGTATAGTTACACCAGTGTCCATGTGATAAATATTTGCAGAGTATAATGTCTTCTATTATTATTTACATTTTACACACGAGGAATCAGTGGTTAAGGAACATACCCAACAGTAGACAGCCATAAGTGGTACCATCAGGAACTGAACTCAAACAATGTGTCTCCAAAGTCTAAGCCTCTCAACATTATAGTTCTCTTATAAATTCCAAAGAGTAAAGTCAGCTTAGGTTCAGGGGGGATATGCTCTCACTCCAATTTCTGCAAAGAATTTCTGATGAATTGCTCTCTGATTTGATGTTTCACTTAGCTTTGAGTTAAATTTTCATTTCTTTAATATTCTCTTAACATTATACTTTTTAAAATTCTTTACCACACACAAAAAAAGAAATATTCTTAATCCAGAACTGCAATATTCAACCTCTTTCACTCACACACAAGAGACAGAAATCTTTAAAATATTGCTCTTTGCCTTTGAAATAGGCATGATTACCAACAACTTTCCCATGCCATTGAACTGCAACACAGTATTTCAGTCTGCCCTAACCTAAAAGAGGCAGGGGGCTGCAATGTGTTTAAGATTTCTGAGCAACTGTATGGCTCTACCGAGAAGGAAAGCTTATTGCAACCTGACTTCAGGAAAAAGTCAAAAAGGATGGGTGCTAAGCTGATTCATTTCTTCTTGAGTAGACATATTTAGTATTTTTAATAGGAACACTAAGCAACTTAGGTAAACCTTTTGGATTCCATACTTCTTATATTTTCAAATTTTAGTATGAAATCATACTTGTTATTTAAAATATTGTGTAGGTTGCCTGGGTGGCTCATCTGCCTTTGGTCATGATCCTGGGGTCCTGGGATCGAGTCCCACAGCGGGCTCCCTGCTCAATGGGGAGTCTGCTTCTCCCTCTACCCCTCCTCCCTGCTTGTGATCTTTCTCTCTCACTCTCTCTCTCTCAAATAAATAAATAAAATCTTTAGAAAAATAAAGAAATAAAAATAAAGAAATAAATAATTGTGTAAACTAGGAAGAAAATTAAAACTGCTCATAATTCCATGATCTAGAGCTAATATTTGATGTATTAACTTTCAGGTATTTTTCCTGTTAATTTGTATGTATTTGTAATATATATTTATAAGTGAGTGTATATTTGTGTGTGCATGTACATGTGTACACACACAAATTTAGAAATACAATGTATCTTTAGTGTGGATTCTGTCTTGTTTAATATTACATTATGCATAATTTCATGTGAGTTTAAAAATTCTTTAAAAATATTTTGACTGTATAATACAAATGTACTCAAATTTATCCAACTACTGCTCCATTGCTGGACAGTTTAGTCAATCTTAAACTCTTCTCATTACAAATATATGAAAACGAACAAATATATTTATATCAATTTTGTCTCTTTCTTTAATTATTTCATTAAGTTAGATTCCTGGAAATGAAACTGTCAAATACTGCTAATTGGGCCCTAATATCCAGTCTCTTATTATTCCACTATAATAACTACCCCAGATTCATCTCCCAGAATAAAAACTACATTTTCTAGCCTTTTAAAGTATGGCATTGCTGTATGACTATGTTCTAGCCAATGGAATGTAAATGGAAGGGGTGTGAACACCTTTCAGAAGATTTCCTTAAAGGGGAGAGCATGATCTTCTCCTAGTAACATTTCCTTCCTGTTGCTAGCACATGGACATGATGACTGGAATACCAATTCTGGATATTTTAAAAGACTAGGTAAAAGCCACGTGTTCAGGGTAACAGAGCAAGAGACAAAGGATCTGGGTCCCTGATGACTATGGAAACACCCAACCAGCAATAAACTGCTTACACAGACTTCACAAAGAGAAAATGTAAATTTCCATCTTTTTAAAAACTATTTTGGATTACTTGTAACCAAATGTTTTCCAAACTAGTGAAGTGGAAATGTTGCATAGAATGCTTTGGAAACATTTAAGGCTCATACCAGAGATGGCCAAATCACTTTCTGGAAAGTTGAACAAATATAACCCTTTTCCAGCAGTATTGAAAGCACCCATCTCCCCACATTCTTGTTACAACATTGTCATTCCAAACTGCTTTTTACTGGTTAGATAGTAATGTAGCCTTGCATTTCTTTTATTAGTGTATTGTATTAGAATTGCATTCTTCATTAATTATTTGTTCTTATATTTTACCTTTTTAAATTAAGATGTCAGTGCCTTCTTATAATAACGGCTCTTTACAGGTGACATTGGCAATATTTATTAGAAGTAGCCCCAGATTTACATTTGCCTTCTAATTGTATTGATATTGGTGTTTTCACCAGCAAAACTACAGAAGTTTCATATTTGCAATCATCCATTTGTGACTTATTCCGCTTCTGTTAACATAAAAATCCATTACTCACAATGCTTTCTTCCATATTTTATCATGTCATTTGTCTGTGATATATGAAGTCTTATTTATAAATAATTTAAGGATATAATTTAGGTGTTAACAATTTTTAAAGAAGATAACAACTACAATTGATTCTAAAGGCTTTCACAAAGAAACTTGCATCTTGAAGTTCTAAAAACCTAAGACATAAGACCTTAAGAGTGGATTAGTGAATAAATAAGTTGTAGCTCACTATTCAAAAAAGACCATTTTTCCATAATTCTTTTTAGTAATAAACAGAAAGAATTCCTTTTCCATCTTACTAGTGACAAACTTCTAAACAAAGGATCCCTTACCTCTGACCTTTTCTGCTGTCGCCCACATGATAGTCAGTCGACCACCAGAATATAAGAGTCTAGGTCTGTGGTCAAACTTTCAGTTCCTGTTCCCAAAGTATAACTTTTTTGAAAAGACAAACAAGCATTTCATAAATGCACTCACAGACAGATGCCCACTAAATATTTCTGCTAAGCAAATTGGAAAATATCTGTTTGGCCTGAGCAACACTGCATTTTTGTATGTGTTTACAAAAACATACTTAATAGCCTATGGAAGTTTTGGTAAAATGTGTGACCTACCTATTGTGACCTAAAATAGTTCTTTTGTAACAACAACAAAAAAGCAGGAACAAATGTTTTAAAAAATATTTTTCAATGGAGAAAAAAAGCTTTTGCAACTTCAAGAAAAGTGTATCTCATTAAGAAAATGAAAATAAAAGAAATGTTGCTATCATCTTCCAGTTTAGAGACATTACCTTCATAATGAGTTTCCGAAGTATAATTATAAATCCAGTTGTCATCTGAATATAAAAGACTATAAACTATAGTTTAATATGCATATGTCATATATTTCACTTATAAATTAAAAATAAGAGAAGGCATATAAACTTTCATTTTTGTAAAGCAGCAAATATAGTAATAGATTTTTTAAAGGTGCGTATTATGTATTTTATGAATATACCTTTTTCCTACCCAGTGCAGTGCCAAAATTCTCTGTTCAGCTTTCAGAATCTTGTAAACAGATTCACACAGGAATTGTGTCATCAGCAAAAGGAATGCTAGAAAAAATAAAAGCAGACCATTAACAGTGCATTGTTCCATTTTAGTATATGTATCAACATAGAACTTTTGGAAGCAGGAGATTTCCAAAGTTTTTTTCCAAGGTTTTCAAAATAAATTTCTATATGTAAATTTACATAAATGTATATAAAATATATATAAATATAATAAAGTTATTGTTTATGGGAAAAGAGGCATTAATTGGACGCTTGAATGCTACCAGAATTAATCTAAAAACATATACACATATAAATTACCTTACATGCATATATGCATATATATATTAATCCCCTCAGAAGTTGTTCGTTTTGTCTGATTTTCACGTAACCATCCTACAGATGCGTTAGGACAGGCAACATTAAGATAAATTCTTAGTTCTTGGAATGATTTATGAGAGATCTTCAGGTGTCCTCATAAGTCCTTGCCTTGATTCTGTTCAAACGTCTGACAGCAACAGTCAGCATGGTAACTGCTAAGTGGGAGTCATTCAGCTATCTCTACGTTCACGTTTCTTGCTATATATCTCTAGACTGTGCTGCCTAGCTCGACTTCAGAAATACTGCTCTTGCTACTTTCATAAGTGCCTAAGAGCTCTGCTTGGTTACCCGTTTCCCCAGGCTGGACAGAAATGGACTGCTACTCAGCTGAAATTCCTAAGAATCAGACTTCCGAAAGCAGGGAACCCATATATGGTGGTATAGCCACAGCCTTGGTCCCAGCTCAGATTATTCAGTATTAGTTCAATTCACGGAGAGCTGAGTAATGCTTCAGTGTTCATTCTTATTTACACCATTGATTATTCAGTTTTGATGACAAGATTTATGTGTGGCATTTGAGTTTTATGACCATATGGTATCTATCTGAAGCATGATGGGTAGGAAGGGATTTTACTTCATTCCAGTATTAGAACTTCTGCTAATAAACACAGAAATTCAAAAGTTGCCACATTGATGACTTCACATTATTGGGGCGCCTGGGTGGCTCAGTCAGTTAAGCCTCTGACTCCTGATTTCAGCTCAGGTCATGATCTCAGAGTTCTGCATGGGGCTCTGTGCTCAGTGTGGAGCCTGCTTGAGATTCTCCCTATCTCTCGCTCACACTCCAGCTCTGCCCCTCCCCCCGCTCTTTCTCTCTCTCTCTCTCTCTCTCAAAAAAAAATTTGCTAATTATCCCATTGGCGAGTATTCCAAAATGAAAAAAGTTATTAAAAATTTTGAACATCAGAAATTATACTGCTGCAGTAAAATAAAGGTTGTCTATAGTCTGCTAATTAAAAAAAAAAACAAAACTTCTTTTCATTAAAAATGTTACTAAAAAAAGTACCCCAAACTCTACCTTTTTCAATTAAGTGTAATGTCACATCTGACCGAATAAAAAGACTACGCAGAATTTACTTAAAAATGAAACAGAAATTTTGGCATATCCTGTATGTTGGCAGCACAGAAATATACAGGTGGTAATTTTACCCACAAGAGGGAGCCTGTATTTTTACATTTTTGTCACAGAACTTGAAAAACTTGAATTAAAATATAAAATTCTAAAAATGTTTATTGATACCATATTCTTTATGTCAGGTCAATTTTTGAGAAAGGCAAACTTTAGTTGACAAAATTTTATTCAGCCTTAACATACAGTATGTCAGATGACTGGAAACATAATTAGAATTTTAAAAAATTTTCTACCTATAATTTTTTTCATACATTAAGAAGGAAAATGTAACTGCCAAAGCAGCCTAAGAGAAAATTCCTTTTAGGTGGTAATAACATTAGTTGGGATAAATTGACTAGAATTATTATGAGTGCTCTGTACGTAGAAGTGAAATGATATTTCAGTCATCCTTTTGTCGGAAAAGAGGCTTGTGTAAACCAATAATTTTCCATGCATTTGTAGAACAGGAAACACCCTATTTAAAAAATTCCTGTGATGGCCATTCTCACGGATATTACTTAAAACTTGCCTAAGAAAGGATATAACTGGCATGACACTACAATGAACTCTCCTTTCTTAGAGTTGAGAATAAAAATTTTTTCTTTAAAAAAAATATATAAGCTTTATTCCCTTGTATTCTATGATCTCCCTAAGCAGTATCAGAAATTACTATGACTTTCCAAATAAATATGCTCTAGGTTTTGTAAAAATAAAACGCATTCATCAACTTAAAAACTACCTTATAAAAACAAATTGGAGCAGCTCTTACCAACCCAGAGTGATCTGCTCTATCACATTCAGAGACAGTAATAATCCAGCTGAAATCTGTTTTGTGATCCCTCATAAAGTGCAAGGAAGGCAGATGCCAAACTGTCCCTCTCCCCCAGAGTCCTCAGCTCCCCCACCATGTTAAATAACGGGGCAAGGAGTCGAAGAAGGGGTTAATCACTACTGCTGTGCTTCCTTCTGGAATTCCAACCTACCCATTAAATCATTGTTTTTTCTCCCACAAGGGACTGTGAATCTAATGGACCTAAAATCAATACCTTATAAATGACATAAAAAATATATTCATTTTATGGACTAATGTACCCTAGTGTCTGAATCCTATTTACACCCTCTACTTTAAAAAGGAACAACAGACCCATTTCTGCCAGTAAAAGGTTACTCAGTCACTCTGGTGACATGCTGCAGAATGCACTGTCATACTAAAGTGCAGCAGGAGGGAAAGATTGGTGGCTGCAAACCTGCTATTGTAGAAACTTTAAACCTGGTGGGGCGAGCTTGTGTTAAGAAACACAATCAGGGAGGAGCATGCAGGTTGCTTCCTAGAGTTCGCCGTGTTCTGAGGTGCTTGTGCAGGTCTCTGTTCCGTTATTGTGTTGCATAACTTACATAAAATTTTGAGTGCATCTACTATTACATAATATTAAAAAAACAAACATAACTTTCATTTAATAGTGAATTCTATAATGATTGAAAAAACTGGATAAAAAATCCTGAAAGGCAGAAATGCTCATAATATACCAAAGACATATCAGCCAAGTAAACGTAGTGTGAGATTACACCACATTAAACCACAGTCATAGACCAGCTCTGGTGAGACCCTGGGCATTTCCTCTATCAGATGCAGTAGGAAAACAACCAAAAAAGATACATAACCATCTGTTGGGGTTTTTTTATGTATTAAGAAAATATATATATACTGATGAGAAGGTTTTATATTTACAGAATAGTCTTTAATGCAAAGGACCCACACACTTGCTTCAAATGCCCTTTTTATCACTTACAAAGTTCTCATGTTTAGCTTAACAAAAAAAAAAAACCCTCAATTTACAATCTATTAGTAACTTTATTTAGAGATATCTTCTTCTACTTTTAATATTTTTAAGACATCAAATACAGAGCAACCCTGAAAAACACAAAAATACCTGCAGTGCAAAGATAAAAGTATGGCCAAAAAAAAAGGAAGAAGAAAGCTAAAAACTAAAGGAAGATCTATTTTCCTGGAAAAAAAAAACAAACCATCGTTTGACTTACTCTTTGTTTCAATAGGTACAAATCAAAATAGTCAGAGAATAATGAACAGGAAAAGCAACTTGAACACAGATACTTCTTGAGATAATTCCAGCAACAGGTCAGCCTGAGATTCCCTGTTCAGTTTTACTGGCTTAAAATCCATATAGTTATAAAATTACAGATTGACATAAAAAAAAAAAACAAAACTGTTGTTCTTTATTCCAATTGCCAACCAGAGCCATTTATCCCCTATTAGATAAAGTATAATAGACTCTACCAAAAGGGTCATTGGCCTTCCATTTAATGATATTGCCAGCCCCAATCTGCATTTTCCCGGCAATGTCCCTCAACACAGAATAAATGGCTGATCTCTTCACAATAACAGCTGATTTCTATTTATTAAGCTAAAAAGGTCACCATTTTCTACGGCTGGGCCGCCCTGCACTATTGATAATTTTATGCATAAACAAATGGCAAATTTGTGCCACATAAATATGCATTAGCAATTACTTTTTCCTCCGGCAACGCTCACCGCATGCAAATGTGTACCTCGAAGGGCCTGGTAGCTTTTGTTTTAGCTCTTGAACAGTGAAACAAAAGAGCACAATAAACAATTTTGAAATTGCCAATCAATAAGCAATGCAAATGCAAAGGTAAATGGCAAGAAACTTGCTTAGAAACAACAAAACAAAAAGTGAGGTGGTGGGGGTTGGTGGAAGGATTTTCTGTTTTATATTATTTCATTTCTTTCTCTTCCATAATGAAAAGGCTAAAGTACTCTTGACACAGAACAGCTAGCAAAGCTGGTGCTAAAGCAGATGCCAGATGGGGAAAGTGGAAAATATACACATGTTGAGTAAACACACACATACACACATACACCCTAAAAGGGGGTATGGGAAAAACTGTGTTCCAATGTGATTTCAAATGCATCACCTATTCAAATTTCTGATTTTTCAATTTCAGAGATTCAGAGAATTTTTAAACTGGGAGGAGCTATAGGGATACATAGCCAAATCTTAATTCCACTGCACTGGGCTATGTTGTTTCCTAATACCATCTTCCTCAGACAAAGGGAATATGCATGATCAATAAGTAGGATTTTTTAGGAACATGAGAAAAAGGAATAAATGAGGAATATATAAACAAGAGATCAAAACATCTATATGCCCTGTAGATGTTTAAGATAAAAAACAAAACAAAACAAAAAAACCTATCTCAGAACAGTTCAAAACTAGTATCAGGGCATCAGGATAGAGAGAGAAAGGGCTAATAAGGTGAGAGGCAACAGTGTTAAGAGAGCCTAGGAAAAGAAGTAAGTATTACCTAATTTAAATATGAAAACAAATGATAACTAAAAAATGTTTGCATTTTTTAATAAAAAAATGAACTTCAATAAGAGATTTTTTTAGTGCTATCTCTCACGCACTGTTCTAAGTGCTTTACGCACTTAGATCCACTATGCTTGATCTTCACAGAAACTTTTATAGGTTGGTACATTTCATAGCATGGAGGAACAAACAGAAAGGTTAGAAAGCCTGACCTGTTACTTAAGGCAGTGCTAGTTCTGGGCTTTGGACCCAGTCTGAGGCCAGCACCTGCAAGCTTCCCTACTGCTTAAGACTGGCCATCTGCTCCTTAAAACCCACCCATTTTGACCTGATTGGAAAATGGCTTTCTCAATGTATAGGTGGCTCTGCTTTGTATAAGTAAGTCAAATTGTATTTTAAAAATTTTAAATTGGGACTTACATAAGTTTCTTTAACCTAGTTGTGAAAATACCTTAGCTTCTATAAAATGCACAATTTATATATTAGTATGAAGGCACATTAATACATGTACACTGAGAACATGCCATTGTCTTAATCATTTGGGGACAGAAGCACACTTTCTGATCCCCATCTTGATCTTTATATAATTAAAGGTTTTAGTAGTATACAAAGGATTAACACATATTAATGAGAAAGTAGTAAAGATAAATAAATATTCTTGGCATAAATGCATATAGCAAACCTGAACATCTAAAGTTAACATGTACCTCTGTCGGGCTCAGAGCCAAGATATTCTTCAAGGGGGCCTCTTAGAATCCTGATATGGATACTAAAAGTCAGAATTTTTTAGAGAAGACCATGAAACTTCTCCTGGCAATACTGTCCCCCTGATAATATCAGAGTTGGAAGATCAGGCCTGTTGCTAGTACATTGAGTGCCTTTCTGTAAATAAGAGATAGATGCCCCCTTAGGTGGGCCATTCAAAAAATGCATTACCTACACAACCATACAGCAGGCCCTGAAAGAGACTTTATAGTTTTCTTGGTTAGAAAAGTGTTATTTCTAGTTTTAAAACCCAGCTTCTTTAGAAACTTTTGAGAACCACGTACCTACTTATTAACACAAAATCAGTACAGTTAGACTCCAATATGATAGTAATATCTTATATGCTAATTCTAATAACTACATAACTAGTGTACTTCCATTTTGCTTTGTTTTATTTTAAGCTTCAGTCTTCGTGGCTGAACATATAAAAACTTGAGTATGGTTTTTCTTATTATCAAATACATGCAATAAATGTGTGCCAAATACTATTACTATGTAATAGGTCAAAGTTTTAATCGTCATCATTTTCCTTTACCTCTCTATGCAAGGTAAAGATTTCCACTGGTATGTTATATGGACATTGCACTATCCAAAGGCTCAGTGTGGCAGAGGCTGGGTCAAATAATCAAACTGTGTGTCCCAATCCCACCTTTAGAGCAACAAAATTAGGTTTAGATAGAGGATACATTTGAGGGGTTCAGAAAATCAGAGTGAGCAACAGGCAGTTCTAGCTAGGACTCTGTGTGGATGGCAGGAAGAAAGTCATTGCCTCATCAGTCCTGGGTGAGGGTCTGCCAGTCTCTCTGCTTTAGATCCTTTCTTTGCCTGTCTCCTGCCCTGCTGATCTTGACGTGGGCTAACCTCAGTGGGACAAGTTTCCCAGACTCCCCTGGCAGTTGGCTTCCAGGTGAGTTCAGCTTCTGGGAGGAGATTGGAACATGATGTAAGCGGTGGGGGACACCATGGCACACAGGTACATGGGTGCATGTGTGCATGAGCGTGTGTGTGTATGGGAGCTAATGCACCTTGGACTCTTTCTCTCCTTCATTTACATTTTTAAAAACATTTTATATAGACATTCACATATTCAAAATAGAGACAGGAGGAAAACAAACCCCCACCAACCATCTTCAAGTTTCAACACCGATCAACTTTCTGCTGTTTGAAGTTCTTCCCCTCTTCCTCTGTTTTACCAGATATCTCAGGCAGGAGCCCCATCTCCACCTGGCTCCATGTCCTGCCAGACAGCTCCCCATGGTTTCAGCCTCCCTCCAGCAACCTTGGTAACCCTGCCTTCTGTTTTTGTCTTCAGCATAAGGGTGGTAGTAACTTCTTGCTGAACTCTAGGTTGCTTTTACAATTTATCATCGTAAGTGTGTAACAATTTTTCAACATTACATGCCCCTTTTTAAAATAGTCACAGTGGTTCCTGTCTTCTTGCTTGGACCCTGACCATACAGAGTGCTGACTTTATTTTACTTTTTATCACCTACTGGCAGAACCATTATCCTTTATTCATAGTGCCCTTGAAGCAGGTCAAGGCTACCTAAAGTATAGGACCTTTTCAATAGCATGCTGGTCCAATATTTGCCAGGCCTGAATTATGGCCCCCTATATGTAATATTCATAATGTACTCATGTACCAGACAAGCTATTTGTATTCCATATCTTCTGTCAATTACTTATTGATATCCTGTTCTTTTATTGACTTGTCTGAATCTATGAGCCAATGAAAGCAACAGAGATCTACTATTGCTCCTGGAAATTCTACCCACTGCCTAACATCATGGGAATCTGCCTAGGCTATTTTAAGGAGGTAGCTCAATCTGTCAAGAAAATATATTTTTCCAATGGTAGATGGCAGAGACTAGTTAACCAAGTTTATGTCTTAGACAAGACATGTTTAACATACAGGCATTTGTTTATTCATAACAAAACATGACCTTCTGATGTTAGGAATGAAGACAAATGCGTGTGTGCACACACACACACACACACTCACACACACACCATAAAAATGACTGATGTTAGATGGCTCTTACAAAATTACACTTTGAAAAATTATGGGACTATGAATCAAACATATAGATTAAATTTCTCTGAAACAGACATGTGCTTAATAATTAATGGGAAAGGATACAAATAATATTTATGATTTTAACTTACCCAAAACACTTGAATAATTATGCAGTAATCATATAGCTCGATGAAGATATGCTTATCAAATGTGAACTCTAATCTGTGAGGAAATTTTAAAATATATAAAAAGATCTTAAAATTGAAATGATGGACTTAAACCAAGCTGCACTTTAACCTACTTTAATATAAAGTCTTGTTATAAAACTATCCAGACTAAAGAGAGTTCACGGTACTTTGTAATTTTTAGTGGCAGCAATCCCGACGCAAGCAAAGAACAAGAGGCGGCAGTGGAAAAAAGAAAACACAGTTAGTAAGTGCAGAGTGCCCAAATCAAAGTTAGGTAAAGCCCCAGTGATGAAGGATAAGATGATTACTTCAGATATCGGCTCAGAACTGGTTTCTATCCCAGAGGTAGGGGACCGTATAAGTACTCAACACCCAGCAAAAGTCAACCAGAAATATAGTGGCTATGACAAGCGTGCTAAGTCAGGTACACTTAGAAGATGATACATTCAGGCTGAAAGATCAAATTTAGGAGTAGGAGAGGGGGGTTGATCATTAAGTACAAGAAGAGATTTGAAGGGTTGTCATCTGGAAAAGTGTGGACTGAATATATTGTCTCATGGTCCACACAAAAGAACAAGGTGTTGTTTTGGGGTTTTGGTTTCTCAGCAGGGTTATGGAGAGGTAGATTTCAG
Organism: Neomonachus schauinslandi; assembly: GCF_002201575.2. Lineage (NCBI taxonomy): Eukaryota > Metazoa > Chordata > Mammalia > Carnivora > Phocidae > Neomonachus > Neomonachus schauinslandi. The sequence continues at coordinate 81,611,441 of NC_058407.1, read as the reverse complement.
TGCATTGTGAAAAATAACTTTTTAAAAAAGAATTGCCCAACAGTAGGATTAGTTGGAGCAAAGCCAAATAAATGATTTAGGATTTATGCAAGGGCTTTGGATTCAGACAGAATGGGTCACTTTCTGGCTTTGCTACTTACTATCCAAGTGATCTTGGACACAGTTGCATAGCTTATGTAGCCTTCCGTTTTCTCATCTGCAAAATCGTCCAAATATATTCTATACTGAGGAAAGGTAGAAGATCAAGCAGAGACTGCAGGGCCATCTGTCAGAGGTCCAAGAACAGGATTTCTGAACTAAATAGTACATTGGATCATGTAGCTTTTAAGATCCATTCTAATCTGAGACTAAGTTATTCTATTTCTCAAAGATCAGGCATATATTTTCATATAATTCCAGGCAAGGAAGGCCAGCACTAAATATTTAACAGGGGAGAAAGTTTGTGACAATTCTGCATTATTAAAAAGGTTTAGCATCAGGTAAAGGATACTCATTTTTGACCAAAAAAGATAAAGCTATTATATAATATATAAAGCTATTACAAAAAACTCACGATGGATTTTTAGTTAATAAAAGGCGCATAACATCATAAATCAGATACAGGATTACTTAAATCAGCAATATCTCTTTTTTAACAAATTTACAAGATTCGCTTTATTTTCTCCTTTTTAAAGTCTCTAGTTACTTAATTTATAGATGCTCCTTGGTTACTGAGGAAACATAAACAAAGTACTTATGCTTTTTGAACATTGAGTGCTACTTCCTTGCTGCTGTCAGCCAAGTCTTTCCACTACTCCTTCAACCACGCCTTCTGTCCCAGCCCTTCAGCACATGGCAACCAAGAACACAGAAAAGTGAGCTAAGCAGGACTAAAGGGCATCGTCAAAAGAAGTGATTCTCAAATCCTTTTTTTGCAGCGCCCTGGGGTTCCTCTGGTTATTTCAAGGAATGCTCTAAAATTTTCAAGAAATTCTTAAAAACAAAGTGATTTTTTTCTTATCCTAACAATTATAGAGATCTTTACCCTTTTCAAGGCATTTTCACCCACACTATCTGATTTGATTCTCACAGCAGTTTTCCAAGGTAGGTATGACAGGGGATAATCTCTCTCAACAGATGAAAAACAAACTCAGACAAATTATGACTTGTCCCCAAATCACAAAACGACAAAGCAGCAGAAAAAGGCAAGAACCCAAGTCCAGTCTTCTTTCCTGTCCACCGTGCTCTGGAACAGATCACATGCAGTACTCTAGGAACTGGCAGAGAGGTCATTTTGAAATCCCTCAAACTAGGGAAGCCTAAATTTACTTCGGAAGCGGTGAATGTTTATCAGGCTTATGCTATACTATTTACCTTCTCATTCATTGATTGAATAGTCCCACTTTTAAAAATGGGACTAGCACACTGGTTCTCAATGGAGGGTGATTTTGCCCCCTAGGGAACGTTCTGTACTGCACTGTCTGAAGACATTTTTAACTGGGACCCTGGGGGTTGGGAGGTGTGGGGGCGGAGGGTGGCCACTACAAGCATCTAAAGGGTAGAGGCCAGGGATGCTTCTAAACATCCTACAGTGCACAGACTAGCTCCCTGCAACAAAGAATTATCCAGCCCAAAATGTAAAATAGTGTTGAGGTTGGGAAACCCTGGATTAGCAGTATTTTTATTTAAGCCATCTGTTTTTGTCTCTTATTTTTGTTACATAATCATAATAATGCTTTCAGAACATAACATTTGCTGACTACTAATGACTGGTTTGGCATAAGGCTATAAGCTCTTGGGTAGTCACTAATTCCACAAAATGCCCTGTGCCTTAATCTTTGCTGTTTGACAATACATTGAACAGTGGTTCAAGTGACAGAGGTCACCATTACTGAGATAAATGGATCATAAAATAATTTGCCATGGTATTTATAACACTTGGCTTATAAGAATGTTGAAAATAAAGTGATGCAAATGGGGAAAGTCAGAAGCATACATTTTGATAATATGAAATTAAAATGAAAATTTATTTGAGTTAAGGGAGTAACCTTTGACTTTCCTGTTATGTATAGCATACACCAAAAACTCACAACAATGCATATCCGACCTTAAAATTGAATGTGGTTATCTTTGTATGTGGCAAATTATTTTAATAAGTATTATTATAATTAGTAATGTCCTCCTTGCAGAAAAAGCTGTCAATTTTTGTCCTTACCCTGTTCACATTCTTCACTAAAGCCAGAGTTCTCAACTCTATTTCCTATTAGACAGGGTCCCAGGTGCTATCTCTGGACTGATGGACTGAGTTCCAGTCCTTTTTTTTTTTTTTTTTTTTTAGTAAGCTCTATGTCCAACATGGGGCTTGAACTCATGACCCCGAGATCAAGAGTTGCACACTCTACTGAATGAGCCAGCCATGCACCCCAAGTTCCATTCTTTTTTTTTTTTTAAGATTTTATTTATTTATTTGAGAGAGAGAGTGAGAGAGAGAAAGAGCACAAGAGGGGGGAGCGGGAGAGGGAGAAGCAGACCCCGCTGAGCAGGGAGCCCGATGTGGGACTCGATCCCGGGACTCCAGGATCATGACCTGAGCCGAAGGCAGCCGCTTAACCAACTGAGCCACCCAGGCGCCCCCAAGTTCCATTCTTAATTGGGGCCAAATAAAAAACCTGATTCTAGGGGAGCAAATTCCTTCCATCACAAAAATGCCGTATGGTATCTCCTATGTGGTATCTTGTTTCCTTACTCTTTACCTTTTGGTGTTCTCAAGTATGTTATCACTCTGAATATTGAATTAGGGATTTAGAGACTTAAACTTTTTTTAGTTCACATATCCCTTTAAGGAATCTGACAAAAGTTGCAAATCCACTCTGTAGAAATACAAATTTCCATGTTGAGAGACCATTCCCTGTGGGTCTCTGTATCTCGCGTTTCTTTCTGAGTGAAGGCACCAACTGCCTTTCTTTGGGGCTACCTTTTCAAGAATATTTGTATAGAGAAAGTCAAAGATAGTGTCTCCCTCCAGAACTAGGGCAGGTATGTTTACTGTCCAGTGTAATAAGGATAATATCTCACTCAGTGTCAAAGGTTAGGCTGCTTGCTGCCTGATATAAAAGAGTCAGGTTCCCTAAGCTCAGGTTATCCCCCCCACCCCGCCCCACCAAGTGTTGGTATCCCCAGGCTGTCTTTGAATCACCATATGGGAATTAGGGCTTAAAGAACTGGTACAAATGCTCCTCTTCTGGCTACTACAATTGCTGTGGGTGATAAACTGTACTTTGTCACTGATCCAAGATCTTCTGTCTTCTATCAGCATCCATGAAACTGTGGCAGGTAAGCTGATGTACTAGCTTGCAAATAGGGTAAAAATTTCAGGCCCTTCACAGTTCTTAATGCACACAAACAATAAGCATTGTAACAGATGGCCATTCTGTCCCCCTATCCAAAATCAGAAGGCTAAAAGTATCTTTTTATTTCTTAGTCAGTAAACAGAATGGAATGATCATAGATTCTAATATGTGGAAGAACCTTAAAAATCATACAATACGATGTGTATTTTATTTTAGCAAAAATCGGTGGGGGAGACAAATGATAGTAGTAATAGCATTAACTGAGTGCTTTCTATACACCGTGCACTTTGTTAGGAGCTTAAAAAACAATACTTCAGTTTATTCTGATAATAACACTGATGAGGCAGCCGTTATTATCCTCATTCCACAGAAGGAAACAAAGCTCTATGTAAATAAAGTAATTTGACCAAGTGTATATAATCAGTCAATGTTGGAGCCAAGACCTAGGATATGAACCTGGCTTTTGTCCTTAATCACCTTTCTTTTCTGAGTCCCACTCTGAGCTACATGGTGGTGGCAAAAAGACATGACCCTTGCCCCTGAGAGGCACATGCCTTAAAGAGAGAGAGAGAAGTTAATAACCAGACAGCTATAATAGAATGCCTTAAGGGCTTTGAGGGAGTATGCACAAAGGGGGCACCCAGCTCCCCTAGGAGTAAGCAATAGTTTCCCAAACAAAAGAATGACTGAGAGAAATCCTGAAGGATGGTTAGGAGTAGGCCAGGTGAAGAAGTAGGGGTAATCCATTTCTTAATTTTATCTGTGAGGAAATGGAAGCCTAGACGCAAGGCCAAAGTCACATAGATGCTTTGACAAACAGGACTGCAGTCTGATGGCTGATGAATGTTCACTATCTTCTGCTGTCCTCAAAGATTATTTCTCACTTTTTATCAGGAAATAGGCAATGTTCAGGATTATCTACTTTTTACGCTGCTGTTATTCTTCTTTTATTATTTTTTTTAAAAATATATGAAGTCACTAGGCATTGGATATTCAAGGAAATAATATATGAACACAGTGTAATAAGGGTATCTCTTTGCTAAAATGGGTATAAAACATCACAAAATGTTCAAAGCGTTAATAAATCACTTGGAAATTTAAATGTCATTTTCTATTAGATTTTATTGAAGGACTTATCATGATTATAGACAAAGTTCCAACAAGGTCAACATCAATGTTCCAAAGACATGAGCAGGTAAGCTAAAGAGAGATCAAATAAATTGTTTAAATGTTACAGCGTAGGTAGTTCTCACGAATGTCTCTGCAACCAGTCTAACTTCCATTAACATAGTTAGAAACTCTCTGATATGAAGAAAATTACTATAACTTCAGATATTACTCTAAGGGGCTATTGCTGTAGAATAGAAATGAAGAGATGTAGATAAATCTGCTAATGTTCATCTTATTCACATAAAGTGTGCATATAGGAACAGAAAACAGAAGCAAGAAATGCAAGGAAATCATGCTCAAGAAAAAGATTTGAGTCCAGTTGTGACAACTTCTAATTTACAGGTATAGTACAGTCACATAGATTTTGATAGAGATTCAGTATGGTTTGGTAGACATTCAGAATTGGGAAGTGAGGTAAAAAGGACTGCATTTATCCAAAGAGCAAAATATTACCACAATATTCCTGGTTGGCCAGATGCTGACTAGTTAGGACCATAACATCAACACCACCACCAGCACCACCCCCATCACCAGCACTCGTAGGCTCACTATATGAAAGGTACTACTATGATCAACGGTTGCCGGGGAAAAACAGAGATGGATAATCTGTGAATATGCCCTGTAGCTGTCAGTGGTCTAGTGGAGGTGGGAGTAGCAAGAACACACAGCTAGATAAAAGAACAACTGTTCACCCAACCAACATTTAGGGAGTGCCTGCTCTAAGCAAGACACTGTGATAGGCTGACAACTAAAGAAATCCAAGTGGAAGGGGCACATGAGGCATGGAACTAAAGAGAAGAGGTGCTAAGAGCTTCTTGCATTTCAAATACAGCTATTTCCAGTCCTTACCTGAGCTGGATGTGAGCAATGTGGGCAAGTTACCAAGATCAATGACAGTCCAGGATCAGAATCACTAACATCGATATTATCAGTATTATTCAGTCTCATCAAACCGAGGGATTGTTTTAGGAGTGAAAAAAACTGGATCTTGTTTAACAGCATTTGACTAAAAAGGAAAATAGTGCTTGAGGCCTAATTACTTACAATCCCACCTAGAGGTGCACAAATAAAATTCTGACTGGGATTTAAAAAATAAATACTCAGCATCACACTTAGGATACTCTATTAATTCAAACAAATCCCTAGTCATGTGACAAATGCTTTCCAATATTTAAAAAAGATCTGAAAATATGGTTTATTCTTCATAGTTTTAAACCCACATAAGGACCATTAGATACATGGCATTTATCCGACTGTTGCAAAATCTGTCCTCATTAGGGGAGGGTACAAGTTTTGTAAGGCCTGAAACTTACCTGATTTAGGATGCCCTCTTTAAAGAAATACAAAATTATGACCTACTCATAACAGCCATGATTTCATAAAGAGAATTTTATGCATAGAGTAGAATTATGCACAGAGAGAATTTTTTAGGGAGACTTAGAGATACAAGACAAAGATATTTTAATCTTTCCAGTGGTATAGTTGATAGAATTTAGTTGTTGTCCTTGTTGTTAGAGACAGTTGAGGAAAAAATCCTTTCATCTTTCCAATATGTTTTTGGTAAAGTAATGTAAAATTTTCAGACCATATCAAATTTTGGAAAACCTTTCTCAAGTTTCTTATGAGATACAGGATTTGGAAGAATTTTCCAGAGGCTACCTTCTGGTTCTATCCATTCAAGCCCAGTTTTTTTTCCAGAGGCTACCTTCTGGTTCTATCCATTCAAACCCAGTTTTTCTTCCACGAGGTACATGATTTCAGTGTCTAGTGACACAGAAGAAACTTCCTGTTACACTGTCCGGTGAGGCAGCAGCAGGATCATTCCTAGGAGCCATGCCCGTTCTGCACAGCTTGATCACAGAACCATAGACGGAAATGAGTGTGGAGGGTATACATGAATCCCACTCAACTAAGGTCAGTGCATCTCCAAGTTAATGTCCCTTTATATGATCCCTCAAATGCCCCTGCCACTCTAACACCACAGGTAAAGGTGAAAAGTGATAGAGGGGAAGCTACAATATAAACAGGGATACTAATCACTTTTGCAAATTTAATGAAAACATATGCCCATGCGATCACCGTATTAGGACTCAACCAGCGCCCCGGAATGAACTTAAGCTTCACTTGCTTCAAGGTAGACCTGCCTCTGGTCTTCATCAAAGCATTTTCATTTTTGTGACCTCAAACGTCAGGTGGTTACACTGGCCTTTGGTTAAATCAGTTAACACGAACTATTATGTTCTTAAATCTATTATAACAATTCTTGAAAACTTACATGGCTATGGCTGTTTTCTACAAAATGAATCTTCAGCATCCTGTGCAAATACCCCTGGACACACAAAAAAAAAAGGAAAAAGGGTATGAAAATCTGGAGGACTGCGAAGGGGTAAAAAAAATAAAACAATGACGAAAAAAAAAAAAAAAAAAAAAAAGGAGGGAAAGGAGAAGAAACTTCATGGACTGTGTACTTTAGAGACATACATTAATATTCCAGAAGGCAGGCATTTGTATACCAAAATTGGCACTAGCAGGACTGTACTGATTTTCTACTTTCATTCTATTTTTTTTTTAAGCCTAGGAGAGTCATACCACCACCCTACTGACAAAGCATATTGATCCCACTTCCCGAAAATTGAATTACACTTTTCTACTTCACTATTAGACCCGGGTTGTGTATATAAGTTCTTTAACATTTCTCTTCCCCAAATGGCATAAATTATCACATCTAGCTTATCTCTTGTGATTGTCTTCTAAGTGTCTAGTGAAATAAATCACCATGACAGAACAATAAATAGGAACAGAATAGAAATCACTACAATAAATGGTAAAGTGTCATTTTTAACATTATTCTGACAACCTTAAGCCCTGCAAAAAATAAGATATAGAACTTGCTCCTGTAAAAGCATCAGTAATACATGCATTTGTAACTGCAGATTCAGAATGCTAAGCAGAATTCTGATGTAGGGACCCCACAGAATTTGATCAAATGTATCCATCTGTTCATCTTCATGTAAATAATGCTCACACAACCAGTGCTGGGACCTCTTCTAGGACAGTCCCCGAGACTTTCATTACATCTGTCACTTCCCCTGTTTACAGCTGCCTCATCAGTAACTCATGGGGTTTTCTTCCTAAACATTCAAACAGCATCCTGAGGAAACAGCACCAGGAAAAAGTTATTTCCATATTTCTCCACTCTCTACCTGATTTCTGCCTCAGTAACTAATATTAATATCCAATGTAATACACTCTTCATGGAAGCATGGGAACATTTCAAGAAAGCCCTTTGGTTTTTCATTTCCGCTTCTTGAGCCCTGAGGGGACTATTTCATAAGCAAATGTGAACGCCTCCAAGCAAGTACTCACACTCTGAGAAAGAGTTCCTCTCACACTTTCTACCTCTCACTTGTGGCACCAGAAATGGAGTTATCAAAATGCACAGTATCCAACCATTTTAAACAGTCTACACTGTTGACATCTCTAAAAAGATCTCTAAGAGGGAAACAACAGTACCCTTTAACCCTTATCTGTGGATGGATTAGATTGTTTCAGTGGCTGCATCCTACTGAAGGCAACCATGTTTCCCTAAAAATAAAGTGAACCTCCCGCACACAATGTAGTTCAGACCTAGCAGAGGGATGAAACAATGTGACTAATTTCAAATTAGTGAAATCTAATATATGGAAACTGAAGGATCATTGCTGTTGGTCTTTCAACTGACCTATCATTGCATTTTCTGTGCTCTTTCCTCCTCAAGAAAACATCGCGTCTTACATCTCCGAAAGGTAAAATATGGAATTCCACAGACACAGTGTATTATGGGAAAGAGCCAAGCATTCCCAAGTTTGCAGAATTTTACATTTAGTAATGATAAATCTCCTCCAAAGGTTTAGCACAGATATATTTAATCATATACATGTCTATATGTATGTCTATGTGCATACATATATATGGATGAACTTATAAGTAAAAGAAATTATGTATACATACACATAACACACATATGACACACTCACTTTTCTATTTATTTTCTTTTATTGGCAGCAATTTTTTTCCTTACTAATTACTCTCTTTATTACTAGAGCACCCCAGATCTTAATACCCTCCTCTACAACTAACCAACACATTTTCTCCAATTCTCCCTGGTTTAAGCACATTTATCTATTCAGTTTTTGTTGCAACATAGAGAATTAAGTGGAAGAATGATTCATGTGCTAGCTAGTTCAAACACCTCCAAATACTTTAACCCTGAAATGTAAAACTGCATGCATGGTGTATCTAGCTTGAAGAAATCTGAAGGTAAAATGTGTGAACACTAAACTCTTTGCATCATTTGTGTTCACTAAAGGGTGTTCTGCTCTGTGAAACTAATACAGGTTTTTATATGGCACTTTCCAGTTGGTACATCTAATATGCCGCCTTCAGCCTATATGAATCAGGACCTGTGTATGGTACCAGGTAGACTGATTTTGTTAATGAACATTAAACATAAACCTTCTCTTACCTGTTGTATTGTTTTGGGATATGTCTCATTTTTGAAATCTAAGCCACTTATGAAAAGAATAAAGGAAGAGGAAATCTGAGAACTAACATATCCTAAAAGGGTGCTGAGAAAACTTCCAATCTTTCACCAACACTGAACAAACATTTATCTGAGACATTATCACAAGACATTTAGCTTCTGAATTAGCAGAAATATCTCTTTGGAGGCTGATTTTATTTCTTTAAGATCTGATCATCAAAATTTGCCTGGCTCATCTTTCTTCATGATTCTTTGCAGTAGCAACACTGCAAAATAATTTAATGGGAAAAGGAACTATCACGCCGTGATTGTGAGATCTCCTCCCTGATAAATCAGGGAAGTCACAAATCTTTAAGACTATTCGGCACTGAAGGGCCCCTCTCCAAAACTCTGTGTCCTCGGTCAGGACACGAAAATTCTGAAGAGACCCACACGTGGTTTCCAACAGTCAGGTCCCGGACTGGTGCTTCTCATGCTAGCTTCTCCCTTCACCTTTGACATGGTCGTCAGGCATAAGCATTACCTGGATCTTCAAATATAATATCGAACCCCTGGATAAATAAGGAAAATATCTTTTGAAGAAGATTTGAGAAGCAACATTGTCGCATTCTCATGGTGATTTTTGATGATCCAACTTTCTGACAGTAACAACCATGTAAAATGACAAGGCAGTAAAAGCAACATGAAATCACTCTCCTATGCAACCAACATGTTCTCTCGATTGCTTTTCCTAACTAAGGCATTATCACTTCACAGCTCTAGAAGGCAAATCTGTACTCATCAGATATTGTAATCTTAAGAAAGAGTGGTTTAAAAAATGCTAAACCTTTTTATTTCTTAGATAGTATAATTTCTGCCACCTGGACATCCATCCACTCCACATGGGCCTACCACAGACAGACACACAGCCACGTACACACCAACCTGGCTCTGCTGTTAATCCCCAATTTACCTGTCACTCCAACTGCCAGGCAATCCACTGAATTAATAATATATATATATATTTTTTGTATTTAACAGTCCTAGACATAAAGGTAGTTATGCAAATTGTTTTACAGTTTTAACTCAGATGAGACTAAAATATAGTTTATATTCTTTCTTATTCATCTGCTTAAGTTTCTTCCTTGTAATTGAAATTGTGGATCCAAACTATAATTTGGTCAAAATCTCAAACAGTGACTGATGCTTATTACCAAGGAGGCTTATCTAACATGATGTATATTTCAGAAGACAGCAATTAGGGTTTTTAAATCACCAGGTCTTTCTGTTCAAAATAATCAGCGTCGAGCTTTATCTTCTGCCACTTTGCCATTCTCAAAAGGCTTTTTTTTCCTTCCAATAAAACAAGCTGTTCTTTCTTTTCTCCACACATCATGAGCTAAAAAGCAACCCAGCACAGGTATATGGAAATGGGATTTCATTAACCACTACAAGGGACCACCAGCTAAATCAATTAAACAAAAGAGGTAAAATCTCCACGTTCTCCCTTAAAGATTGCTAAAGCTACAGAACTACTTAAAATAATGAACAGATTCTTCATAGCGGGCGGATGACTCAACAAGCCAAGAAGGTATGATTCCTTTTAAGACTGTCTGTTGTATTCTCACTGCATTCCCAGTGCTTCAGATCAGGGCAAGAAGTTCAGGAACAAGGGCACTGTGGAAACGCAGTGTCATTGTGGGTCTGGAACTGTGCATGACTGCTCAGAACATTTTGCACAAAGGCTAACTCGTAACCCACTGCTCTTTGCCTATTTCCACTCCCTATTTCCTTCAAATTCTCACTTCCACATGGCTTTCGGATGACAGATTCACTATCAGGGAGCAGCCACGAACCACACCCCCTCCATTAAACCTCACTCCTGTTTTCAAAACAACAACTTTCACAATCCAATTAAGTTAAAAGGAACTGGATTTTAAAAGATCTTGCAGAATATTATCAAAGTTTGGTTCCAATTTGAAGACTATTAAAACGTATGTGTACTCTTAATATTTAAAAGAATAGTGTCAAGATCATTTATTCCATGAAAACGAGCAGCGAAGTAAAAAAATTAGCTACATAAAAATGGTATATTCACATAGTCTGGAGTTGTACCTAGGAGCAACAGCATTAACAGTAGAGCAGTTGCTATGTGTTACATAGTATTTCTAGTATTTAATGTGTACTTTTTCATTTAAATCTCAGAAAAATACTATGAGGGGAATGCTTTGATTCACCCAGGTTTTATTGCTTCACACAAAAAGGTAAAATGTTAACTTTTGTGTTGCCTGTGAGTCTTTATCCTCTTGTGCTATCTTTAATATTCTCCTACCACTGATACCGGAGTAAATCACATTTCAACGATTGGCCTGGGTAGCTTTGACTTTCAATTTCTCTATAATGTAAAAGAGAATTTAGCAATTTACAAAGTGCTTCATATTTGAGGTTAAACCTCTAATATCATGTCAGAATAAGTAGAAAAAATAGACTGGAGTCTGAAAGAATAAGGTTTACACAAAGTATCTCTTATTCTTCATATCCAGCTAGGTAAGAATCTCATATTTTAGGTACTTTCCCTTTGTAACTGCAAGTGCTTATATCTGGGTGCATTAAAGAGCCTTAGAGATTATAACCTATCAGGAGTTCACATTTTACAACTTACTGCCTATTATTCAAAAGATTTAAAATTTTCTGCACAGCATCTTCAAATCTCCAGAGAAAAGAGGCTATATAAATTCAAAATAAACAAACACTAGACAGTTTATGTGTTAGCACTTTTGATTTTCTTGATATGCCTTCCCAATTGACTCATGGACATGATTTTATGTAATAAACTAATTTCAGAAAAAGAAAACTAATCTATCCCTATTGAATGTCATTGTTTCCTACTACGTTAACTAAGTGCTTCCAAAGTTCTGCATCAAACAAGGGTTTATTTTTAGTGGCAAAAATTTATCTCTTCTGATTTGATGCTTATTATCTTTGCCTAGCCTTGATTTTATGACCCCTTATCCTGCTTGCTATGCAGTATTTAATTTGCTAAGACTAAAGAGGGCATAATAACCCTTCATTTTCCCAAGACAATCTCAAAGGTAAATAAAATTCTGGAGGCATTTTCCTGAAGGAACACACAGAAGTACAAACTTTTCCTTATGAACTTCAGTGAGAAAGAAACAATGCTAGAATTTATGGTATACCCAAGAACCAAGTAAAACACTGCTGTCATCAACAATTTAAAACTCATTTTAAAATAACTTTGCAAAAGCCACAACGTTGTATCTTTAAAGGTTGACAGAAATTCTGAGACTGAAATCTTGCCAGTGGTAACTTCTGGGTTCAGAAAAATAGAGAAACATGCCAGAAAGGGAAAAACCTGAGGAAGGATGGAGGGGAGACCCTATATCAAGAATTAAAGTATACTGGAATTCAGATATATCTGCATTAACTATACACGTTAGCTAGTTACAGGAAGCCTTAAAAATGGTGTTAAATGCACCATCTGGAATCTTGTAAAATGAACTTTTACCTGATGGTTAGTGGCAATTTATTACTAAACACAAGAGAGATGTGTGAGCTATTTTGGACTCAAATAGGACACTATCCTTGCAACAAGACCAATATTCACTAAGCAACATATCCACTGAGCAGTAAAACAGACCACTGAAATTGTGGTAAAGATCCTATAGCATAATGGATTTCAGTCTGTGAACCAAGAGACTTTTTATTCCTTCTGTTAGTCTCTCCTCACAAAATTTCTCTTTCAGGAAGCCATCCAGTAATAGTTCTTCCAAAACTATAATCTTTCTTCAACTTTTTTATTTGGTGTCTTAAAAACAGTATATTGCATATTCGTTTAGCCCCAAATTCCTAGGTAACTGGTAGTCTACACATCGCAAGTTGTGAGAATCGAGCATTAAGATTGTAATGCTAGGAGGATCAAGAATTCATTTTTAAATTTCTTTTATATCATATTGTCTCTGTGCATATTTTATATGTCTACATAGTAACTGAAATTTCACCTGTGTTTATCTACAATGCTGACCTCAATCTTTCAAATGATCCATCTATAGTTCTTTATAGAAAATGTTCTTCCTCCATCAGTGCCACTACAAAGTTCTGGGAGTAACAAAACTTCAGGGTTTCCAGACTCCTAACACTACCCTGAGGTTGTCCCGGTGCTCCCTGCCAGGAGCCAGCAGCTGCTGTCACCCTCTGCCATGTGGAAGACCCAGAGACAAGAAACCTGTGATCTCTGCTTCCTAATTTGCCCCCAAATGAATGCGTAAAGTCGCTGCTGATCCCGACAGTCTAATGCCAGTATTAGTAACTGAAAAAAGTATTCCACTTCAAGAGGCAACTTAATTCTCTGAGACCTATTCCACTTTGTACTGAATGCCCAAAATGCCTTAAGTGTCTGCATTATTCACAGAAAGCATCAGTCTCAGTGGGTATATCTCATGACAACCATGAATATATCTCATGATAATGATGAATATATCCAATGACATATAATCATAAATATATCTTATGATAACCATGAATTATGCACTTTCCACATCTCCACAATTAAGTAAAAGAGCAGGGGTCAAGACATAACTTTGTAGAAAGTTTCCAGCAATGCTAGAACCATTAGCCACTTTATAAAATACTGTTATAAAGCAAAGCAAGAAAAATACCCCAAATTCTTCAGTCCCTTATTACAGCTTCTAACAATGTTTGGTTCTAGCCAAGATACATTTACTTCTGAAGTTTTTCTTTTTCTGTTATTTTTTAAACCCGTGTGAGTGAGCACATGCATACTGGCACAGTCCTGCATGGAGGATGGAGAAAGATGCATCTTCCTGTCCCTGGTTACATGAAGTCAATAAGCCACGCAGATATTAATGATAAATCACTGTGATCAAAGTTGATTTTAACACATCAAAAGTGTTTTTCCTCAGTGCTAGTCTTAAGGCAATATATATCAACTAAATCAATTTTGATGAAACAAGAGTAATTTTTGTTAAAAATTATATACATACAATTATTCATATTCACATATATAAATATACATTCATATGGTCTTTATAAAATGTTTATAAAAACTTCACCATAATAAATTTTTTGTTTTTCTTTATTATTTCAGCCAAAAAATAAAATACTAAAATCCAAATGGTGAAAGTTCTCATCATTTTGGCATGGTTCCACTCAGATGCAAGAGGATTCAGAGATGTCACAAAATAACCTTAAGGTAAGTATTTCTATATTATATGTATGCAATCCCGTTCTCTCCCACCTCCCTCCTTCTCTCTCTCTCCCACATACACACACTCTTACATATGTATCTCCTTAAGGTTTGTTTAAAAGAAGATATGACAAAATAATATGTGTGTGCTTGTGTGAATTTAGCATCATTTTAGGTTTATTCATAAATATCTTGATTTCCTGGACTGCTAAATATATCTGCAAAGGCTTATGGAAAACAGTTTTATAAAAGTATGTTTCACTACAATTTGTACTAGGTACTTTGTAAGTAAGAACTTGGAAAATGTTTGCAAAGAGCTTCAAGGTATTGCTTCTTTTACTTACAAAACTTGGGGAAAGTAGGTTCTAAAACAGAAAAATAGGGAAAGGTCATATGGAGCTTGGAAAATTTTTCTAAGCATTACAAGTTTCCAGGGCATTGGTGTAGTTAAGAGAAATCCTGCCGGGTAATCAGAAAAGAGGCATTGCTTACTCTGCTTGGAGTTTCGGTGTGGCTGGGTGTTTAAGTAGCAGCCCACAAAACATGGTAGAGAAAAATGAACTGCCAAGGATTTTAACACTGAAAGTGAAGAGAGAATACAATCATTGTTGCCCAGAATCAGTCTCCTAAAATGAGTGATTAACTAGGGACAGGGTCCAATGTGTCACAATGAGACATATCAAAAGCCATTATATAGGGACAGCTGATGACAACAGCGCTCTGAGTGGGGAAAATGAAATTGCTGACTTCACATTAGTTATGGGGGGGAAAACAACAACAGTAAAAACAACAGAAACCTAATTTCCTAAAAACAACACACTCAAAAAAATTGCACCAAATCTAAAAGTACACCAAGATTCACTATGAGCCAGAGGAGCCAAACGAAAGCGCATACATAATATAAAACAAGGCTTACAAAAGAGGCTGTTTGTATGGCTAGTGTTATTAGAGAAAGGCCACCATGTATAAATATATATATATATACATATATATATATACACACATATATATATACACACACACACACTGAAGAGGAAGGGTATAAAGTATGATTCCCAAGCAAATTTTGTAGCCACATACGATTTTTTAAAATATTTATTTTATTTGAGAGACAGAGAGAGAGAAACCTCAAGCAGACTCCCTGCTGAGTGTAGAACCCAACACAGGGCTTGATCCCAGGACCCTGAGATCATGACCTGAGCGAAAATCAAGAGTCAATTCCTTAACCAATTGAGCCAGCCAGGTGTCCCGCCACATATAATTTTTTAATATCACCAAAATATGTGAAATCTAAACACATTCAATATAATTCAGATATTTATTGAAAAGACTGATTTATCTTACTCCAAAGTTAATAATAATATTATAGCATATTATATTAATAGTATACAGTATAGGAGGAAAAATAAAAAGTTAGACATGATGCTCATAGAAAGTCAAAAAGCACATATCTATTTACCCATTGAAAAATGTGAAGTAAAACATATTCTGCCCCTGATATGAACAAGGGTCTTCTTAATCACTGGGAATGAGGACTCCATTTATACTATAGTATGCTTTCTAAAAAAGAAATGAAGGCTAGCTTTCTTTGAAATATAGCAAACTACATATATGTATAAATGGGAAGAAGCTTAACTGAGTTTAAGTACTATAACATAGGTATTCCAGATGTATTTCCTATAGTTTAAGAAAGTTTGAAACATTTCTCTTAATATTTGTATTAAATGGTTATGTTTCCAGCACTGCCCAGGAACATCCCATGTAAGTAAATGAGGGATATCTCATCCCTTCTGCTATATTTTATGTTATAAGCAAGTCAATAAGTCGAGTCTACACTCACAGGGAGGGAGTGAGTCACACAAAGGTGTGAATGCCAGGAAGAAGGGGTCATGAGAGAGGCATCTTAAAGGCTGCCTACCCCCATAGGTAAACTTAAACCTCAGACAGTTCTATGGATTAACTATCTTTTTTGAAAATTGGGAAAAGACAGCAATCATTCAATTATATGTTCCGCTAAAACATAATATTGGGATTATTGAACTAATGAAGCTCCAAAATTCTTTCCAATCCTAGTATACAGAGAAGCTGTGAATCTATGGCATATGCCAGACAAAAATACGTCAAAAATTTAAAATCATGCCTTTAAAAAGGCAAGATTAAGTGCAGGAGTTCAAAGAAGAAAAATATCACACAGGGATGAGTAAAGGAAAAGGCTTTGACAGGTAGATTTTGGAGTAAAGAGAATTCCACGTGAAAGGGACAGCATGGACACAAAAGACAAGCATGGAGGTGGGAAGTAAAGGTCTTAACAAAACTGAAGATAGTCTTGGTTTTAGACTAACAATGTCTGGTAAAAGAAGACTGGAAAATGCAGCTGAAGTGAAAGACTGGGTTAGAGCAGAGAGGAGCATGAGTTCCAAACCAAAGAGACTGAACCAAGAAAAAGGAAGAGTCTGCAGAGCTGCCATGACATGAACTGAGTGCTACCAGAGGAAGGTGGCCACCATTTCAACAGTTTGGCAGTCACCTGGTCTGAGAGAGCAGTGTGGCTGCTGGGATAGAGAGGGAAGTACATTCCATGGCACTGGTGTGTGCAGACTTCTCTCTTTGGCCATGTTCTCTACTTGCTCTCTATTCTTTTTTTTTTTTTTTTTTTTTAAGTAAACTCTACCCATGATGTGGGGGCTAGAACTCACAACCTTGAGATCAAGAGTCGCATGCTATTACTTGGTCTCTATTTTTATCTCAATCTCTCTCCTGACCCACATTTCCAATATGCCCATTCGACTGCTTAATAGGCACAGCAAACTTAGCCTGTCTCCCAGTTTACTTACGGTTGGTCATCTCATACCTGCTCTCCTCTCCTCTTCCTTCTCTCTGTTCTTGCACCATTATTAATTCAATGCCTTAAGACGGAGAATGGGCAGTATAGACCCCCATCCTCCCTCACCCCCACCTTTCAATCAGCCCAGCCACTGTCATTGTTGATCTTCCTTTAACCTTCCATCCCCCAAATTCCTGGCTTGTGTCAGGTCCTCAGGAAGCCTTGCTTTAACAACCTAGAGATAACCACATAACCTGGAGGCATCTTCCACTCCAATCAATGCCTGGTCCTGAAGAAGATCCTGGAAGAATTTTGACAATCAAGTCAAAGGGATGAATTTAGAAGACCCAAAAACAAACGATGTTAGATTTTCTACCAGTCTGGTAGAATGGTGGCCTGAGAGCCAAAAATTATGTTATTACGATCAATTATGTTATCATAAGATAATGTCACTAATTATGTTAAATAGTAGAAAATAAAGGAAATGATATTGTTCAAACATATGAGACTGTGTTCTGATGTTTACTCACAGTATGCACAGGGATCTCTTCAGGGATTGCTAAAAATCCTTGAACATGCATCAGTGTAACAAAGAGAGGTGTCAGTCCTTAGAACTAAATCCAATATGCTTTGTGACAGTGACTGTGATTCTGTTGGACATTTGGTTATACAGAGATGGCAGCGGGGGGGCCATTATATCATTTCCGAAATATCAGTGACTTGTGATGAGAATTTCTGCTTTGAATTCCTTAAGCAGATAAGGGGTGACTGGTAGAAGGGAGGGAGGGTGAGGCAGCCTTGTTAGATTTGGTTGAAGAGATTAATTTTTAAGCTATTCCTAGGAGAATATGCAGGAGAGGGAGAGGCAAGGAGAGATATTTTTAAGATCTCCACCTGAGACTCCAAATTTCTTAAAAAACAAAACAAGACAAAAACAAAAAAAACCAGAACTTTTCCTGTAAAGGGACAGGTTCTTTCCAAGGAACTTTAAAATCAGAAAGTTGTAGACCTGACCTGTTTAGAACAGGTCTTGGCAGGTGTAAACCAAGTACCATGCTCTGCTTAAGGCATTGCCGGACTGAGTCCCACACCCATCAAAAATTCTCCTGAAGCTGGAATTCAGGGCTGGCAGGAGATACCGTGGGTGGGGAGAGTTGGCATTAGCTGCTCACCTCTGAGGAGCCAGGAGAGCCAGGTACAGACTGGGTGATGCCTGCACCACCAGCTTAGATCCTGCAGATAAGATGGGGGGTGGCAAAGCAGTTCAAAGCTTGTTGTAGTGTTTTTAAAATGCCAGTAGCAGAGTGACCCCAAAAGGACAAAGGGGCAATGTCCCTTAACCTATGATTCTACCGCGGAAGCTGTGGTCGAGGATCATGCGAAGGCTGTGATTTGAAGAACAAAATCGTACCCCATAAGGACAGCACAGAGAGCCCTGGCTGGCATCACAGAAGGAGAAGTTCTTAGAATGCCCTATAGCCATGAGAAAGTGCAATCACTTTTCTGGTTTTGCTTCTGGAGAAGGCAAATGTTTGCTGTACATAAATGCACCCATGAAGAGGACCCACAACCAGCAGGAAGAAAGCTTAAGAATGCTTGTTGGGGCAATATTATAAAAAAATTGAGGACTTAGAGAGTGGGGCATTTTCCCCTCATATTCAAGATAGCTGAAACCCAGAGAGGGGAGGGAAAGGAAGAAAAATGTCCCTTGGATACATATCTCAGTTAGGAAGGTGGGCTGGGATGGTGGCCACCTTTCGACTCCTACCCCTTAATGTGAACAAAGGTCAGAAAGGTGCTCAAATCTCAGCCCAATTCCCAGACTCAGGGCAACACAAGGACTCTGAGAAAGAAGAGAACACAGCTGGAATTGCTGGGTAGCCAGTCTTATCTCCACCATATTATATTACATCCTCCATCTTCTGCCAAAGACCAATGCTCACCTCTCAAAGATTTCGGTACTGATTAAAGACAACAGCAATGGACAAAATGGTATTCAGCTCCCTTATGGATTCAACTGTGGTAAGACGACTCCTGAGGTAATTGCCATGTTAGGGAGCTCTTGGTTAGCAAGAACTCCTCTTACAGGTATAAACACCACAGGGTAGCTGCTTACAGGGTTGTATGTAAAAGAGTTTTAGATCAGTGAACATTTACTGAAACTTCTGTTCATTAAGCAAGTAACTACTGTATATATTGACAAAGGAAACAAAATACCTATGTATTTGTCCATGAGAAGAGAATTTTCTTTTTTTTAAGATTTATTTATTTATTTATTTGTTTGTTTGTTTATTTTAGAGGGGTTGAGAGAAGCAGAGAGAGAGGGAGAAAGAGAATCCCAAGCAGACTTCCCTCTGAGTTGGAGCCCAATGTGGGGCTCCATCTCACAACCCTGAGATCATGACCTGAGCCAAAACCAAGAGTCGGACGCTTAACCAACTGAGCCACCCAGGTGCCCCCATGAGAAGATAATTTTCAAAACAACTTATTTGAAGTAATCTTAAAGTATGATAGAAGAGCTACATATTCATATAAGCATATGTCATTTTCTGTAAATCCACAGTAACTAAAATGAATGAATGAATGAATACATATACACATAAAAACATAAATAAATAAATAACAGAGGGCTAAGGAGTAACTTTCACATTACCTCCCCCAAATCACCAATCTGAATTTTGTTTCTTCTTTGCTCTGAGCTTCATTTTGCATACATACACTGGACCTTTGATAATCTTGTGGGAGATGTCTTGAGTTCTTCTACAATTCCCAAATTTGTAAATATAGATATATTTTATGAGAACTTATTGCTCACAAATCACAACTCGGCTGAGAATCTGGTATTGTCTGAGTTTAATTTCACACCACAAGCTAACAGCCTTTCAAGACTTCACTGAAGTCTGATTTCTCACTTGATGGCCACACTTCAGGACAGCAAGAGAAGAATAATAAAGCCTTGCTTGTTGGGATGCTAATCCTGAGTAGTCACTTAAGATTTCTCTCTAGCTGGTAATTAAGCTGATAATACTAATGGTAGATTCCATTTCCTGAGGGCTGACCATGTACCAGACACTTTATAAATTATCTTTATGTCATCTCTATTTATGTTATAGCAATCCTCACAACCAATTCTTTAGAACAAGTTTCACCATCCCCATTTCAGATGAAGAAGCTATAGTTTGAAGAGAGTATCCAAGGACATGATGAAGGACCCAAACCAGGTCTTTCCGACACCAAAACCCAGATCTGTTTACCACCATGTTGCACTCCCTCCACACTAGTTAAGGCCTCTAACACTCTGAATGCACATTTCAAATGGTTGCCTCAGTAAAATCACATATTACGACATTACAGAGCTCCAGACAGAGCCTAGTGGGAAAAGTCAAAACTACGAATATTAATTAAATAAAATATAACCTCTTCCTTGATTTAAGCTGCCCTCTTTTCTAAAAAATAACAGTATTTGTGGTATATGACTTTTGTAGAACAAAAGAATTCAATTAGCTTCTCGAGTCCAAACTGTGTAAGAACTTTCACACACATCATCTTTACCACCCTCCCTACCAGGTCCTCTGAAGGAATTATTATTTTTCCTATTTACTAGTGAGAATACTGAAATTTAGAAAGATTCAAGACTACTTGAATCACATTCCATGAGGACACAGATTAGGCTTTTCTCATTTATATATTTGTATGCATTTTTGGGCTTGTACACACAGAGCCTGTCTCAGTAAATGTTGAGTAATAAATGGACAAAGTGGAGGAAGTGGGATCTGTCAAGGACAGTGTTTCTTGTTTACCACTATATAGCTAGATGTTTAACAAATACTTTCTGGAGGAAGGAAGAAGGAAAGGGAGAGAGGAAGGGAGGAAGGAATTCTTCAAATGTCACTCTCTTTTGAGCTCAGAGCACAACTGGACAAATTCTCTAACATCTCGGTATTTACAATATCTAGTATAGTACCTGGGACTCAGTAACACTCAATAAAAGCAGACTGACTGTAGGATACCTACTGAAATAAAATAAAAAGCAAACACACAAAACACACAACTATAGCTCACTCATGAACAATGCAGGGTTAGTGGCACATTCTACCCCCAGCAGTCAAAAATCCACATCTATCTTTTGACTCCCCCCAAACTTAACTATTAATAACTTACTGTTGACTGGAAGCCTTCCCCATAACATAAGCAGTCAATTAACACATATTTTGTATGTTATATGTATGATACATTGTGTTCTTATAATAAACTAGGGAAAATGTTATTAAGAAAATCATAAGAAAGAGAAAATACATTTACAGTACCGTACTGTACAAAATCCATATATAAGTGGGCCCACACAGTGCAAACTCATGTCGTTCAAGGATCAACTGTACCTTTCAATACAGGCAGAGACTTCCAATGGCAAACTAAACATAAGTCAATGATTAGGTCAACAACTAAAAAAAAAAAAAAAAAAGGCAGATAAAATCAAATGGAACAGAAAATCAGAGAAACTGAAATGTCCATCTATGGAAAATTGAGTGTTGAATGCAGAGACATCACCATGGCAGAAATTCATAAACACATACACAACACAATATAGCCTGCCAGAGATACAGTTAAGTATTATTAGATTCTTCAGGTATCCAGGTCCTATACCATTTAATAACGTAAAAGTAAAGGTCAGAACAGTGCAAAGAATCACCAATCAATGTGAAAAGCAGTGCTGTTAAATACATAGAGAAACCAAATTCACACACTCCCCTCCTTTCTGACTGTGATTTTTCAAATATAAACTGCAGAGAGCAGTAGAATGATGATATCACCATAGAATAGATGTTCTACTTAACAAAAATGATCGTATTCTTATTTTCTTCTTCCTTGGGGAGCCTTCATCTCAAGATAACTTTTAAATAGAAACAACCAGCTTTTCAGCAGAGCCTGATTATCAATTTGCACCTCTGGCAAAGGAAGGCCTAGAATTCTATTGTTTTGTTAATTGTCAATTTGCATCTTTGAAAGGTGTTGCATTTTCTCTTCTTTCTAGCAGGTTAAGACTAATTCTGTATGTTAATAAATATTATAAACACTTTCCACAGAAACACAGTTCGCTAAAAAAGTACTACGTTATTATTGTTATTCTCTGTTTTCTTCTACTTAATTACACCTTAGATCTTAAAGTTGATTTTACAAAAAAGTTAGGCTCTTACTTAAACTGCTTTTTCTTCAGAAAAAAAAACTTTTGCTTTCAAATAAACATTTAGATAAAATGCTGTTTAAAGGGACCAGTTATTGACAGTCATGAAAAAGTTATGAATTAATTAAGGCAAAATTTCACAAAGAGATCTTTGATTTTTACCTAAGTATATGATTTGAAAACATTCCTCCCCTTCCCTTCTTCTGATATACATATCATATATATGTGTGTGTGTGTGTATATATATATATATATATGGCATAAAAATATAACAAGTAAACTCAGAAATCGATTTTACAAAGTAACATAAAAGATGGAAATACAAGTTGTAAAAAGCATATCAGGAAAGGGGATACAAATAAAATAAATATTACTCTTTACACTTCTGTTTACAAGTAATAACTTGGAGAACTACAAGTTCTTAACATGCCCTATCAGTACTAGTTCCAGTACTTGATTTGGAATGATACGATCTTTTTGATATGCTTGTCAAAGCAAGTATTTTTTAATCTGCAGCAACATTTTCCCTATCTGATTGCTGGATATAAAATACTAAGTCAAATATTATATGGTAACTCTCAAGCTTTTGAGCTTAGGGAGGTGGTATTTTAAAAGATCAAGTGATCACTTCTCATTAGATTGAAGTGAAGATGTTTAAAGGCCACCTCTACTGCTAAGAAACATGGCTTCACAGGACATAAATAGCTTTAATTTACTAAATTTATTTATATTCTAATGTTTTCCTGGAAGGATTTGAGAGGGGTGATCCTTACTTGTGTTGCTTTAGTTTCACACGTACAAAATCGCGGGTAAACAATATTTGTAACAAAGATAATATATTTAACATGTCTGTAAAGTGCTTTGTAAAATATGAATGTTCCATGTGTTATTTATTACTGTCTATGGGCTTGCTCCTAAACCATGTCATCACTCTGAGGAGAAGCATCTATTTAATGACATACCCTTACATTATAAATATGTAAAGCTTTCTTGAAAGTATTAACACCTTGAAAAGAAAGTATCTTTTACCATTTAAATCAACTTCCCCAATTCAGCCTATCCCCAGCCCCAGGACATTTGTGTCATATACACACATAATATATACATTTTATACAGGAACCCTTTATATAATGCCTTAATACTGTTACATATTCTTTTTAATAAAATCTATAATATTGGTCAAACTAAATCTATTTTGGAGAAAAAGACAGGAAAAATGATAATATAGTAAGTGGAAAGAGAAGTCACAGACACTTGGTGAAGTAATGAAGACTTGAGTTTAACAATGCAAGGAGTTAATTCTAAGTGCAAATAACTCAGTCCTGTCAAGTCAGGGAAACAGACAGTACACATTAACGCTTAACTGGTTTAAATATCTGAGCTATAAAGGACTTTCAGTGTTTTGTTTTCTTTTTCTTTCCTCACTTTTCCTATATTTACAAATTTTAAAATGGTTCTGGGATAGCAGACATCTACTTTTGTATTTCATAAACTTTTTGTCAAACACCTACTATGTGCCAAGTTTGTTGAACTAATTTTGGAAAAAAAAAATAACCAGAGTTTGCATATGTATATTTTAGGAGTGGGACTGAACATAATATTATACAAATGAATTTCCAGTTTTAGCTCAAACCTGATGTCTCTGGGGAAAGTAAATAGAATTTATTCAACTATCACCAGAGAATAATTTTAATCATTTTATGTCAGTTGATTGGAATTATTTTCAGGTTAAGTTGTTAGTAGAAATTTTGAAGATAGATGGACACATTTTTAAATTTTTTGACATTATTTAATTCTGTCTAAAATCTGATGAGATTCCTATCAGATATCTGGCCTCCTATACAATCCCAGAATCCATGCCTTCCTACGGTCAGGAAATGATTATCTGCCTCCCTTTTTTATAGTGAATAAAGCTTGACTAAGAGTATGATGTCTGGGAGGTTTTTTAAAAAATATATAAAACAATAACAATGCAAATACATGTTTTATCCCAGGCAAATATTTAGCAGTGTTTGAATGTCATAAACTGTGCCAAAAAAAAGTATATATAACTTCAGAGTTTAATGAAATTCCCTTTACAACAAGTGATAAAGGATTCTATATAAATTAAGCTCAAAGAAATTGGCACTCAAGAAAAGAAATTAAGGACTCCAGTGTATTTAATGAAGAGAAAGAAAAATAACTTCTTTTCAACTTACATTGTGATCATAACTATTTTTTTCCCAATCCTACCGATATATAGGAACTACATTTAAATCACAGTGTAAAGAATATAAGGAATATGTGCAAAACTTTCTCAGTTTTCTGTTAAGTTTTTAATCACAACTTTCCCATTTTAGAGCTCGCCTCTTCAAAATGCGCCATTTGCCATAACATTTGCAATAAAATCTAGAACCCTTTCTGACAATTTATTACATTTATTTGTGTTTCAGGGTTTAGTTCTTATATCCATATTCACATTCCTTCTCTCTCTTTCCATTTTTGTCTATGCTCACTTTCTTGCTGATGACTCTCACATTTATATTTCCAGCCCACAGTTCTGTTAAATATTTTTACTTGGATATTTAATAGGAATTTCAAACTCACGTTCAAAACTGGTCTAGTTTTTATCCTCAAACCTGCTCTACTCTTCTCCAAGTCTCTGTAATTAAAAATAGTCAAGTCCCATTTACTCAGGCCAAAATCCTCACTCAAGTCATCTGTGATTTTTCTTCTGCATACCACATATTCACCTGAATCAACAAATCTTGTTGACTAAATCTTTAAAGTACCATAAATCAAGGTTTTGACCACTTCTCACCATCTCCGCCACTGATCCAATCCCCCATGATCTCTTATCTGGCTGACAGCAATAGCCTCCTGACTGGCCTCCTGGGTTCCATTCCTTAACCAAAACCTTGGTCTCTCCCCACTGAAGCCAAAATGATCCTTTTAAAACATTATTTGGTTCTCTCTGCCCAAAACCCTATCAAGGCTTCTCATCTCGTTCAGAGTCAAAGCCAAAATCCTTATCATGTTTTCAAGGCCTAAAGGACCTGGCTCCAATTTTTCTCTGACTTCATGACCTACTATTCACTTCTTCAATGCACTCTGCTCCAGCCACACGGATCTACTACTCTTCCGGAACACAACAGACATCCTCCCATTTACTGTTCCTTCTGTTATTGGGTCCATTCTCTGTCATTCCCCCAAGAAGGCAGGGATTTTTATTTGCTTTGTTCATTATTATATCCTTAGTACAAAGAAATGTGCCTGGAACATAGTAGGTATTCAGTATTCATTTATTGCTAGATGCTAACATGGCTGCATCTCACCACTAGTTCCAAGCTCTTTGTCTTGTTTATCAATGCATCCTCAATGTCAAGAACAGTTCCAGGACTATAATAAATATTCAATAAATGTTAACTACTTAATGCATTAATGGATTAATTAATGAATTAACACATTAGCAAGGCACAAAACTTTAACATGAAGGTACCTCTTTGAAATCAAATAACATAAGTTGCCTATTTACTCTCATCTTGCATTTGTCTTGTCTCTTCACTTCTAACTTTTCTTCAATCTTCTCTCTTTTTTTTTTAACTCATCTTTTGTGCTCTTACTAACTAGGTCTAGTTAAGCTACACTTCCATTTCTAGCTCCCTATAGAGAAACACCTATTAAATAGGTGAACTGAAGTAAGAATGTATACATCTACTAAATTTTAGAACTCTCTGCAGTTACCATACATTTCTTGCTATTTAGTTAAAAGAATGTAAGTTACAAAGATGAAGACATTAAAAAACAAAAAAAGGGGAAAAATACAGAAATTTCATTCAATTCTTTGAATATTTGCCATATTTGGAAGGTTGTTTGCACACCCTAATAATTTACAGTATTACATAAAAATATATGTGTAAAGACACCTTTTCTTCAAAGCTTCAAATTAATACATATAGAGGCTATGACCAAGTTGATTCATCCCCGTCCCTTACTGGCTTTTTTATGACTTTCATTACCAGAATCAAGAGTAGAAAAATCAAAATAAAATATAAAAGTTTCTTCTTTAATAATTATCATCCAGCAAATCATTTAGAAAGCTTTACTAATTTCCTCTAGTTGCAAAAATAAAAGAGAAACCAGTTCAGATAAAAACCATCCTTGCTGTACCTTTCCAGCATGTGGTCCTCTTTATTCTGAAGGCCTTGGGCACAAATGAAAGTTACAATTTTAAGTCCCACAAAGAAATCTTGAAAGTGCCAAATATCTGTTCATCTAACTCGGCTTTCAGAAAACGGAGGCATGTGACTCTTTTTGAACCTACCTTCAAAGCTAAGGATCTTCAGCCACGGGCTTCTCTTTCACATCACTTGGGCCCACTGGTAATCAGACAACTGTGAAGCTGCCTGCATTACCCTGAAAGCTTTGTAGCCTCTGCAGGCACAGCCTTGCTGGGGGACAGCCACCTCTGTCACTTATGGTATTCACTTGGTTGGTAATTACGGAATAAAAATCACTGGAGTCCTAACATGTGAAGGAAGTGCCAGGAAGCAGAATTCTCTCAAGATGATTTTAAAATGACTAATTTCATCTTTTGCTCTATCTTTGGAGTAAGCAGGAGTGAGGTGGGGGTAGGTGTAGAGGGGGAGGGATAGAGAGTCCATGTTGGCACCTAGTCATACCTACCAACCAAAGAAGCAGAGGAATCACCACCTCTCCCATTCACATGAAACTGTACATAATGAAATGCATACATTTGTTTGCCTCTTTCCGACATTTAGCAATAGACTTGACATTAGCACAACCTATCTGAATGATCTGCCGTGAGAGCACTTTTTCAAAGATTGTCTATTACCCATATAATTGGCAAAATTTTCAGCACTCTTTCAACTCAATCATCACAAATGACTGGAATTCCCTATTCTGGCCCCCTAACTTTTGGGGGTAGAAGGAAGAAGGAAGCAGAAAATCTGCAGAAATACAAATTAGTGCACAGAAATTCACAAGCTTCAATATCTCTTAGCATGTATATGAGAATAATGAAATAGAGCTGTGCCAACTACATTTAAATTCCACATGTCGTTTCAAAACGTATTTAGAGAAAAATCAAAATTTTTAAAGTTAAAAATAGAGGCTTGCTTTAAAAAGCATTCCTTATTAGGTAGGATAGTCTTCATTTAAAAAAATTTTTTTTTCTGAAAGCAAAATAGGGTTTCTTTTTGAACAAATCCTTTCCAGTCTGTAAGTAAGAAACTGGTGATAGCATGAGATAATTTGGTCCTAAGACAAGATTTAAAAAAAAAGGAAAGTTTTTTATAAGTTTTAATTTGTAAAATTATAGTAACCTCTTATCCAGTGGTCAGCATCTTACAATCTCTAATTCTGGGGACTCAGGGAACAGCCAAACTGTTAAAATGACCAAGATGAAGCCAGCTTTCTAAAATTATAGAATGTCAATGTGTCATGGAGGAACTCCTATAATGAAAGAGAGAGAGAAAAAGCTGAGTCTTTTATTTCACTCCAGGACAATAACTGACAGTTATGATTAACAATGAGTGTCAACCATAAAATATGTTCTGTGTATTATTTTAAGAAAGCAATTTGTAGCACATTTTAGGAACTTTTCCATTTGAATGGTTTGCATTGAATGAAAGATTCAGTTATGTGAAACACTACTTATTTTGAAGACTTGCAATTTTGAATAAAACAAATGTTATCTGTGTAAAGCAAACTTGAACTTTGACTGAGTATGTGTCCAAAATGAATAGCATAATCATTATCCTAGTAATAGGAAACAGTTTCCTAAACTCTTGTCAACACTACTGTGATATATATTGGATAATAATCATTAAAGTATTCTTGGTCCTAGTCTTTTAAGATCTTCATCTCCATCCCTTAACTGCCTGGCCCTTAAGTATATTCACCTGACATCTGCAAAATACCAAAAGGCTTCTTTCCATTGTCACTGGTCCTCCTCCACCCCTGATATCTTCAACTCCATCCTCCCCTTCTCACACAATCTCCATCTCAAGGAACTAACTATCCATAAAGTCCTATTGTTCAGTAATACTGACAACACGTCTTTGACTTCACCAAGTCATCAGGCCTTTCCACCTTCCTTTTCCTTCTATCTACGAGCCACTTCTTGGTTTTCCTTCTCTTTATTGTAATTCATCACTTAACTATACTCTGTTTGCACACTCATCTCTTTATCCCTTTCTCTTTTCATCCAGTGTCACCTGAAATAGTCCAAATCTAGATCAATTAAACAAGATAAGAGACCTCCCCACTATTTGCTCTTCCCTTATTCCAAATTTTATCTACTCTAAATAAAAATATATCACAGCCTTCTTTGGATCAGGACATAGCCATGCAACCAAGTTCTAATAGTATAAGCAAAAGTGGTGTATGTAATTTCTGGGATGTGACATTAACTGAAAGGGAAGAAGCATGTCCTTCTTGTCCTCTTCATTTTTCTCAATGTCTGAAATATGACTGACACACCAGCAGCCATAATGGATCTTGAGATAGGCCTGGAAATGGTACAGCAATGCCATGTCCTTGAAACCACAGAAGATCATCTTAGTTCTAGACTGACTACCCTGGGATATTTTGAACAAACAAGGAAACCTTTATCTTGTTTAAGCCTCTGCTATTTTGGCTTATCCTATCACTGGAAGTTGAACCTAGGCCTAAATAGTTATGTTGATGATCTGCCTTCTCCACTTTTATACTTTTCATTGCCTTGTTTCCTCTTGCATAAAAATGAGAATAATGATGCTTAACTCATAAATATGTTGTAAAGATTAAGGATTTAACATTGCCTGTTACATAATAAACATTCAAAAATGTTGGTTATTATTATTAGCACTATCCAGGTACAACCAGTGTTGCCGGGGAAATCTGCAAAATTATAAGACTTCAGTGCTCGTAACATACCTTCCTTTGTTTTTGTTTTTTTTTTAAGATTTTTATTTATTTATTTGAGAGAGAGAATGAGAGACAGAGAGCACGAGAGGGAAGAGGGTCAGAA
This sequence comes from Neomonachus schauinslandi, assembly GCF_002201575.2. NCBI lineage: Eukaryota > Metazoa > Chordata > Mammalia > Carnivora > Phocidae > Neomonachus > Neomonachus schauinslandi. Next base: position 81,582,199 of record NC_058407.1, on the reverse strand, counting down.
GGAGAAGCAGACCCCCTGCTGAGGAGGGAGCCCGATACGGGACTCGATCCCGGGACTCCAGGATCATGACCTGAGCTGAAGGCAGTCGCTTAACCAACTGAGCCACCCAGGCGCCCTACCTTCCTTTGTTTTTAGTAATCACCTAACCCAACCCCTTCAGTGATTATCTGCACACTAACACCTTCCTCAATCTTTACCCCTGTTGACCAGGTTCCACCTCAGCAGATGACAGTTTATACTAAACAACTGAGGCCACAGTAATCCACTCCCTCCATAAAGGGTGAGCCACGTCTACCCCTCTGTCTTCTCACTCGTGCTGCCTCTTTGTCCTCTGCCGTTCCTAAGGAGGAGGAGACTTTTGTTCAAGGCTCACCTGTCTGCCTGACTCTGCATGCCACCCTCTTCCTTTCTTATTTCATCCCTCCCTTGTTTTATTCTTTCATACTTTTGCTTTTCTATTGACTTATCTCACCCTTATCAATAAACATAGCCAGTTTCTACCGATATTAAGCATGAATATTTGTGTATCCCGTTCAAGCTAACATATTATCTCCCTTCTCCTGTCCATCCACATATCTGGCAAATCACCACTGCACTCTAAAGCCCCATCAATGAGTTATGAATTATTTCTTTATTTCCAAACCCAATCCAATGTTACTCGATAACAACCAGTCACCTATTTTTCCAAGCCAAAAGCCAGGAGTCACTTAAACTACATTTCTCCTTTACATCCCATAATCAATCATTAATTATTGATTTTACCCTCTTAAATATCTTTAAAAATCATCCTTCTTTCTTTCCTTGATGCTATTTCTTTAAGTCTCTTTCAAATCCTACCTGAATGTGTGAAATAACTATTTTCTCCTCTTGAAATCCATCCAGAGGGATCTTCCTAAACTTCAAACAAATCAGATGATATGACTTTCCCACAGTATAAAATACAACCCAATAGTGCGGTTTAAAAGGCCATTTGTTATGAAGAATCTAACTAGACTTCCTATTTCAAACTCCTAAAGCTACCATCTTGCACTATCAAATTAATGCTATGACATGCAGCTTCATCTTTTTTTTATTATTATTATGTTACGTTAATCGCCATACATTACATCATTCTTTGAACAAAAGTTCATCCTTCAAACGACACCCAAATGTCACTCATTCCCTGATGCCCTCCATGATTGGCAACCTTTCCTAACAAAATTAACAATTTCTCCTTCTGAGTAATAACTTAGCAGGTTGTGCATGCTGTGTCATCATTCACATCATGGTTTATTGTGATCATTTGTTTTTGCTTTGTTTTTCTCCACCTTTATTGAGATATAATCGTTTTTTGAGATGTAATTGACCTATAACATTATGTAAGTTTAAGGTATACAATGTGATAATTTAATATACTGCAAAATGATTTGATATGTCGGTTTGATGATCTGATATACTGCAAAATGACTGCCACAGTAGTGTTAGTTAACAGCTCCATTACCTCAAATAATTACCATTTCTTTTTTGTGGTGAGAAGATTTAAAATGTACTCTCTCAGCAATTTTCAAGTATACACTACAGTATTGTTACCTATAATCACCATGCTATACATTAGATCCCCAGAACTTATTCATCTTATAACGTAAAGTTTGTACTCTATGACCAACATCTCCCCATTTCCCCTACCCCTAAGACTCTGGCAACCAGCATTCTCTTCTGTTTCTGTAAGTTCAGGATTTTTTTTTTTAATATTTCCCCATATCAATGATATCATACAGTATTTGTCCTTTTCTACTTAGCATAATGTCCTTAAGATTTATACGTATCATAAATGACAGGATTTTCTTCTTACTCACGGCTAAATAATATGCCACTGCATATATATACAGATATATAACCAAGATATAACAACCTAATGTCTGTCAATGAATGAATGGATGAAGATATATATATATATATATATATATATATATAAAGTATCTTTTTTAACCATTATTCCATTGACACACTAGGTTGTTAACATAACTTGGTAATTGTGAATAATGCTGCAATAAACATGGAAGTACAAATATCTCTTCAAGATACTGATTTCATTTCCTTTGGATGTATACCCAGAACTGGGATTGCCAGATCATATGGTAGTTCTATTTTTAATTTTCTGAGGAACTGCAACGTTTTTCATAGTGTCTGTCCCAGTTTACATTCCCAACAGCAATGCACAAAGGTTTCTCCACATCCTTGCTAACACTTGTTATTTCTTGTCTTTTTGATGACAACCATTCTGAGTTGTGGCGTGATGTCTCATTGTGGTTTCGAATTTGTATTTCCCTGATGATTAGCATTCCAGGTCTTGCAATTACCCAATGATTAGATGTTGAGCATCTTTGCATGACCCGTTTGGCCATTTGTATATCTTCTTTGGAAAAATGTCTCTTCTGTTCCTCTACTTATTTTTAAAGGGAATTATTTGTTTTTTTCAATTGAATTGTATGAATTCCTAATATATTTTGGACATTATCCTTTATCATATGTATGATTTGCAAATATTTTCTCTCATTCCATAAGCTGCCTTTTCATTTTGTTGATTCTTTTGCTGTGTAGAAGCTTTTTAATTGATATAGTCCCACTTACCTATTTTTGCTATTGTTGCTTATGCTTTTGGCATTAATATAAAAAAAAAAATCTTTGTCAAGACCAATGTCAGAGAGCTTTTTCCCTATGTTTTCTTCTAGGAGTTTTACAGTCTTATGTTTAAATCTTTAATCCATTTCAAGTTCACTTTTATGAATAAGACAGGAGTCTAATTTCATTATTTTGCATGTGATTATACATTTTTCCCAGCACCATTTATTGGAGAGACTATCCTCTCCCTATTGAGTGTTCTTGGCTCCCTTGTCAAATAAGAGTTGACTTTATATGTAGGGATTCATTTCCAGACTCTAAATTCTGTTCTAACAGTCTATGTACCTGTGTTTAATGCCAGTACCAGACTGTTTTGATTACCATAGCTTTGTAGGATAGTTTGAAATCAGGAAGTGTGATGCCTTTAGCTTCTTTCTCAGGATTGCTTTGGCTCCTCAGGGTCTTTTGTGGTTCCATACAAATTTGTTTTTTGTATTTCCTAAAAAATGCTATTGGAATTTTGATGGGGATTTCATTAGATCTGTACATAACTTTAGGTAGTAAGGACATTTTAAACAATATTACTTTTTTCTGATCCATGAACACAAAATATCTTTCCATTTATTTGTGTCTTCTTATATTTTCTTCATCAAAGTCTTATACAGATCTTCCACCTTCTTCATTTAATTTATTCCTAAGTGTTTTATTGTTTCTGATGCTACTGTGAATGGGATTGTTTTCTTTATTTCTTCTTCAGACATTTCACTTTGTTATATAGAAATGCTATTGAACAGTCTGATGTAATGTATGGTGATTAACATAATAAAAAAAGAAAGGAAAAAAGTCTATAATAAAAAAAGGAATGCTATTGATTTCTGTATTCTGCAACTTTACTGAATGTGTTGATTAATTCCAATAGTTTTTTGGTGAAGCCTTTAGTATTTTCTACATACAAGATCATATAATCTGTAAATAAAGACAATTTTACTTCATCTTTTCCAGTCTGGATGCCTTTTACTTCTTTTTCTTGCCTCATTGTTCTGGCCAGGACTTCTAGTACTAAGTTATGTATAGGCAGGCATAGTGAGAGTGGGCACCATTGTCTTCACCCCGATCTTAGAGGGAAAATTTTCAACCTTACACCACTGAGTGTAATGTTAGCTGTGGGCTTCTCATATTCTGCCTTTGTTATGATGATGCAATTTCTTCTGTACTCAATTTGTTGAGAGATTTTATCATGAAAGGTTATTTTCTTTTGTCAAATGCCTTTTTTGCATCTAAGATGATCATAATCTTTATTTTTCATTCTATTAATGTAGAGTATCATATTTATTGATTTGTATATGTTGAACCATCCTTGCATCCCAGGGATAAATCCCACCTGATTATGGTATATGATCCTTTAACGTGCTGTTCAATTCAGCTTGCTAATACTTTGTTTAGAATTTTTGCATTTATGTTTATCAGGGATATTGGCTTGCAGTTTTCTTGTAGTCCTCATCAGGCTATGGATTAGGATAATAATGGCTTCATAAAATGAGTTTGAAAGTGTTTCTTTTTCTTCAGTATATTTAAAGAGTTTGAGAAGCCATCAATTCTTTGTTAAATGGTAAAATTCAAAAGGGAAACTATCTGGTCCTGTGCTTTTCTTTTCTCTGTGTGTGTGTGTGTGTGTGTACATGTTTTTCTTTTGAGGGAGATTTTTAATTACTGAGTCAATCTCCATACTCTTTATTGGTCTGTCTAGATTTTCTATTTCTTTATAATTCACTCTTTTTTTGTTGTTTTTTGGGTTTTGTTTTTTGTTTTCCATTATTCATTCTTAACAGATTACATGTTTCTAGGAATTTATCCATTACTTCTAGGTTATCCACTTTATTGCCATGGAACTGTTCATAGTATTCATGATCCTTTGCATGTGTGTGGTATCAGTCATAATATCTCCTTCTTTTTTCATTTCTGATTTCATTTGAGTCTTCTCTCTTTTTTCTTAGTCTAGCCAAAGGTTTGTAAATTTTGCTTATCTTTTCAAAACTCAGCTCATACCTTAATCGATTTTTTCTATTGTTTTTCCGGTCTCTATTTTATTTATTTCTACTCTGATCTTTGTTATTTCCTTCCTTCTGCTAACTCTGGGCTTAATTTGTCCTTTTTTTAGTTCCTGGAGCTATAAAGTTATGATGTTTATTTGAGATCCTTCTTTTCCCTTAATGTAGGCTTTATCACTATAGTTTTTTTTTTTCATAGAACTGCTCTTGCTGCATCCTGTAAGTTTTGGTATGTTGTATTTCTATTTTCATTTATTTCAAGATACTTTTTGATTTTCCTTTTGATTTCTTCTTTGACCATTTGGTTGCTTAGGAGTCTATTTTTCAATCTCCATGTATTTATGAATTTTTCAGTTTTCTTCCTGTTATTGATGCCTAGTTTCATACCACTGTGGTTAGGGAAAAAAAATACTTGGTATGACTTCAATCTTCTTAAATTCACTTAATTTTTTTTTTTTTGGCAACCTATCACATGATCTCTCCTGGAGAATGTTCTGTGTACACTTGTGAAGAATGTACACTTGAAAAAAATGTGTATTCTGCTGCTGTTGGATGGAATGTTCTGTATATGTCTGTTAGATGCATTAGGTCTAAAGTATAGTTCAAGTCCAATGTTTCCTTATTAATTTTCTGTATGGATAATCTATCCATTGTTGAAAGTAGGGTATTGATGTCTCCTACTATTATTGCATTGATGTCTATTTTTCTCTTCAGATCTGTTAATATTTCCTTAATGCATTTAGATGCTCCAATGTTGGGTGCATATATATTCATAATTGTTATATTCTCTTAATGAATTGAGACTTTATCATCACGAAATGCCTTCTTTGTCTCTTGTTAAAGGTTTGGCTATTTATCTGATATCAGTATAGCTACTCCTGCTCTCTTTTGGTTTCCACTTTCATAGAATATTTTTCCAACCCTTTGCTTTGGCCCTACATGTGTCCTTAAAGCTGACATGAGTCTTGTGAAATAGCGTATTTTGGGTCTTGTGGGTTTTTCTGTTTTTGTTTGTTTTTTTATCCTTCCATCCAGTCTGTATCTCTTGATTGGAGAATTTAATACATTTATATTTAGAATAATTAGTGATAGGTAAGGACTACCTTTCTCATTCTCACTGCCACTATCAGGAGTGCATGCAGGGAGCCAGATATAGGGTGGAGGGGGTGTGGGTGAGACATACCGAGTGCTTGGAGTACCCACAGGCCAGCTAGGGAGACTAGTTGAGGCATCCTCAATGGTTCGTGGGTGGGTTTATTGATGGAGTTCATGTCACAGTAGGATAAAAATCACTCCAGTGTCTTCGTAGAGTCCTAGGTGCTCTCTCAGCTGCTTCCTGCCCCCTACTCATACAGCTTATGATTCAGTGTTCCCCTCCTATGTGTTTAACTTGTATTATTTTCCTATGATGCTGTGCTGGAATTTCTCCTCTGGAAGCCTGGACTTCCAGAAAGGCTCTCTCATTCATGGGTGGCCCTCATTCTCCAGGGCTCCCAAACCATGGTTGAAAGATCATGGGCCACCACCCAGTCCACAGCTGGGACCAAGGTCCAAATGCCTATTACCAGATGCATGGGGAGGTGAGACTCTTCCCAGGTCCCTTGGCATAAAGTGCTAGCTCCCAGAGCTCCCACAAAAGCACTTTTGCCCAGGGATAGATGCCAAATTGCTGGTGTTGAGGGGTGGACATGATGAGGAAAGTCTCATACAACCATATTGCTGACATCACTCCTACTGTCATTTGTTTATATTTCTACTAGACTGCTAAACTTCCTGTAGGCAGGTTCAGGTTTCCTTTCACTTTGCATTCTCAGTGCACACCACAGTCATAAACTCTGGGATCAGCACAAAATCATATAAAAAAATTAGGGAAAAATTACACAAGTTGCACAAAAGCACCAAAAGTGGAATAATTGTTACTTTCAAAGACAAGGATTTCCTCCTCCCAATCTCTATTTTGACTCCTTTGGCTTTCATACAATCAAGTTAAAAACTGTTTTATAAAATGCTTCTTCCTAATTGTTCCAAACAACTAGCTTTAATAAGAGAATTTTCCCTTTGTTAATTTTTCCTTTATACATTTTATTATTTTATTTTCAACTCTTTAGTCTTTAACCCCATCTCCACTATTTATGCTTTCAATGATTTCACACTAAATTGGTTGTTCTCCTTCACCAGATTTCTCCAATTTCTATTTTTATTCTTTAGAGCAAAGTCTTGTCTAGTGTCTTTGCTTAGTTTTAACTTTTTCCCTGGACAATATGAGCAGATTTAATTTCCTCTTGCACAAATATGGTCATAGTTTGACTATACAACTAAGCCAATTCATTACGAAGTCATAAAACTCTTTCCTGTGACCAATCTAATACAACATTCTTCATATTCTAAATTTTCTACACAGTGTACCATCTATAAGATGTGAGTTTTGTCTTTTTTTCTGTGTTGTGCTAAGTCATTCACATTTCCTTTCCCTGCCCCTTTTATTGTTTTTTTTTTTTAAGATTTTATTTATTTATTTGACAGAGAGAGACACAGCGAGAGCAGGAACACAAGCAGGGGGAGTGGGAGAGGGAGAAGCAGGCTTCCCGCGGGGCAAGGAGCCCGATGTGGGGCTCGATCCCAGGACCCTGGGACCATGACCTGAGCCGAAGGCAGATGCTTAACGACTGAACCATCCAGGTACCCCTCCCTGCTCCCTTTTTAGCAGGCCTGTTTGTATGAGGATATTAGCCAGAGTTATCATGCTATAGCAAGAGCTGTCAGACAAACTCATTCCTTGTAAAGTTAACTAGTTCATCTATGGATTAAAAATGTCTAAAAACTCAGTTCTGATATTAATACATGATAGATGAGTAGCCAATGTTAGTGAATTAATAAATTTCTTCATTAATTAATAAAATTCCATGTACTTAAGATACTGCTACTCTCACTTATGTTTGAACAGAGAAATCTCAAGTGGATAATTATACTGATAGAATTCTTACTAATTATATTTGCATGAAATTTGAAGATTAAACATTAAATAATTGCAATTAAAGAGATACATGAAGTGTAATATTGATATCTTCCCAAAAGGTGAACATTACAATTTTTTCATATTGAAGTGTTTAAAGACTAACCATAACCAAAGATCAAAGAATATAATACAATACATTTGTATAATAACCCTGTACAAGTATTTTTTAAAATTTCAGAGCCATGAATAGCATGTACTCATTTCATATTCATGCCATTAAGAGACTATCTTAGTTTTATCGTGTTGACTCAATATATTTGAACAAACAATTATTTGAGCCATCTAGTTAGAATGTAGAAAAATCAAACTATATACATATAGAACACATTTTAGCAGTTCAAGGAAGACTATTTACAATTACTGCAAATAGAATATTTACCAGGCACCTGCCCAGTAGGTTGGGTAGAGAATCATTCATTTAAAACAAACTTGAATTAAAACTGAAATTGGAAAAAAAAGAGCTATATTATGTGAATGAACCTCAAAATGTTCAGAAGTTGGCCCTGATATATTCACATTCTCATCCAAACTGGAAATCTGAAATATTATGTTGAAAATGGCTTAAAACTGCCTTTTTTTGAAAGACTACAGGACCTTTATTTTCTCTTTCCCACCAGACTATTAATGCTGGAAGAACAACCTGTCTTATGGCATTTTGGGCATACAATTTTCCTTCCCAGCAATAAATTGCAAGTACAGAGTTTATGTCCGTTTGATTCCCATCTGTCAACTAAACAGCAGTGAGATCAAATCCATCATTCAATTTCTAATGCTGTTTATTAGCTATACGCTTGTTCATGGACTTTTAGGTATCCCATTCATAAGATGAAAAAATCAAGGTAATAACTTTTGCCACAGTGATGGTAAATGTAAATTAGATGGACATATGTTTGTTTCTCATTGACTGTCACACATTATCGTTATTAGCAAAGTGAACTTAAGTACTTGCTTAAGGTGCTATTTTTGATGTGACTTGTGACAAGTTAAACAGATCACCTCTACCCAGATGGAGAGGCATTTAGAAAGCATAAGAACCAAACAAGATAACAAAGTCTGTGCTAACTATATTGCCAAAGAACAATGTTTATTCTAATGAGAGATATGAATGGAGGTGATGGAAATAATGACAGCTTTGAAAGAAAAATTGCATATGTGCGTGCGCACACTTAATGTGTGTGTCCGATTATTAATTCCAGGATAGATTTCTCTTTAAGGCTGACCTAAATTTTCTTTCCTGTAAAACGTTTGAAACTGTTATGTTGGCATCACAGGGAGCTGATGTTTCTCACAGAGATTATACTGAATTGTCTCACATTTTCTCTGCTATACCTTTGATAACAAGTTAAAAGTGGAAGAAGAAAAAAAAGACTACCTGCAAACAAGAAACCCCTGTTAATGAAATTCTGCATTGTGTAGTCAACTTTTTGCTTGGGGAAGAAACCAAAACCATATTCACAACAAGATGGGATGGGAGTGTGGATTGGGGCAGTGCAAAACAATGGGCTCTGTCCTAATCTCTACACGTTATTTCGGTCATGCCTCCCAGTCATTATTACCTTCAAAAATGCAAGCAAATTCAAGATCAAGCCCTCTCCTCCATTCAAACATAAACCATGCATTACTACTGTGTTATTGAGTTGTGTTTTTTAACCTCATTTAATTTTATAAGACAGTGCTTCTGTAAGTGTGACCTCTGGCCCAGCAGCATCAGTATCATCTGGGATCCTGTTAGATATGCATAGTCCCAGACCTCACACAAACATACAGATTCTGAAACAATGGAGGTCAGCCCATTCATCTGTTTTAATGAGTCCTCCAAATAATTATGTACCATTGTAATAAAACAATGTATTAATTTTTATAATATAAATTATTTCATTCATTCTCAAAACAGTTTAGTGAGGTTGTAGAGTAAAACAAATAGGTAAGGATGTATAACTGTAGGAGTAAGATATATACATATGATTAAATTAGTGACAGAGTCATGATAGCAAGGTAGAAAACTCCAGACACAAATCATATTAATTTTCTAGCACATACACTCTCAAACTTTATCTATAACTTCAGCATACCATTTCTGAACGTTAAAACATAAATAAAATAATATGGTAGATTTTCCACAATGTATTAACATTAATCTCTCCCTTTTTTTAAAGATTTTATTTATTTATTTAATTGACAGAGAGAGACAGAGAGAGAAAGACAGCAAGAGAGGGAACAAGCAGGAGTGGGAGAGGGAGAAGCAGGCTTCCCGCCGAGCAGGGAGCCCGATGCGGGGCTCGATCCCAGGACCCTGGGATCATGACCTGAACCGAAGGCAGACACTTAATGACTGAGCCACCCAGGCGCCCCAACATTAATCTCCTTATAACACATTTTAAATGTTAACATATTAAAGAGTATGTTCCAAATAATTAAAAATCACTGCTAAATTTAAATGTTTAGGAGGAAAAGAAAAATTCCCCTTGTAAGTGCTACCAAGTTTAGGGTACTTTATTACAGTTTTAAATAATGGAAAAATGTAAATGGTCTCTTAAAATATTAAAGAGTGGGTAAAAAGGTCATGTGCCCAGAGTTGGTTGTTTCCTGGTATTGGTAAGTTGTAGTGAAGGGACTGTGCCCGCTGTGCAGTTTTTAACTTTGTTTGGGAAGGGAATATAAAGTTTATACTTCCAATGGGAGGAAAAGTAAAAAAAATTTAAAAAGAGAGCAAGTTTCATTTCCCTTAGCTAAGTTCCTGGAGAATAAGTTGACATAATATTTTGAAAAAGATTGCAAAATGACTAGGGATGTCATTCTGAGAAGAATGCCTCAGTTATTTAAAAAATGTAATAAGTTACTATATCTAAATAATGGCTGCCGCGAATTAAGTGTATTAAGGATTTCTACCTTTAAAGGAAAGATAATGACCTTAAGACAAGGAGAACACTTTGTTAAAACAAAAGTGGACGGGATAGTTCTTTGCTGTCAGTTGCTCAGATTCTATGCTTAAAGAAGTAAAAAGGAAGCAATAATTTTGAACTTGGGTCTTATATATCTTCAAATTTTACTTCAAATGTCCTTTTCCTTAAAGCTGGTTTTGAGATGTAGCAATTAGTAATTAAGCATTATTCATGATATTAATTCATTAAATCTTTTGTTTGGAAAAATCTTAATCATATTCCTAGTGTTCTACTTTTCTGTGTGAGAAATCAAGGTTCAAACATTTCTATCAACTGTCTTTGGTAGAAGAGATGGATAAATATATTAAATTGATTCTCAGATAAGCTATCTTCTCTAATTAGAGTTCTGTCAAACTATCTCTATCTCTTCTTGAAATTCTTCTTCAATACCCATGTATGCTAGTTTTCCTATTCATAACTAAATGTAAGGAAGGACTATTTTGCATGTGTAATTCTATAGGTAGTTATGACATTTATTCATTGTTTAACAAAGACAAGTTTTTGCAACACTCTATCACATATATTAGCAGTCCTGAAATTCCACCTGTTTTTAAATCATTATTTAAAAACCCTAAAATTGGGGTGCCTGGGTGGCTCAACCTGTTAAGTGTCTGCCTTTGGCTCAGGTCATTACCTCAGAGTCCTGGGATTGAGCCCGGCATTGGGCTTCCTGCCCAGCAGGGAGTCTGCTTCTCTCTCTCTCATTCTCTCTCCATCTGCCCCTGCCTACCCTTCATTCTCTCCTCTCAAATAAAATTTTTAAACAAAATCTTTAACATATTTAAATAAAATCTTTAAAATCTTTAAAATATCTTTAAATAAATCTTTAAATAAAATAAATAAAATAAAATAAATAAATCTTTAAAATAAATAATAAAATAAATAATAAAAACCTATAATCATCTCTTATTTGTGACAAATAAATAGCACAGTAGTTACAAGCCAGATGGTAAAGTTAAATTACCTAGGTAATCTTTTCTAGTAGTTATGTCTTTGGGCAAGTTATCTAACTTCTCTGTGCCTCAGTTTCTCTTTGTGTAAACTGGAAGTAACAATACTATATTATAGGTATTGTGAACTTTCAATGAATTAATACATGTAGAAAACTTAATAGAATGCCTAGCTCCTGGGAAACATTTAATAAAAGTTTTTAGTTAGTATCTTTTATACCTGAAAAAGTTATCTAATCTTCTTAAGCCTCATACTTTGCACATTACAATGCAAATATTTTTTCAGGCGCCTGGGTGGCTCAGTCGTTAAGCGTCTCCCTTCGGCTCAGGTCATGGTCCCAGGGTCCTGGGATCGAGCCCCGCATCGGGCTCCCTGCTCCGTGGGAGGCCTGCTTCTCCCTCTCCCACTCCCCCTGCTTGTGTTTCCTCTCTTGCTGTGTCTCTCTCTGTCAAATAAATAAATAAAATCTTAAAAAAAAAATGCAAATATTTTTTTTCCTTTTCTCCTTTAGATACAAACCACAAATTAATAAACATTTGAGGTACCAAAGTGGGGCAAATAGCCAAATTTGGATATATTGTTCCCCTAAATAAAAGGCAAGATAATTCTAGTTCTAGTAGTCTTATAATTATGTAATCTTGGAAAAATTATTTAGTCTCATCACATAACAGTTTTTAAAAAATTATTTGTTAAATGAAAGCTGAAATATAGACCCTTAAAATAAAGCATACTAATTGAACATAATAAAATGTGATACACACTAAAATTGTTGATTGTGAGGATAAAAATGTAGGCTTTCAGTTGGGCTTATACTATGAAAAATTTAGAATTATATATCTATAATTTAAGAGTGTATTCTTTTATAATTCATTTATAACCAATTTAAATGTCAACTACATTTTCAAACAAATCTATATGTATATTTCAGAGATATCTCAGATAGTTACATAAAGAAATCAGAGAGGGGATAGTCACTGAGAAAAGCAACAGAAAGAGCAAGATAGCAGGATGTGCAATGAACCTTGATCTAGAAAAAGATAAGACAATGCCAATACATTCTCATTGTTTTCCCCTCAATGAAGAATCTAGCCATCTACAAGTATATACTAGTATATAAAGAACAGTGAAGAATAGCTTCATCATGTCGCTGTGGAGGAAGAAGAGGATATGTTTTCATGATAGTGGAGAAGAGCTCTATTAGATATGACATAAAAAAGGACATTCTCAACCATATGGGTTGTTAGATACTGAAATGAATCCCATGAATTCTAAGAATGAGGGTTCCAGAATGGAATGGATAAACCGTCTCCCAAATGAAGGCAATAATATCTTCTTCAAAGCCTTGTTGTGAGGATTAAATAGGAGAGCACTTTATATAGGAGTAATAATAGTAACCACCCCAGAAGTAGGAGTGTGTGTGTGTGTGTGTGTGTGTGTGTGTGTGTGTTAGGTAAGGTGCTCAGCATGTGTTATTTTTTATTATGTAGAGTTGTCAGAGAAGTTTGAAGTGAAGCCTTCCAACTTTGGGCTGAAACTTTATTAAGGCAATTCCAGTCCCAAGAGTCTATAATCCCACCTCTCACCCTCACTATTACCTTTATCTCATAATTTCTCAAAGTCCCCATTTGATGATGTAACCATGGATGAGTACAAACAGATAGGAATGTACATCCTGGGAGCTAGGAAGAACGGCTGAATTTGAATCCTGGTTCAATCATTTATTCCCTCTGTAATTGAGGACAATCTCTTCGCCTTTCAGGGCCTAAGTTTCATCATCTTTAAAACAAGGACCAGGAGAACCATGTGGCATTCTGGTGAGAACAAAATAAGACCACATGCATAAAAGTGCCTGGTACAACACCTTGTAAATAGTTGCTTCCTTTTACTTACTCTCTCCCACAAAAATTGAAGAAAGATCTTCCAGCATATTCATGCCATTCCTTATATATTTAAAGCCATACAATAGTTTATCTTAACCTGAATGTCTGCAAAGATAAAAAGCATTAAGAGCAACCTATGATGCAATTTGGAGTGGGAACAGACTTGGTATGAATTCTTTCCTGACCTCCCATATAGAATTGACCACTTCCTCCTCTCTGAGGGCTCACTGTGCCCGTAACAAACTCTCACAGCTCCTGCATATTTTTATTCAATTGCTCTTGTTTATATGCTTATTTATCCCTACTAGATGGTAAACTTCACGAGAAAATAAAGAATGTCTGGCATATAGATGGTGAATAATAATTTTTTTTTAGTATTTTTGAGGGCATGAAGCAATGCTGTGGTTTTCTCTACATTTTATGTTCAGCATGTTCCTGCCTCAGGGTTTTGCATTTTCTATGTCTTATACCCAAAATGCTTCTCTCTGAGATATTGGCATGGTTCCCTCCCTTACCTTTTGCAGGTACTGCTGCACATTTCACTTTCTCAGCAAAGCCTTCCCTAACCACCCAATTTGTAATGTATATGCGCATGCACGCACACGCGCACACACACGCAATGCACACCCAGTCTCCTTTCCTCCATCTCCACTATCTGACATAGTATTAATTGTTCATATTGTTCATTATTTGCCTTCCCCATTACAGTGTAAACTTCACAAAGGCAGGTTGTTTTTGTCTTTTTTGTTTACTACCTAGCATTCTGCAGTGTCTGAGACATAGTAGGTGCTCAATAAATATTTGCTGAATGAATGAATACATTTCATAATGACATAGTATTTGAAAGAGGAAAGATGAGTACTTCTGATGAGTAACAATAGTTACATTTATATAAATTTAAAATGTATGCTATGATTAAGCTAATCCCTTTAAATTGTGTAACTGCTCAGAACACATTTTATGTTACTTGATATACTGCAGTTTTAATTTCTTTCTCAAGCAAAGGGGCTTTGTTTCTTCTCATGGGAAACAAACTAAGTAGATTTCTCTAATATTGAGTTATCTCAGTTTTTCCTTATCAACACGGATCAAAACATGCTGAAAGTACCCCTAAAGATGATGTAATACATCCCCTTTGATTTACAGATGAGAAAACTAAGGGCTGAAAAGATGGAGACTGCTGAATGTCATTGTCAATATCAGAACTCATTTCTTCTGACCAAATATCAGGACACTTCTGAACAAATCTATCTTTCTACAAATGATTTATAACTAATAAAACCTAAATTATCTTCTTTGCCTACATGGTATTTGTGCCATTTAGACTATGTTTAGTGGTTAATTAGCCAATCTAAACTATTCAAGGAGAAGGCAAAGATCCACCCATGATAGCAAATCCTGTTTCCTAAATAAGCCCTCCTCTCAACTTCTATATTTGAAACATTAACAATGTGTCCACCTGGACTTCTTGGAGAGCTCTGGTTTGCAAGGACAATATATGCTTCGGTTCATCTACGGAACAATCAGCTTAAGGAGTTGTATTCAGATATTATTAATGTTTTCAAACCCACTTCCTATTTTCCTGCTGAAATCCCTGCCAAGCACACACTTCAGCAGACACTAAAATAATTTGGGTAGTTGACATTCAATCCAAATTTTCTATGGAAATCTGCCAGATTTGACATCTGTGAGAAAGTGGGTAATTTTTATTATCCACAGAGAGCAAAAGCTGAGTTTGATATTTCTCTACCTCCACACATCTCCCCATAGTGGAGCCGCTACTCAGATATACACAAAAAGTGGGTAGCAAAGAAAATTATTTAACTCTTTCACCCTTGTCAGGATACAGCCAAGACTTAATTAAAATGAATTTTAAAGGAACCCTAGCAATGAATAAAACAAATTTCAGAGGTGTGGGGACTGCAAACTACTTTTATTATCATCCTTACATGTTGCCTAAAGACTATTTAACTATGTTTCCTCTGTTGCTTTAATACAACTAGCTGTCCTTAAAGCCTCTTTACTCGGTTCATAAAGTAAAACCACAATTTCAAGTTGATTTTTTTTTTAAATGTTTTTATAAACCCCAATATCATTTGACTCTGTAGTAGCACAAAAGCATGCTTAAAATCACACAAAAATATTTCTATTGACATAAAATTTTATTTCCAGTGAGTTAAGACTAAGATACGTGTTTAAGGTTTCTCTCAGCTCTTTCAAAGAAAAAGATAAACATAGATATTGCCATGTTCTTATATGTTATATACTAAAATCCTACCAAGATTTATACTGCAAAGAAAGAGTGTTAGTTTACTCTATTAGCTCAGTACAATAACACAGGTAAACTTCTCCCACTCACTCTTCCAATCAAGCTGTTGAGCATGACTCAACTTAGGAAATTAGAAATGATGATAGCATCTGACAAGTAGTCAGAGGGGTAGAAAAACATGGTAAATTACTCATTTTACAAAAGTAGAATTTAAACATTGGTGGTATGTTCTTAACTTTCAACATGAGAAGATGCCATCTTAAATCTATGTTTAAAAACCTAAAGGTGTCTACGAATAGATTAATAAATAAGATGTGTAACACACAAATCACTGAAGAACCCATAAAACAAACATACCCTGTGTCACAAAGGATGAAAAAGAAAAGAAAGCAAAAAGGAAAAAAACAGAAAATGTAGACATAAAAGAAGTTGAGACAAGTAAGACTAATACATCAATTATGATAATAAATAAAAAGTTAAATTTCCCCCTTGGGGGCAAAAATCATGTTGGCTTAAGAAACAAATTCAACACTGTTTCCATAAGAGGTATATCTAACAGAAGTATTCAAGATAAAAAAGAGGAAGAAGGGATAGAACACGCCTGTGTAAGGGTATGATCTGGGCCTCCAGGGCATGATGCATGCTGCTTTCCAAGATGGCGAGACAGGGAGAGAACGAGTTGGCTCAGGCTGCATATTTGAAGCAGTCAGGACCTTCATTTCCCTGCGATCAATGCTGCCTGGGTCTCCTTTACTTCCCTCAGTAATAACATAGCCATGACATTCTGCCTTGGCCTTCCCTACCAAGCAAGCTTCCTAATGATCTATCTACAAGGCTCCACTCAAACAAAAGCTCCACAAAGGCAGGGAGTTTGGGAAGTTCAGTTCAAGGCCTTACCTTTAGAAACAATTTGGCACATGGCAGACAGGGCAAGCATATGTTTTGAACGAATGCATGAGAAAATAAGAAAATAAATGAAGATGCCTATACAGCATGCTAGCGATCTAAACACAATCCTTCGACTTGATGCATCTCCTCCCTCCAACTTCCACTGAAATGAGTAAAAGCATTTCTAAAAGTTACAAACACAAACACTGAAGAATAAGAAGACTATCAGTTGTTAAGAGATTTCACCAAGTTTCCAGAAGATGGAAAGCAGAGGGAGGAGCAATGAATGATGAAGGAAGCAGCCATAAGCTAGGGAGCCTGCTTCTCCCTCTGACCCTCCTCCCTCTCATGCTCTCTGTCTCTCATTCTGTCTCTCTCTCAAATAAATAAATAAAATCTTAAAAAAAAAAAAAAAAGTAGGCCAGCTGGTATGGAAGTCAACACCCCAGAGTAAAGTCTTCCCTATTTGACTTTAGCTGTCTTCCAAGGTAATGCAGGCAACTCAGCTATTTTTAGCACTAAGTCAAGCCCCATGATTGTAACTTACCTTTGAAGTGGCTTTTCTTTTGCCTCATTCTGAAAAATGATGGGTAGCAATGGATCACCTAATTTCTGAGAAAAGCCTATAGTATAAAAGATAAACAACAAAAGCCCTTTGGAATTTATTAACAGAAGAATGAGATCTTTAATATACTTGCTTTGGGGTCCACTTGTTAGACTCGAGAATATACAGCACCCATAAAGCAAATTTAAGAAAAAAGAGTAACTGGAAAGTCCAAAAGAACTGCAGGAAATTAAAATGCAATTGCTGATAAAAACAAAATTAATAGAAGTGTCTGAAGTAATGATGTGAATGTTTCCCAGAATATGGAATAAATAGAAAGGGGCAGAATATTTGAGAGATAAAATAAAAATTCTATAGATGATCAAAACAGAAAGTCTAAGAGGTGGCCATATCATCCCCCCCCAAAAAAACAATAAAGGAAGGCCATTATTCAAGGCAAAATAGCAAAGAATTTTCCAGAACACAAGAAGATAAATATTATGAATGATCTAAAACATTTAAAAGGAGGGGCTAAAACATGTCCTCAGAGAAATACGAATTAACCTGGCATCTGATTTTAGCAACACTGCATTCTAGAAGATGAAAGATCATGGCTTCAAAACTCTGAAAGAAAATAATTTCCCATCTTGAATTTTAAGCCTCGCCATGCTATTAATCCAAGATGAAAGAGATTAATGATACTTTGAGATATGTGAGATCTATGGAGGTTTAAATGGCATGTAACCTAGAAACTTACTTGAGGTGATCCCCCAATAAAATTTAGGAAATAATTGAGAGGAACCAAAAAAGAAGGAGATATGAAGAGTTCGGGAGATAAGAGATGGGACCCAGGAGAAAAACTAAGCAGTAAGCAGCAGTAAGACAGTCAAGATTTGAATAGGTGGGCAGAAAGTCTCCAGGGAAAAGGGGAAACGATTAGGACAGATAATCTGACTGGAGGTCTGGAAAACTGAGAGGATGCAGAGGTGAGGGGTGGAGTAGCAGAATGTAGTAACCATTTGAAAGATGCACTGGAAATGTTCTCCATTAATACTGGAATCCAGAGAGCAGGACTATCCCAAATATTCAATATCCCGAATTGTATATTGGTTTTATCTTTTAGAATCAACCTACAGACAAATCACAGAAGACATAAGGATGGTAACAATACAGAAAATAAATGGCAACTGTGATAGTATAAAAGTGTTGAAGTGTTGAAGGAGGTTGGGAAATAGAAGAAAGTCAAGAGAAGTGGATGAAGAGATGAGAAGAATGTGCTCATCCCACAAAGTGAGTAATCAGGTGACTTGTCTATCATTGATTTAACAAGGAACAGAGGGTTTCATTCTGTTTGAGGTTGTTTCAAAAGAAAACCTGATCAAAATTCAACCAACATAAGGAACAGCACGGAGGACCATGGGGGAAGGGAGGGAAATCTGAATGGGAAGAAATCAGAGAGAGTGACAAACCACGAGAGACTCTGGACTCCCGGAAACAAATGGAGGGCTACGGGAGGGAGGGGCGTGGGGCGATGTGGTAACTGGGTGATGGGTGTTAAGGAGGGCACATGTGGTGATGAGCACTGGGTGTTATACACAACTAATGAATCGTTGAACACTACATCAGAAACAAATGATGTACTATATGTTGGCTAACTGAACATTAAAAAAAAAAAAAAAATTCGGGCGCCTGGGTGGCTCAGTCGTTAAGCGCCTGCCTTCGGCTCAGGTCATGATCCCGAGGTCCTGGGATCCAGCCCCACACCGGGCTCCCTGCTCGGGGGGAAGCCTGCTTCTCCCTCTCCCACTCCTCCTGCTTGTGTTCCTGCGCTCATTACCCCTCTCTCTCTCTCAAATAAATAAATAAAATCTTTAAAAAAAAAAAAAAGAGGGGCGCCTGGGTGGCTCAGTCGTTAAGCGTCTGCCTTCGGCTCAGGTCATGATCCCGAGGTCCTGGGATCGAGTCCCACACCGGGCTCCCTGCTCCGCGGGAAGCCTGCTTCTCCCTCTCCCACTCCCCCTGCTGTGTTCCTGCTCTCGCTATGTCTCTCTCTGTCAAAAAAATAAATAAAAAATCTAAAAAAAAAAAAAAAAATTCAACTAACATGATGACAGCCCAAATACACATGAAAAACTATGAAAGATATCAGAAGAGTTAGCATATTCCAATGTCATTACACTTTGGAATCCTATTTTTTTTGTCCACCAACAAAATCCTCCAAACTTTTTTGAGAACGAAGATACAAAGCATAGAAAATATAGGAAGTTACCATATTCCTATTATCATCTAGTTTAATACCGATTCTAAATTGGAGAAGGGTGCCAGCAAAAAAGTATAGAATAAATTGACGATTTGCAAATTTAAATAAATTTCTAACTAGAACACTTTCTTAGAATAAAATTCTTATGGAAGCTCAATATGTAAAACAGATTAAAACAGATTTTGGTCAAAGGGACAGCACATTAACCAAGCTCATTTATGAATATAGATGGGAAAAATCTAAATAACATGCAGGCAAACTAAACTTAATGGTATCTTAAAAGATTTATCATTAATCCAAGAAGAGTGTACTACTAGTGTATCTATTAATAAAAGGATTCACACCAGTATGATCATCTTGCTAGAGGATAAAATGGCATTTTAAAATGTGAAAAAATCCACTTTATGTTAATGTTTAACAACAACAACAAAAAAATGGACATTCAGTAAATTAAAAGTAGCAGTATATAATTCCTTAATATAAAAATTATTTGTCCCAATCCAACAGACCAGAAAAAAAACTGAATACCTACAAGATATATTATACCACTAATAACAGTGAAGAGACAAAGTTGCCAGCTTCTAATATTGTTAGTTGTTTTTTGTTTTGTTTTGTTTGTTTGTTAATGCCCCTTTAGTAACAATCCCAATGGACATTTTTGGATACTTCAGAATGTATCTAAAGTTCACCTAGTCAAAAAAATAAGGGAAAACATCCTTAATGAGATTTATTAAGGAGCTATATCAACTGAATGAATAGTTATATAGCTATATCAACTCAATGATAGTACAGGTACAAGAACTGACAACCAGATCAACTTAATAAAATAGAATGGAAGCATATACCTGTACCTCTGAAACAAATAATACATGTTAAAAAGGGGGAAAAAAAAACTCAGAGCTGTGAAAAAGAAAATGGAAGATGTTGACCAGAGAGTAGTATTTGTTCTCTGAGGGAAGATGCAGTTCACATAGCTGTCATGGTGATTTTTTGTTTGTTTTAGAAAGAGAAAGAGAGAGAGAGAGAGAGAGAAAGCACAAGCGTGCACCGAGTGGGGAGCCTACTTCTCTGTCTCCCTCTGTCTCCCTCTGCCTCTCCCCTGCTTATGCTCTCTCTCTCTGTCAAATAAATAAATACAATCTTAAAAAAAAAGAATGGAAGCATATATAGTATAATCCTGAAACAAATTCTAGTTTATATAATAATTTAATAGAGGGATTATTTAATGAATAGATGAGGGAACACAGTGATTTGAGAAAAAATTATACTATGTATCAAACTGAATAAGAAAATAAAGGATTAAATGTAAAAAAATAATAATAAATCATTAAGAAGAAAATTAGAAGAAAGTATATGAAAGTAGCTACATTTTTTGAATATAAAAGCAAGAGGAGAAATCAAAAAAGCAAAATCATAGATTCCAATGCATAAATAAAAAATTTACATTGAGTACATTAAAATCAAAATGCAGGCTAAAGACAAGAATATATTTACAAAAAATATAAGGGAAAATTTAATATATTAAGAGGATTTATAATCATACAGAAACATATCTTAAGGGGAAAAAAAGGATGTGAACAGAACAAAACAGACTAAGAAATACAAATGGAAGTAAACATAAAAAATGATTTAGTTTCACTCAAAATCAAAGAAGTGTCAAATTTAAATAAGGGAATACCTCATAGTGCCTATCATTCACCAAATGTTAATATTAAAATGTTCAGTCTTGGCAAGGGAACTGGGAGACCAGCTCCCTATTTTACTGCTGATGGAAAGGCACCAAAAGCCTGAAGAACAATGCTTTTTGCCTTTCATTTAGTAGTTCCAGTTTTAAGGACCTGTCTTTAGGAAACAGTCAAAGATATAAACAAAGTTTTATGCATAAAGATAGAATTTGGAACAAACAGCCTAAATGCTCACCCACAGGAGAACGGTCAAGCACATAATAGTACATCATAGAAACTAGACTCTACCCACATGATGTCAAATTAAAAGTCTCATTAACTAAGAATATTTAACCTCATGGAAAATGATCAAAATAAAAATTAAGTAATAAATGTAATATATAATGCCATATTTACAGTTATGATCCCAAATGTATAGAAGCCATAGAGATCTGGATAAAAATATATAAAACAGTAATAGTGAATTTTCTCTGGCTCTTGAGATAAGGTAATTTCATTTTTAGAGTATTCTTTATTTTCAAAACTGTCTGAAATATGAAAACAGTTCTTTCATTCTAAAAAATAAATATTACAACTATTTTGAAAAAAACAAAAGAATTACGAGATCATAGCTCTTTTGTCTCCAATCACTCATTCCATCACTACAAACCACAGCAAGAAAACTCCTTAGCATCATGAAAAAAAGTTCTTCTTTGCACCACCTCTCAATTCTTTGAGATCCAACAAATGTAAACCATTACAATATGCAGCACTGCAGCCACCTTGTAGCTATTCAGAGATGGGGGGAGGGGAGCTTTTGCTCCCTTCCCAAATCATTCTCCTTCTACCACAGGATTCTGAAATCTCTAGAAGAGAGGGCATTGCCTTTTCCATTCATTTTATTCTATCATAGAAATGCCTTCATTGAGCATGGTAGCATGCACTAGATAGCGTTAGACATGCATTACATACATTAGCTTAATCCTCCCAGGACTATTATTATCCCCATTTTACAGCTGAGCAAACAGAGGTGGGAGAAGTTGAATCACTTGTTTAGGGTCACTGGGAGAGTAAGTGAGGCTGTGGAGTTCAAGCCAGGCAATTTGGCTCCAAGGTCTACCCCCTTATTAACTGCTATGCTGTAAGGAATTTGACCTTGGGGGAATTAAAATATTTACCCAAATTTACATTAGGGTGTGAGCGGCTTTTCCTCTTTGAGGGGCAGGTTCTGATTGGGAAGAGAGTCTGGTATTTTGTAAAAGGCGAAAGATTTATACGATCTGAAGAGAAACCAGAGTATGAGAGTCTGGTGTTTTGAAGGACAGGCAAGTGACACTGGGAAATGTATAGAAAACTTAAATTGTGATCTTGAATATAAACCTCGTTATTTTTTCACTGTCCTTAACTCCACATATAAAAAGGTTCAGACTAGGCTCATGCTCTGTAGATTCTATTTACAATACTCTGCTTTCACTAGCCAAATTTTCAATATAATTTCAAGGCTTGGGAATTAGAATATTTTATTCAGTATATTTTCAATAGCTGCTGGTTCTAGGCTAGGAATATTACCTTTTATGCATCCATAAAATTAAATTCTACATGGGGCGCCTGGGTGGCTCAGTTGGTTAAGCGACTGCCTTCGGCTCGGGTCATGATCCTGGAGTCCCGGGATCGAGTCCCGCATCGGGCTCCCTGCTCGGCAGGGAGTCTGCTTCTCCCTCTGACCCTCCTCCCTCTCATGCTCTCTGTCTCTCATTCTCTCTGTCTCAAATAAATAAATAAAATCTTTAAAAAAAAAAATTAAATTCTACTTGGCGCTCACATGCAATTGACTACTATTTCCTAAATTTAGACTTGAAAATAAAATACGGGATGTGATTTTTTTTTTATGTCAAAGTTCAGCATAACATTCAGACAATCATTGAAAGCTGCAACAAGAACTGTTCTGAGATGGGTGGAGGGGGCAGGAGGACACGATCAATAAGACATGATCCTAGCCATTGAAGAGCTCCCATTTAAAGCATCCATTGGGAAGCAAGAAAATTAAACAGGAAATTTTTGCATGAAGACTCAAACACATCATTCAGGGACAGCTGAATATAGTATTCAAGCACTTTAGCAATTCTCATATGGTAATAATTCTTACTTCTATAAAATACATATTATATACACTACCTTGCTTTACTACATAAATATAGTTTGCAAAAAAAGAAAAGAACCCTCCCTCTGTTAAAGGTATAAGAAATATGAATAAAAGTAAAATATCTAAGGAGTATAAGAGGAGAAGAGAGGACAAACTGTAGGCAAAGTTGTCACTACAGAGCAGTGAATACAATCCTCTTTTATTAACAAGAAACCAAGTTAAGCAAGGAATGAGGATGGGGCCCAGAGATTTCATAGTCAAATGCAAACCTTTGGGCATTTTCCAAGCAAATAAGCTTTGTAAATGGAATGGTATTAGCCAAAATAAATTTTTTTCATGGAATTACCCACCAAATGCATACAATATAAGCTACACTTGGAAGATTACAAAAAGGAAACAATAAGAGCTGAGCTTCCAGAGTTCTCTGTTGCAGTTAATGATCTAGATGGCAAGGAGATCATCACAGTACCAAAGTTTAACCAGAGCCCAAGCAATAATCACCCACTTAGTGTTTTTGGAAAAATCAAAAAGACAATGTCTCTAGGGAGAATATTAGCAGAATTCCCTTTGTCTACATGGCTTTTAACACCTGAACATATGAACAACATTCACTTTACTTCCTGGAAGGTCTTTAGTCAGACACTATTTCCAGCTCATAATCCTCTGATGTATTTACACCATTATCCAGTTTATTGGCTTTACATCTCTGAATCCAACTTAAAAGATAGGGTTCTCACATTGCCTCTTCTTGGTTTGGTAGACATTACTTGAGTTCTTAAAAATGACATTGCCACAAAATAGTCTGAAAATGACGCTGCCCCTAGAACAGGAAAGGAAATTTTTGCTAATGGGTAAAACTTCAAGGCACTGGAACTTTATTCAATATGGTTTTTATCAGATGAACTGTAAATAGGTCACACAGTATAAACTGTCCTTAACTCCAATGTCATCTAGCATTAAGAAATGATGCACAAACTTTCTAGAATCACATATATCTGGAAAATATATATGATCACTTTTTTTTTCATTAGATGAGTTATTTCATCTAGACTGAGATGCACTCCATGTTATTTTTAAACGTAAGTTAAAGGGGTGAAACATTTTAAATTATTCATTTATAAGATGTCAAAAGATCTTTCTTTTCCCTGGTTTCTGAAATCTACATATAGGCAATGAAAATTTTATTTGCCTAGTTGAATATAAATCCTCCAAAGCCCAGTATCAGCTCATTTCCAACATTCTTTAATACTGAGGTCTGGGTTTATGTAAACATTCACATTTATAAAAAATTTTATTTTATAGCTATTACAAAGATCTTACTTTATTGGCAATTTGCTTAGATATTTCAATTCTTTTCTATATTTCATACAAGTTATTTGAAATCCTTAGTAGTGTATATGCTATGATGTGTTAACATGCTAAAAGACCAAGATGCCTCTACAACAAAAACAGAGCAGATGAGTGTGTGCTCTGTTCTACACATAAAATACAACACAATAGAATACATGCATATGTATGTGTACATATATGTATATATATACACGTATTGTGTAAGTATATACCTATATGTACATATTCTAAAAGGAATATATATAAAAAGATATATATATATACATATATATATAAGCTAGAGCAGAATATATACATATAATATATATATATATATATATAACAAGGGAGACTAGTGAAATGCAGAAAAGTGAAATAAATATACTTTAGACCTTGGATGTATAATGAGGAAATAAATGCTGATGTTTAATGCTTGAAATGGTAGCGGTACACCATACTGTATTTTTTAGGTTGACCAGCGTCATCTCTGGATTTTATTTTCAGGTTGATTATTCATTTTTATTTATTCCACAAATATGGATTGGTCATATACTATGTGCCAGGCAGTATGCTTGGGACAGGGTACGGAGCTGAACAAGGCAGTCAGCTTCCCTGATCTCCTGGAGCTTACAAGTTTAATGGCACAAACAGATATTCTACAGATAATCAGTCTCTGTTTCTCTGTCTCTGTCTCTCTGTGTCATGCACCACCTCCCCACATACACACATACACAGTTACTGAGAAAACGTATAGGATACAGTGCAGTGGAAGTTTAGAGAACATGTGAAAAGAATTCAACCCCCTCTGGGAATTAAGAAAGGACTCATGGCAGGGCCCTTTGGGCTTGTATTGAAGTAGGAGCTAATGGGGCATGAATATGATGGGGAGCAGCAGAGAAAGCTAGAGCAGAGGGTACAATGTATGCAGAGGCTCTGAGGTGAAAAGGACATGGTGTTGAATCACAGACCTGTGCCTCTGAAACAAATAATACATGATATGTGAAGAAGAAGAAGAAGAAGAAGAAGAAGAAGAAGAAGAAGAAGAAGAGGAAGAAGAAGAAGAAGAGGAAGAAGAGGAAGAAGAGGAAGAAGAGGAAGAAGAGGAAGAAGAGGAAGAAGAGGAAGATAGTAGGAAGGGAAAAATGAAGGGGGGGAAATCGGAGGGGGAGATGAACCATGAGAGACTATGGACTCTGAGAAACAAACTGAGGGTTCTAGAGGGGAGGGGTGTAGGGGGATGGGTTAGCCTGGTGATGCGTATTAAAGAGGGCACATACTGCACGGAGCACAGGGTGTTATACGCAAACAATGACTCATGGAACACTACATCAAAAACTAATGATGTAATGTATAGTGACTAACACAACATAATAAAATAAAAATAAAATAAAATAAAATAAAGAAAAGGACATGGTGATTATGGTACAAAGAGCAAGAAATGTCAGTGTCAAGATATGAAGCCACAGTAGCAGGACAGGAAGCTTTAAGCCTCGTTAGGGAGTTGGGTGTTTATTCTGAGAGAAGCAAGAGCCACTGCAGGGTCCTTTAGAGGAAAAGAGAATGATATTTGCATTTTCCAAAGATCACTGGATAAAATGAGGAAAACAGAACACAGAAATGATTGCACAAAGGGACACAATCATGTGGCATTTATGTTTGTAGAGTGAAAAGATGCTGGTAACTCACACTGGAATGACAATGGTAGATAGGACAAGAGGACGTGTGGGACAAGGTAGTCATCAGATGTAGGGGATGCTGTGGTATGCCACGAAGGTCCCCCTTCAGGATCCAAACAGTCATTTCCCCAGCTCTAGGGCAAGTTAGCTGCAAAAAGTTCACAACCCAGTGACTTCTGGAAAACCGAAATTTCTCTCAGCTTAAGGAACTGCCTTCCCCAAGGTAAAATCCTGTCTGGCAGTAGCCAATACCCAATGTCTGGATGTGAGTGGGTGGGGCAGGGTGGGTACAGTGGCTCAGCCTGCTTATCTACATTAGATACTGGTCATATACTACCTACGAAGGGCTGAGCTTGGAGATTACCACCAGCCTTGCCTAATCCTGTTTACCTATCTCTTACAGATGTTCCTGAGAGCCCTCTTCCGGAAACTGTTGGCACATAATCTCCCTCTCAGAGTCTCTTTCTGCAGAACCCATCCGAAAACAGCATACAAGGGTTTTTCTGTTTGTTTGTTTGTTTTTAAATCATTTTGAGTTACTCCACACTCATTACTTAATAAACTGCTTTGAAAGGTCATGTAGCTATAGGATAGCTATTTTAATATCAACTTAGACCTAGACTGAACCAAATAAATTACATTCTACTCAATATGACAGTATTATAGCAAAACTTTGGCACTGGATTCACTACCCAGGGAATTAAAATCCAAGCAAGAAACTAGCTTGACCCAGTTAATCCACCTACAGATTTTTTGTTCATTGGTCTCCTGCTAAAACGGGTAAACACTGCCATTAAAATATCTGGGAGCTAAAGCTGGTGAACAAGTATATGACTCTGGTGTGAACCAGTAGATACTAAATGGGCTTGTCTGATCTATACAACAGAGCGTTCAACCCAGCGATTTGAGCACATCCTTTCTGCTTCGTTGGTCACCAATGGATTTTCTGTTAAGTTCAATTGAGTCTGGCACTCTTTTTAGCCTTTCTCTTTTGAGGGAAAGGCTGATGCTGTTTAAAGGTCTTACTAAAAAGCAGAGCCCTTTGACTGAGAACCTCAAAAAAGACTATATCAAGAGCACACCTTTTAATATAGAGCTACACACTCCCTTATTTTAAGCCCAGCAAGGGAAGCCTAATTGTCAGAAGGATTTTTTATTAGTTCATTTTTACGAAGTGCACATCCCCACTGAGGCAGTTGCATCTGGGGAGAAGACTCAGTGAGAACACTGATCCATTGTATAAATTTAGCGTACTCAGTGGTTCTAGCTCTAATAGCCATTTGGGCAACCAAACCAAATTCGTATTTTTTTGGTTCTTGGGCCCTCCTAATTGAGGGAAAAAGCACAGTGTTACAGAAATGTTACAGCATAAAAGTCTTTATGTTGTGAGGTAATTTTAAAAGTGATTAGTAATCTACTTGCAATTGAGTTTTAGTTTAATAAGGTAAATAGGAGTAAAAGTACTTGGTTAATAAAAAATCAAACATCATCTTATTGATTCTTGACTTTTATATTTCATAATTATGATTTTAAAAAGAAAAAAAACTATTTAGCTATATGCCTCTCAATTGTCTATTTGCTCTTAAACCAGGCTAACCCTCATTCTGCTCTACGTCACAGGGGATTAAAACTCACCTGTAATACTTCTCCAGCCTCCACTGCTAACTAGCTCTAAACCAGATTCTTCCAATAAGAACTGGCAAAATAAACTAAGTGGGAGGAGGGAGAAGCCTTCTCTCTCTCTCTACTTCAGGAAACATCTTTACCAGCGGCTGCATTTCCTTGGGGGTCCTAGTTCCCACAAGTCAGCCCCTCCCTCTAAAGGCAGCTGACACTTTGAGTCCAGCTCCCACTGGGCAGCCTTGGCTCCCTGGGTTCCTCCAGCTCTAAAGGTAGTAGTTGCTTCCTGCTATTGCTAATCTTCATCTTAACTAATTCCCTGTGTTAAATTCTCTGTATAGAACTATTGGACATGGCTCTGCTTTCCTAACTGGTCCCCAGCTGACACATAGACTATCTGTTACTTTAGAACCAAGTCGTAGGGGCACCTCGGTGGCTCAGTTGATTAAGTGTCTGACTCTTGAGTTCAGCTCAGGTCTTGATCTCAGGGTCCAGAGATCAGGCCCAATGTCAGACTCTGCACTTAGCACGTACTCTGCTTGAGATTCTCTCTCTCCCTCTACCCCTACCCCCACTCGAACTCTCTCTCTCTCTCAAATAAATAAGTAAATCTTAAAAAAAAAAAAGGTCCTAATTTATGGCCATATATTGTTCTAAGATGTTTTAAATTCTTTCTGCCCAGAATTTTTAGGAAATCTCAAATTATAAACAACACTAAACATTGGGATTGGGTTCCCAGATTAGCCCATAAACTTTGATTAAAACTTTTTAAAAAATTTTCTGTCACTATTTTTTATTTTTATTTTTTCAGCTTTACTACATATAATTGACAAATTAAAACCATAAGATATTTAAAGAGTACAATGTGATTTGATATACATGTACACTTTAAAAGGATTCCCCTCTGAGTTAACACATCCATCACCTTTCATATCCAATCACCGCCCCCTTTTTTTGGTGAGAACACTTAAATTCTACTCTCTTAGCAAATTTCATTCATATAACACAGTGCTCTCAACTAGAGTCACCATGTTACACACTAGGTCTTTCAGACCTTATTCATCTTATATTCTTAACATATCCGAAATGTATGCTTCGAGGTTCTAGTCTTCTTTCTCTTCTTTCCTCACTCTTTACACTCACTTTTTTTTTTTTTTTTTAAGTAAGCTCTACACCCAACATGGGGCTTGAACTCATGACCCTGAGATCGAGTCCCATGCTCTACCAACTGAGCCAGCCAGGCACCCCACTCTGCACTCACTTTTAATTACTTCATCCAAGCTCTTTAATCACCAGTTTCTAACCAAATCTATGCCCCCTAGCTAGACCTCTCTGCTGAGATGCAGACTTATATTATCTCCATTTTCTTGCTAGTTATCTTCAGTGGGATGTCCTAATGCACCAAATTTACTCTATCCCCATCTGAACCAATTATATAATCTTGCCAAACTTGTTCCTTTATTTACTATTAAAATCCTCCTAGTTATCAAGGTCAAAAACTTTGACATAATCCAAGGACTTCCTCCTTTCCTTCATATCCAGTTGGTCACTAAGACTTACAGATTATAGACCCTCAATATCTCTTACATATCTTCCCTATTATCTATTCTTCCTGTCACTGCCTTAGTTTAGAAACTCATCTCTTCTTGTTTGGGCCACTACAACAGCTTCGTAACTGACCTCCCTGACCTTAGTCTCTCCACCCTTCCATTCAACTCCACAATGCAACCAAAAGTGATCTATCTAAATTGTAAATCTGACTATGTCATTCGTGTGATTTGTATTTATTTATAAGATCCACATAACATTCAGAATATAGTACTAAACAGTAAATTAAAAGATTTCTTTATCTGACTCCTACCTAATTTTATTAGTCTCATTACTTCCCCATACCTACACTTCCCTCTAGCCACATTGAACTCATTTCACTATAAGTGTTCACCTAATACCTATTTAACAACATTTACACTTGTGGCTTGGAATGCTCACACTCACTTTTTAAAACACTAACTCTTGTTCTAGAAAGAAAGTTTAATACTCATCTCCTCTTGTATCACAAAGAAAATATATGGAAGTATGAGGTTAACATTATGGATGTAAAGTGTAGTGTGAAATAAGTGCCAAGCGTAATGGTTTATGTAGTTTCCTAGAGGTCCAGACTGGCTTCTTACTCAACTTCTTTGTCTTCGTCCACTCCTTATGATAGATATGCATGTATCACTTCTCTTTGGGTTCTTCTCTTGATAATTTATCCCCTCTACTTTATAATCTTTCAATCAAGGTCATCACAAAATAAGGAAAGAGAGGTAGGGTAAACCAGCTTCTTCCTTAGCTCTTTACTTCCTTCTGGCCCCAACTCATACCCTTTCCTTGTGTTTTTTTGTTTTTTGTTTTTCGTGTGTGTGTGTGTGTGCATATGTGTGTGTTTTCTAAGTACACTCCATGCCCAGTGTGGAGCCCAACGCAGGACTTGAATTCACAACCCTGAGATCAAGACCTGACCTGAGATCAAAAGTGGGATGCTTGACCAACTGAGATACCTAGGCACCCCACCTTTTTCTGTTTGAACTGAATGTAGTTCATTAGGGAAAGACTAAATGAGGACACAGAAGAAATTTATATATATACATATATATTATATATGATTAACATGATACATACAATTACTATATAATAATATGATTAATATATGATCGATATATAATCATATACCTATATGATTGACAGGTGATAAATATGATAGAACATATATCTATTTGTAAAACTGAGCTAGGATGTCATAACATTCAGTCAACATCACATTTGGTAGATTTTGTCTTATTCAATCCTAAGAACAATATAGGGACATAGCAGGAACTTAATGTTTAGTAAACAAATAATTGAAAGGATGTTCCTGTCAAAAAATAAGCTTCTCTGGTTGAGTCACAGCTAAGAAGTCGGAGAGGCTGCTCTGAGGGGACAAATCCAAGGCAGAAATAGGCAGTGAAGAAAGAAATATTCGGTGGGAACAGGGGAAGGAACATTGCAGCCAGGAAGCCAACTGTAAGTTGTATAAATTGTTAGCTTGGGGATTGTTGGCAAGCAGGTTTTAGTGCTACTTGATAATTTTGGAGGATTTAACAATTTAGGCACTTGAGAATACATTGTCATACTCATCAAAGCAATGAAAATCATGTAAAACACAAATGGTGCCTTAAAAATCTCTTCTATATTCCTTATCTTTCCACTGTGTGTTCTCATTGCTACTTGGCCAACTTGTGATTTGGTATTTGTAACAAATTGGGACAATGTGAAGAGAAGTTCTGGCACCACCAAGGACTACACTGTTCCCTTTGAATAGCGCTGCACCAGGCTTCCAAACCAGAGAGGAGTACAGATGACCACTGTGTCACACCGTTTAACTTGACAACACAAAACCAGAGAGACCAGCTTCTGTGATCTCATGAAAGACTCTTGACCTTTTTCAAACATTCAAATGACTGTACAGCTCTCATCAGCTATAGAATGCTTCTGTGCTTCCCATTCTAAGTGGCATTCACCAACTGAAAGGGATGTGCTTGGGTGGTCTTTTTTTTTTAGAGCACACCAATGTGCTCTGAATAACTGAAAAATATTTTTGACAAAGGTCAAAAAGGCTTCAAGCGGAAATACAAAACAAAGGCTTGTACTTTAAAGGCAAAACTTGGGAGGATGTTGATTTTGCACCCAATCATAAAGCATATTATTGAAAATGAACTCCTATCAGCAAATAAAACCATCTGGGCCCCAGCTATCCTTATAAAGAGGAAACCTAGGTTTCCTAGGTTGCTTATAAAGCCCCCCAAAATCCTATAAAAGAATGTGTACATATACCATATGGTATGAGAGTCTTTTAAAGATTAAAAAAAACACTCTATTTACTCAGCCTGATAACATGCTCTTGGCCAAGAAAACAGGCTCTTCTGGGGCGCCTGGGTGGCTCAGTTGGTTAAGCGACTGCCTTCGGCTCAGGTCATGATCCTGGAGTCCCGGGATCGAGTCCCCACATCGGACTCCCTGCTCGGCAGGGGGTCTGCTTCTCCCTCTGACCCTCTTCCCTCTCGTGCTCTCTGTCTCTCATTCTCTCTCTCAAATAAAAAAAGAAAAATCTTTAAAAAAAAAAAAAAAGAGAGAACAGACTCTTCTGTTTAAATGCATCGTGATCCTGTAAAGCCATGCTTCTCACACCAGAGTGTCTGCCATACTCCTGGAGATATGTGGTGGTATGATGGGGTAAGGGAATATCATGCGTGAGACAAGTGATAAATTCCTGGTATATCAGGTTTGGAAAAGAAAATTAAATAGTTTGAATGTAATTCAAACATTATTTTATTTTAGCATGAACACAACTATATTGTAGGACAGAAGGCAAAAATTACAGGTATTTTATCATAAGAACTAAAAGTTCATAGAACTTGTACTTTCTAAGAGTTCAGGTGACCAAAACTTCAGGGCCTACCTCTGACTACACAAACTCCAAGGTCCAGCTCAAGTTCTAAGTGCCTGAACCCTCTCCAGAGACTCCAGCCCACCCAGCCCTTTTTCTTAGCTGGTTTTCTACTGCACAGCCATTCAAAAAGTGCTTTCTTGCTCTATTAGTTCATGTTTCAGCTGAATGATCCAAACTATTAAAAATCTAATTGAGAACTAGGTCATGGTCTTTTCATACTTTTTTTTTTTTAAGGATTTATTTATTTATCTGAGAGAGAGAGAGAGCGAGAGAGTACCAGCGGAGGGGGGACGAGGAGAGGGAGAAGCAGGCTCCCCACTGAGCAGGGGCCAGACATGGGGCTCATGGGCCTGGATCCCAGGACCCTGGGATCATGACCTGAGCTGAAGGCAGACGTTTAATCGACTGAGCCACCCAGTACCCCAATACCTTTACTTGTTAATGATTCTATGAAGTATTACCAAAAGTAGTTTTTTTTTTTGTTTTTTGGTTTTTTTTAAAGGTTTTATTTATTTATTTGAGAGAGAGAATGAGATAGAGAGAGAGAGCATGAGATGGGGGAGGGTCAGAGGGAGAAGCAGACTCCCTGACGAGCAGGGAGCCCGATGCGGGACTCGATCCAGGGACTCCAGGATCATGACCTGAGCCGAAGGCAGTCGCTTAACCAACTGAGCCACCCAGGCGCCCATCAAAAGTAGTTTTAACAATAAGACTGAATATTGATACTCCAAATGAAAAATTTTAAAATTAACATTGATAATTCTAAAAAAATGATAGTATTATTGCACTTAACCATTTAGTCCTAGAATCTAAAAGTACTTTAAAATATTAAATACTTTCATCCGCATTTCTTTTTTTTTAAAGATTTTATTTATTTATCTGACAGAGAGAGACAGCAAGAGAGGGAACACAAGCAGACGGTGTGGGAGAGGGAGAAGCAGGCTTCCCACGGAGCAGGGAGCCCGATGCGGGGCTCGATCCCAGGACTCTGAGATCATGACCTGAGCTGAAGGCAGACGCTTAATGACTGAGCCATCCAGGCGCCACTCATCTGCATTATTTCTTTTGAAATACTTAAATTCTTAAATTGCACACGGATAAACTATGAAGTTTATGCCCACTTCACTGAAGGCATTAATCGAATTGTCATGAAGGAGAACGTATAAATCTCAGGTACTACCAAATAATCTGGGGATTGTTCACATTAGCTGTACATTTGTTCTGTTGCTCCTTAAACACAACTATCCCTTCTGCTCTACTGTTGCACGTTTAGTGTAAACAGGGCAGCCCAGGAAGGTGTCCTTCTCATTTCATTCCATAAATCACTCATACTGCCCTGTCTCAGTGTTTGATTGTCTGGTCCAAATATACCTACCCTTCATCAACTTTAAGTTTTCACTGACATGTCATCCCATTATGAATCTGTTTCTGCTTTTCCTCAAAGTCAAACTTCCAATCTTCCAGATTCAGGTTCCTCTACTGAAATGCAGGGGAATGAACATCATTGATGCATTTAAGGAAATTTTCCCAGAATCCTTCCACATTACTGATAATCTGAGACAAATGTCAAATGAGAAGTGGGTAAGAAAGGTCAAATGGCAACTTTCAGAACTACCATGATGTTCTGAATCTCAAACAGTAGAGAATAATATTACAAAGTAGGATAAAATTTGCAGACATATTTGAAACAGGAAAAAATATATATGACACAGAATACAGCATAAATGTATTGTTCTATTAAAGTGGATACACATCTTTTCAGGGCTATTAATACTTTAAATAATGATTTTTTCCATCAAAGAAAATCAATGTATTTAACAATAAAACACATTTGAATTTTAGTTGCTTTTGCTTTTAATTAAGAAAATGTATTTAAATGATGACAGCTGTCATTTTGATAAACTTCAAAATTTTGTATGTTAACAACTCTAAGATGAGACTACAATATTAAACTATTTGTCACAAATTCACACTGCTAAGGGAAGTTCTAGACAGTTTTCAGCAAAGTTCCCAATACTAATTACTTAAACTAGGGCCTCCAGAGTCTCTGAAACCACTATAGTGAGGAATAATGAACTGACCTGGTCTCAAAAAACTTCCAGAGATGCTTTGAAGTACTTTCAAGTATAAAATGAATGCAATGTTTTAAGTAGTGGTTCACTGGTATTTTACCAAGGTAGATAGATAGATACAAAGGGAAATTCTTCCAGGCTGCAGTCACTTCAGTAATAATATAGTTAATAAATAAAAATGAAGCCTCACCAAGTTAACACACCACTTCTCAATATGTTTTAATTGTGCAATAAGAGACATCTGAATCATAACATCAATAGGTGAGCCAATTACTATTTATGAAACAAAATGGGTAACGTTTTGTGATCTCCTAAAATAGAAGGAGCCTTATGGAAGAACGCTAAAATGTAATGGAGATAACACAGTCCAAAATCCTTCCATGTCTAATGGTCCTTCCATGATCAACCCTCTCTACCTCTCTCCAAGAATATCATCTGCTACTATGTGCCTTCCTATGTACTTAGCTCTTTGTCAGCCCAGCATTCTTATTTGTGAATACTTCTGCCTGGAAAGCTGTCTTTGGCTTTGGACAGAGAGCTCCATGGCGTTGTGCGTATCTTGGACATGTCTTTGCTGAAAAATGTATCTAATGAGCTGCCCCCCTCCTTTCCCCGGGTCCTCTCTGTCATATAATCTTCCATATTTCCTTTTAAAAATGTTTAATGTTGGGCGCCTGGGTGGCTCAGTCGTTAAGCGTCTGCCTTCGGCTCAGGTCATGATCCCGGGGTCCTGGGATCGAGCCCCGCATCGGGCTCTCTGCTCAGTGGGAAGCCTGCTTCTCCCTCTCCCACTCCCCCTGCTTCTCCCTCTCCCACTCCCCCTGCTTGTGTTCCCTCTCTCGCTGTGTCTCTCTCTGTCAAATAAATAAATATCTTTAAAAAAATGTTTAATGTAGGGGCGCCTGGGTGGCTCAGTTGGTTAAGCGACTGCCTTCGGCTCAGGTCATGATCCTGGAGTCCCGGGATCGAGTCCCGCATCGGGCTCCCTGCTCGGCAGGGAGTCTGCTTCTCCCTCTGACCCTCCTCCCTCTCATGCTCTCTGTCTCTCATTGTCTCTCTCGCAAATAAATAAAATCGTAAAAAAAAAAAAAAAAAAAAAAAATTTTTAATTTAGAAAAATATAAAAAATATTTACCATCTTAACCAGTACATCTGTACAGTTCAGTAGTGTTAAATACATTCACATTATTGTGCATGCTATCTCCAGAACTCTTTATGTCTTGCAAAACTGAAACTCCATACCCATTAAAAAACAAATTCCCTTTCCCACCTTGTCCCAGACCCTGGCAACTACTTTCTGTCTATGATTTTAACTACTCTAGGCACTTCATATAAGTGGAATCATACAGCACTTGACTTTCGTAGGTGGCTTATTTCACTTAGCATAATGGCCTCAAGGTTCATCCATGTTGTAGTATGTGTCAAAATTTCCTTCCTTTTTTTAAAAGCTGGATAATAATAATAATTAATAATAATAATCTATTTTGTTTATTCATCCATCGATGGGCACTTGGGTTGCTTCTACCTTTTGGCTGTTGTATTTACTGCTATCATGAACATGGATGTACAAATATCTCTTTGAAATCCTGCTTTCAGTTCTTTTGGATATATACACAGAAGTGGAATTGCTAGATCATATGGTAAATCATATGTTTAATTTTTTGAGGCATCTCCATACTGTGTTCCATAGTAACTGTACATTTTACATTTCTACTAGCAGTATGCAAGGGTTCTAATTTCTCCACATCCTCATGGACACTTATTTTCTGTTTTTAGGGGTTTTTTTTAAAGATTTTATTTATCTATTTGAGATAGAGAGTAGAGAGAGAGAGAGAAAGGGCACACGGGGGGGGGGAGGGACAGAGAGAGAGAGGGAGAAGCAGACTCCCTGCTGAGCATGGAGCCTGACACTGGGCTAATTCCCAGGGTCTCCAGATCATGACCTGAGCTGAAGGGAGATGCTTAACCAAGTGAGCCACCCAGGCGCTCTGGGGGTAGGGGGCAGTTGTAGTAATCATCTTAATGGATGTGAGGTGATTTTATATTATTTTTTAGTATGTGTCTACCTTTGTTCATTTGTTCATTTTTAAAATTTCTTACTGAAGCAGTTTTTGAGAAAGACTTGCCAAAGGAGATTGAGAATGGAGATTGAGAAACCAATCAAAAAGATGTGATAGATTCTTTCTGAAATGGTTTTGGTATAATCTGGAATTAAAATAGAGAACAAAATCAGTTAAAAGTAAATATCTTATTCAGTGAGTACTGGCCATAAGTGACAGAGCTAAAAATGCTCTTAATTATTTTTTCTGTAGAAACCTTAGAACTGAGTGAGCCCAGC
This sequence comes from Neomonachus schauinslandi, assembly GCF_002201575.2. Taxonomy (NCBI): domain Eukaryota; kingdom Metazoa; phylum Chordata; class Mammalia; order Carnivora; family Phocidae; genus Neomonachus; species Neomonachus schauinslandi. The sequence continues at coordinate 81,545,490 of NC_058407.1, read as the reverse complement.
CTGAACTGGGATCTGCTCTCTCTCATTTACTTGCTCAGATGACTTTTGGTCAACTATTTAACCCTCGCTTCCTTATGTGAAAATTGAAATAAAAGAATTCACTTATAGGGGTGGGGTTTGTGTTTATGTGAGAATGAAGTGACCATATCTGGGACATAAGAAAGCATTCAATAAGTAGTAGATATTATTTTGAATTATACAACTGACTATCGCCTACATTGCTATATTACAAGATTCCTGAACCCAGTCATGAAATTTAAATACTGTCAATTTACTGTCTCTTATGGTCTATGGATTAAATGAAAATTTAAAACTATAATAAATGTGCTCATTAGTCATGATTTCCTGCTTTGTCATCTGTACCTCTATCCTTATCTTATTCACATTGTACCCCCAAGTCCTAGCAAAATATTTGACACACAGTAGACATACAACGAAATATTTAATAGCTTTGGCAGTGATTCTTAATATATCCTTAGTTAGGATTCTACAACTTTCTTGTCACTTCTGAGCAGGGTTCTGTGGGAATATTCCAGGAACTCCTAGAAAAAGAGTTAAGAAATGGAGAGGAATTTTGATATTTTTCTGTCTGAGAAGCAATCCCAGATCATTAGCAGTTTGTAGAGAGCCACCGAATTAGAGTGGCCTTTACTTAACTAGGTTGAAAGAACTGCTTAATTCCTTTCCACTATACTTAAAGTATCATTTTTATTGTTATTAAAAATTGCTAATGTCAACTGAATGAACATGTTACCCAGTTCACAGCAGCCTAAACTGCTGAGGTAAGAAATTATAATGAATAGTTATTAGAGTGCAAACCATTACATGAATGCAATGGGGAATCACAGAGCAACAACTAGATAATTTCTGTCTAACTATTGGGTAATTAATGCAGTAAGAAAATAACATGTACATATTGGAAATGAAGAATTATAGATTACTTGCACTTATTTTCTTTCCGTGGCAATTAAATTAACTATCTTTGATTTCTCACCTGTTACTATGGTTATTTTTGGTGATCCAGATTATCAATGTCTTGAATATAATAGTTACATTAAAATTACAGCTCTTTCAACTTTGCAAAAAGATTCTAAAGGTACTGTGAAAAAGAGAGCTGTTGACTTAAGGGAAAAGTGCTGCCTGTTGAGTGAAATTGTTTAATCATCTTAAAGCTAAGACGTCCCTTATTCTGTTCCTTCCTGATTTCCTCCACTAGTATCACTGAGATTTTGTTCACATAGGACAACAATGAATGGACAGGTGTTTTTGTGACAATAAATTTAACTGTGCTATTAACTACCTGTTTATGATAGTAACTCTACCTCCCTGATGAGAATAACAAGTTCTCTCTACTTCACTGTAGAAAATTCTGGGAAAAATAATATATATTAATTATATAATGAGAAACAAATATTAAAACAAAATCAACCCTCAATTCTCTAAAAGAAAACTGTGAATAACAAACTGAGCTCCTGTGGGGCCATGACAACAGGGCCCAATGGGTTCATGCCATGGATCACTGCCATGAGCCTTTTCTCTAGAACAAATGTCCCACTAATCATGACTAGTGCTGACTAGATATGAGAGTCATGCTCTAAAAATCAAGGCTGTATTTTCCTAATTCTGATCTTTCTAGTTGGCTTCTGTTTTCAAAAGTTATTTTACTCAGACACTATGGGTTTATTTATTCATCTAGTCAAGTATTAACTTGTCTGGGCCTTGATTTTATGTTCCTCAAGGCTTTGTGCTGTTCTCTTGTTATATGCCTTCTCCCTAAAGCACCCATCTGCTCTCCAGCATCCCCTTAATATTTGTGGACCAAGGACAAGAGGATAAATTGAGGCACCCCTTCTCTGTGGCCAGCCCCTCTCAAATCGCTGTCCTTTGGCCACCCTTGGACCTAGGTTTACTCACTCCAGGGGCAAAGTATGACCTCTGAAGGACAGATCATGGAAGAAGCCTGCACAGGCCTCATCAACAGGTGTCAAGTCTTTGGACAGAGAATTACAAGGTACAAATTTCCTGGAGCATATCTAGAATAGGGGCCTGGTAGATTTCTCATCTACCCAGGAATGAAGGGAACAACAAGAGGAGGGTGAAAAAGAAGCCCCTTTAACACACGAGGTACATTACAGGGGTTCCAGTTTCCCAGATCATATCTTACAAAGAATATGATATGCCTGAAAAACAGATAACTATAAATACGCTGCCTTAACTAAACTCCCTATCTCTGATTTTCTCTGTCTCCAAAAGCTGTCCTTCCTGCCAATAACCTGTATCAATGTGTTATGTCAAGACAGGAATCTGACATGATGATTGACCAATTCAGATACAAGATTTGTGCACCCTCTATGGAACAACCTCTTTATTTGGGCAAATGAGGGAGTCCAGAAAATAGAGTCTTCATTTCCTGTAAAGAAACTTTTGAGGGGCTTCTTCTCTACCCATATTTCTTACATTGAGTTATGCACAATTTTAGACCTCATCTCAAGAGTTGCAACAAAAGCAACTGCTTTTACATTCCTCTTTAACCTCAGAGGAACACAGAAAAGGGGTGAATCCAGGCATTCAGATGTTACTGGAACAAAGAATGAGAAATAGTAGCAGGTTGAGAGATTACCAATTCCAGATTACTGGAAAGAATATATGTGGCAATACGGGAGGTGCCTCTGCATAAATAAGCACTTTTCTTCCATGATTCATTTATTCTTTTACTTAACAAATATTTCTTAAGAACCTACTATAAAATGGATGAAAGACCTAAATGGGAGACAGGAATCCATCACAAGCAGCAACCTCTTCCACCTCAGCCACAGCAACTTCTTCCTAGAAACATCGCTGAAGGCAAGGGAAACAAGGGCAAAAATGAACTACGGGACTTCATCAAGATAAAAAGCTTTTACACAGCAGTCAACAAAACCAAAAGACAACCGACAGAATGGGAGAAGATATTTGCAAATGACATATCAGATAAAGGGCTAGTATCCAAAATCTATAAAGAACTTATCAAACTCAACACCCAAAGAACAAATGATCCAATCAAGAAATGGCCAGAAGACATGAACAGACATTTATGCAAAGAAGACATCCAAATGGCCAACAGACACATGAGAAAGTGCTCAACATCACTCGGTATCAGGGAAATACAAATCAAAACCTCAGTGAGATACCACCTCACACCAGTCAGAATGGCTAAAATTAACAAGTCAGGAAATGACAGATGTTGGCAAGGATGAGGAAAAAGGTGAACCATCCTGCACTGTTGGTGGGAATGCAAGCTGGTGCAGCCACTCTGGAAAACAGTATGGAGGTCCCTCAAAAAGTTGAAAATAGAGCTACCCTATGATCCAGCAATTGCACTACTGGGTATTTACCCCAAAGATACAAATGTAGGGATCCGAAGGGGCAGATGCACCCCAATGTTTATAGCAGCAATGCCCACAATAGCCAAACTATGGAAAGAGCCTAGATGTCCATCAACAGATGAATGGATAAAGAGGATGTGGTATATATACACAATGGACTATTATGCAGCCATCAAAAAACCCGAAATCTTGCCATTTGCAATGATGTGGATGGAACTAGAGGGTATTATGCTAAGCGAAATAAGTCAATCAGAGAAAGACATGTATCATATGATCTCACTGATATGAAGAATTTCGGAAACAAGACAGAGGATCATAGGGGAAGGGAGAGAAAAATGAAACAAGATGAAACCAGAGAGGGAAACAAACCATAAGAGACTCTTAATCTCAGAAAACAAACTGAGGGTTGCTGGAGTGGATGGGGGTGGGAGGGATGGGGTGGCTGGATGATGGACACTGAGGAGGGTTTGTACTATGGTGAGCGCTGTGAGTTGTGCAAGACTGATGAATCACAGACCTGTACCCCTGAAACAAATAATATATTATATGTTAATTAAAAATATAATAAAAAAAAAGAACCTACTATATACTACCCACTGTTTGAGGAATTAGGAAATCAGTGATGAACAAAATTGTCAAGGTCTCTACTTTTACCAAGGTTATAGTCTTATAGATTAGATTAAAATTAACCAAGCCATTGCATTCATACAAAATTATAAACTGTGAAAAATGCTCTGAAGGAAAATGCAAGGTATTCTATTCTAGTATATAATAGGTGGACTCAATCATACCTGGGGCATCAGAAAAGGCTCTCCTGAGGAAATGTCATTTCAGCTGATCTGAAATGAATAAGCTGGACATGAATAGCTTACTAAACAGAAAGAAATGAAAACTCAATGGCCCTAAGATGGAAAGGAAATACATCGTGTGAGAAACTGAAGGATAGCCAGTTGGCATAGAGAGCAGAAAGTGGAGATCATGCAGGGTCTTGCAGGCCATTGTACACATTTTGGTCTTTATCCCAAGTGCAATGGGATGGGAAGGGGGAAGACCTATGATCAGATCTGCATTTTTAATCTCTTGGCAGTACTGAACATCTACTAGAGCACAGGGTGGCAAGAGGTATAGAAAAGACTTTCAATTGGGAGGTTATTGCAGAACCCAGGAAATATGGCACCTTGGCCCAGGATGGATGGTGGGGAAGAAGATGACAGATGAACAATATTTCAGGAGGTAAGATGAACCCAGGGTATCAAAGATAAATGAGAGGGAAGGTGACGCTTGGTTACCAGCTAACACAAGATGCATGGTGATGCCCTTTGTTAAGTAAGATATGCATGCTGAAGAAGAAACAAATTTTGATGGGTGGAGAAGAGTTCAGTTTTGCATCTGAAGGCCTATCATTTTCATGAGAACATGTTCATGATTGATATAAAAAAGAAAGGTCCAATCAAGAAGTCTTAAACTGAGGATGAGAGGAGAGATTCTTTTGACTTTTTTTGTTTGTTTGCTTTTTTTTTTTTAAAGATTTTATTTATTTATTTGGAGAGAGAGCAAGCACACAAGTGGGGGGGGAAGGGTCAGAGGGAGAACCAGGCTCCCCACTGAGGAGGGAGCCCAACATGGGGCTTGATCCCAGGACCTTGAGATCAGGACCTAAGCCAAAGACAGACACTTAACTGACTGAGCCACCCAGACACCCCTGTTTGCTTACTTCTATCAACTCAATCTAAGAATAAAAACTAGTAAGAAACTGCGTGTTCATGTGTATTTTGACTCAGTTTTAAGTTTAAAACTTTTAAAAACTTCATTAATATAATGAAGTTACAAGATTTTAAAGCTGGAAAAGATCACACAAATTATATAGAGTTGAAAAATGTACTCCCCAAATCTTGTGATTTGCCCAAAGTTACTCAGTGAGTGAATGATACTGTTAGAAACTAGCCCAAATTCTACTGATAACCAGAGCAGTGTTGTCTCCGTGACAGGGACAGTATGTTTCCTAGCCTGGTTGATAGCCCACGTCACCTAAGGGCTGGGGATAGAGGGTGGCATGGATCTTATATATACACACATGCTAGACCCTCATCCCTAAGAACCTCTTCCAGGCAATCTGGAGTGGAGTCCAAGGGTCTGTACTTTTAAATGCCTTCCAGGTGTTGATGATTGGCCAGATTCAGGACCCAGTGTATTTAATACCCCATATTACCTCTCCTTAGACCATTTTATAAGATTTTTAAAAAGATATTTAAAAAACATTTTTTTCTAATTAAATACTTCTCGTTTATAAGGCAACTAAAGTGTTCATTATAAAAAGTATTTATCACTGGAATGAATTCAAAGATTGGAAATTCAGTTTGACATAGATGTGAATGACAAGAGGCTTTACCATTTCTATGGAAAAATAACATATTTCCAGTACAAAAACAATCCATTATATATACTTCCTTTTTATAAAATAAAAATCCCTTGGTTGTGCTAAGATTTTTCAGAAATTTAAAATAGTTTTGTACTCGTAAATGTCTAATTTAGCCGTTTTATTTTAAGCTTTTTCTTTTCTAAAGAAAGATACAATAGGTCAAAATCCAGCCCAGTTTTATTCTTTGTGTACTATAAAAACTCAAAATGATAAAAAAGAAAGTGGGAGTCTTATGTGTTAAGAGTGAACATTTTTGTATAAACAGCATTAATACCAGATTTTATAAACAAGGTACACAAGATAGTAAACTTGGAAAGCTGAGCAAAACTGGATACTACGAATAAAGCATAAAATAATCCTTGAAGTATCGCTAATCAATCTAGACTTCAGTGAAAAGAGTCACAGAGATCAAAGTTAAATGAAGCAATCATGAAGGACATAAATGAAGGCACGGAAGGGTGCAGGGATTGTAGGTAGGGAACCAACACATCTGGCTTCAGTAGAGAGATGAATATAGTGAGTTATTTTTGTCTGACTGACCATTATGCCACAGAAACATGCAAATGCTTTCCTGGTTTCTTTCTTTTCAGATTCCATAGCACCTTTGTTTCTCTCTGTTCCTCCTCCTCCCTCTCTCTCTCTCTCTCTCTCTCGGTGGCCATTAACTATACTGACAGTTTGACAGGCTGAAATAAGGAAATAAAACACTTAAACATTGTTTCCTGATGTATGCATTCATCTCTTCTGCCAAACACAGATATTGAGGAGATACTTCACTCCTCCTGTCAGCTCACTAAATTACACCCCAGCTCACAGGCAACACCGAGCTCAGGTCTCTCAATCTCAGTGCAGCTCCAATCCTTCCAGAAGAATGTGTAAAAGCTTCCTTCTTTTTGCAGAACTACTCCCTTTATCATTTTTAATACCAAATTTTCTTAAGCTATGGATTGGATGTCTAAGAACTGATTATTTTCCTACTTTTTAAAAGCTGTCAGAATTCAGTTTTATTTTTTAGAGTACAATGAGATGAGCAATGGCAAATGAATACTAAACCATTGGTTAGAAGGTCTACCTTTTTTACAGCCAATGAAGCGTTCTAACCTTTCCAAACTAGATACTAGTTTAACCTAACAATGATTCTCTTGATAGGTCCAGTGATAGGCAGAAAAAAGGTTGATCATGATATCCCAAAAGACCACAAATAGTAAATGCTTCTTCCATTATTATTTGCATGTGGTGACTAAAGTCAGACTTCTGTACAGCAAACTTGGAAAGTCTTACAAATAATAATTAATTTATTCCAGAGGAGATTGCTGTGGATTAAACTTTGAGAGAATAATAGATGAGAGAGAGGGATAAAAGAAGGGATAATGACTTTCAATTGGTTATTTACCTCCCTCTAACCACAATGAATATGAAGAAGGAGAAACTTCAAAGTGAAATATTTAAGAATTTAAAACAGAAAGGATGATGGAAGTAAACCGCTAACACTTCTTTGCTTCAGTTCTCTCAACAGCACTGATTTAGTAACTACTATGTAGAGTGCACAAGTATATATCCTCTGAAAGATGCTAAGGACACTCTCACATGTATCCTGCCTGGCTCCTAAGGAACTTGAAGTCCTAGAAGATATGCCACAGTCAGAAGGAACTAAATGTAAGGAGGAAGGTATTTCCAAATGGAGGTGCAGATAAAATGCTATGGAAATTCAAAGCAGGGAGGAATACCCCTACCCCCACTATCCACAATTAGGAATTCACAACTCAGTTGGCTAAGAGATCAAAAAAATTCCCCTATTATAAGACTTACATATTTCATTGTAATTACTTGTTTTATGTTATGTGTCTTCTCTGTCAGGCTGTAAAATCTGTGAGGACCTATGCCTTGTCTACTCTATTCACGACTATATTTTCAAAACTGACACAGTAGATAGCATGTAATGTACTCCCAATAAATATCTGTTGAATGGATGAGTGAATTATCCTGTGATACTAAGCAGTGACTGGATCTGAATCTCCTGAGGATGGTTTTCTGAGTTTCTGATTCATGTAATTCCCTATCTTACTGAACATGGCCAATAAAACAGATGGGAAACTCGCATAAAGCTGCTGGACACCCCAATGATCATAGATACTATACTTAATTAGCACAATTGCCAAAACATAGCCATGACCAAATGACCAGTTTTGTAGAGCTGAGCGATTCCTTTTACTCATAAGGAGCAATTGTTAATGATTATTAAGGATTAATCACAAAGGTGATGAACAAGAAAACTTTCTGCAGTGTTTCTTTCTCCTCTTTTGCTTCATATTTTTCCCAAGAAAAAATATTTTCTAAAAATGTCCTTGCACCATCTTCCAAGAATGATAATCCAGCTATTGCTACTATAAATTATCAATAGAAGTGAAAAGTTACCACAGTAAAGATTATAAAACAATAAATGAGAGGGTCATTAAACAAATCCATTTGAAGAATAGTTCAGCCAGATAAAATTAAATTCTTTCACAATAAACTAGTATCCACATCATTTTGCTTTATCAAATGTTAGCTGGAATAATATTAGTTACTATTTACTAAGCGTTTATTTATAGGCACTATGCATGGTATTACATGAATGCTTCTTCACTCAAGTCTCAAGATTATCTTATGAAAGGGGAATTTTTATCCCCACATCTCAGATAAAAAAAACTGAGGCACAGAAAGACTGTCCTACAAGTTGAGGAATCCAAGTCCACCACAGTCTGAAACTCCAAACCACTATTCTGCTCTGAGCCATCATTATATAATACAGTGATTACGCTTACTTTGGCTTAAAATTCTCAAATATTTCACACGGAAATTCTCCTTAGTAGTGCTCATAACTTTAAACTAAGCTCTTTCAAGTCAGTATAACATGCAAAATACAAATTTAGTTACCAGACTTGAAAAATATATCAATGATGACATAACATTTGTTATCTCATGAAAAAAAGTCTGAAACAAGCTATCTGATTCAAAATACCATTTTGATTATGGAACAGGAGGTTATACATGAAGCTAGGGTTGAGCAAAGCCCTGAGAGCTGGGTCTTGCTGGGATCTGAGGGTAAGTCAGGACATAAGTAGCAGGACACTTTTGACTAATTTGTTCTATGCCTCTTGCTCTTGCTTTGTCCCACTGTTCTCAGAAATGTCTTGGCAATCTCTTACCTTTTAAAATGTTGAAAGGGACACTTTGGGGAAAAAAAAAAAACTGCTCTTCTTTTCCCCCTTAGTCATATGTTTGAGTGAGGTCTGAATAATTCTGACCAAAAAAACTGCACTGTATTGTAATATATTGCCTTCTAATAGTTTATTCTGGATTTAAGAGGTCAAAAGAAAAACCTTGCCTTTGCCATGTCCCCAGACCCTTCTCTAAATTTAATCAATATATATTTTATCAAGGGATAGGAAGAAGGCTAAGATTTTCATCCCCAATGCCTGAGACACCAAAATGATTCTATGCATATCTTACCCTTGACCAAAAAAGACCCTTGAATACCACTGAGACAAAAAGACTGTCTCCTTCACCACACTTCCATCTATCCTCAATTCTATTTTAAAAACAGAATATTCACTCATAATAACACTAGATCTTTACCTCACCGTATGGAAAATAAAGGTAGTAGAGAGAAAATGGAAAAGACAGTGCAATTGTCTAGAGACAAGGAAAAGAAGGAAGAAAATAAAGATGGAAAGGAAGGAGACAGAATCTTTTTGTTTAGTCCACACCCTCTGGTAAAGTTAGAGGTTTGCTTCAAGATAAAATTGCCTCTTTCAGTACTCAATGGTATTTTATTTCTATGCAACTTCCTTCTCAAATAGGTTAATTACAGAGGCAATTAGTCTAGCTACACACAGGATGTCACTATTCCCTTATATAAATAGAACTAGCACACATGTTTCAGGCAGAGAAAAATATCTGTAAAGACCAATTTCAAAATGTAATAGAAGTTCTGGGTTGAGAGATGCTATTTTGCCTAGTCTGAGTTAAACTTCATTGTTTTCACCATTCTTGTTTATCGAGCACCTTTATGTTTTATCATTACTGTGGAAGTTCTCTACATGAACTAGGAAGGTCTGCTCAACTCAGAATAAAAAAAAAAAAAAAATCCAAAAAGGAGAGGTATCATGGCATAAGGTAACTGAACAGGAATAAGTTAAGGCCTTCTTATTAGCAAGGCAAATAGATAGGAAAAAGGGAGCTGGAACTGAAAAAGCTAATTCTATATTAGTTTAAACAAATGTTCTGACCTATAGAGCTCCTAGGTTTTTTGTGCAAGTACTTTATTTTACATATTCAGAGTTTGGAAATTAGTGACTACTGCAGTTCTGAGAACCAAAGCGTCCATTGCACAAGAAGCACTTGAAGTGAGCTTCTCTAAAAACCGATCTATGTAGCTCCGGGTAGCGCAATCCAGTCTTGGTGCCACACATGGAATTCACAGGAGAAGTTGTCAAGTCACTAATAATGGCATCCATTTTAGCCTGAAACTTCTAACTACTGATTATTGCTTGTATGTTTATCAACACCAAAATGATAAAGTGCTTTTCAAAAGAATGAATTGCTGTATCTAGTACCGAATACATATTCATAGAGGGCACTGTCCTTCTTGATGGTAGCTACCCAGGAAGACAAAACTGCAAGACAGTAATGACACATAACGTCTGTGGTTCATTAGCTCGCTTGTTTACTGTGGCAATAGTGAAAGCAAGGTCCTGGGGTCAGATCCTCATATTAACCAGTGCATTCCTTTCTCTTCTTTGGCCATTGATTATTTTTTACTCACTTCTGACCAGCTGTCTCAAATAAGACTTGCCCTTGGTCATAACAGGGCCTGAGCAAGAGATGCAGTGACCATTAGTACAAGAAAAAGAAGTTCAGGGCACCTGGGTGGCTCAGTTGGTTAAGCGACTGCCTTCGACTCAGGTCATGATCCCGGGGTCCTGGGATCGAGCCCCACATCGGGCTCCCTGCTCGGCGGGGAGCCTGCTTCTCCCTCTCCCACTCCCCCTGCTTGTGTTCCCTCTCTCGCTGTGTCTCTCTCTGTCAAATAAATAAATAAAATCTTTAAAAAAAAAAAAAAAGAAAAGAAAAGGAAAAAGAAGTTCAAGTCCTACTTCCTACTAAATGACGGCCCCACTAGATTCTTTTCACACAGGAAGCACTACATATTGCTTACAAGCCAACCTGGCAGTGTGTGCTTCAACCCCGCATCTCTCGGCCTGGCTCCGAATCCTGACTCCACCTTCTACTAGCTGTTGAGTCACAGCAAGTTACTCAATTTCTCTTTCTCTCTCAATTCCCTAAGCTGAAAAACGGGTTTAATCATAGTACTGGCTTCACGAGATGCTTAGGAGGCTTAAATTAGATGCTACATGCAAAGACGAAAAGCAGTACCTGGCAAAAAGAAAGTCTTCAGTTAATGATAGTTACTCTAAGTATTCCATACTGAACAAAAAGCAATGGGCTTTTTCTGATATCACGTGTGTGTGTGTGTGTGTGTATTTAAATCTGGAGGTCTTGCATTTAAATTTAACCTCCTTCAAGACAAAGCAGAATTTTAAATAGTGGTTAAGATTCTACAGGATCAGTGGACTGAGGTTTGTAAATCCCTCTATCCGCACAGAATCTTCCCATAGTGTAGGCTAGGACAGCAGTCTCTCTGGGATTTCAATCCAGCTTACCTGAGTGGATTGCAGCAGCAATGCAGACATAGGCTTCCCTCTTCTAAAATAAATCCAAAACTACTGCTGAAGACACGGGAATGGGTAGGGAATGGAGTGATCTCCCTTCCAGAAGACGCACAGTGCCACTGAGAACTTCTGAAGTAACTTTTTTTTTGTAAAAGATCATTGGCTTTATTGCTTCTATTTGACCTTTTATGCCTTATTTCCTCTAGGGAGTTTGTGAGTGGGTGAATAAGTCAGCTTTGCAGCTAGGCAAATAAGTTGTTTTGACTATAGTGCCTACAAATATAGAGATATCTGCATATGCATATTCTTTCCAATGCATGCACCAGGATAGCTCCAGAAAGTATGACAATTAAAAATGTATTGCAGAAGTTATAAAGGAGCAAATTAGGATATTTCCTTCAATGTAACAGCCAAATAAGCAATGTTTGCTATTACAAGTCACACACACACACCCCCCACTGGTTTCAGTCTCATGATCTTTTCACATGGGATTGCCTGCTAAGATTTAGTCTTTTGTGGAGCATAGGAACCTCAAGGTTTTAAAATTACTGATCTTATATTTTCAGCCCCTGCAACAGCTGATGTGAACTGGCTTCATGGGTAACCAGATCAATTGGGTAGACAGTAGTACTTAAGAGGGCGTGGGGGAAGGGAATCAACTGAAACAGCCTACAAAATGGACTATAAAATCACTATCAGAATAGACACTATAAACACAATAGAATTCTTCACAGCCCAGTTCTTCTTTACACAAATTAGGGCATAGAACAACAATTCAAATCAGCCCCAACGCCAAGACTGTGTGATCAGGTAAGCAGTCAACACCAGGGCTTAGCAAAAATTGCTATGGAAGCTGGTCAGTTATATGGCTGTTACTCCTTGCCCTCTAACTCAACATTTTAGATGAGTTTGGTATTTAACAATTACTTAGATATAAAATGACCAGTTATTCAGAGTTTTTTTTTTTTTTTTTTTAACTTCTTTAGGATCTTAGAAAATCACCGTGACTCTTCATGGTAAAAAATGAGAGCTTTTGTGTAACAGCATTACACGTATTATAAAATGGCCTCGTCTACCAGCAGAATCAAGTGTTTTGTAAAACTCCATTCCTCAAACACTTCATTCACAGAAATAAAAAAAAAAAAAACTAAACATTTTTATTTCTATACATACAGTACCTATTGATACAAAAATATACAATTACATAGCTGTTAATCTATTAATTTTAATGTTAATCTATTACTACTTTTACCTTTATTTAATATTATGTGATGAAAATTTACCTGTGAAGTGGTATCTAACTAAATTTTGCCGAATTGGTTTTACTAATACTTTTCTCCTGTTTGCTCTGCTTTTTCCTTTTCTCTCTTTGTTGGCTCTTGACTTTACTGGGCAAAAAATCATTTAGATTCATCTTTTTACTACATATAGTTTCAGTTTCCCCTCTCATTCTTTCTTCTTTCTGCCATTACCCCTGGAAGATAGCCAGAAGCCATGCTGGAGAGGTGCCAAGATGTCCTGTTCTTGTAGAGCTTGAGCGCCTCTGTGTATATCTCTGCTAGGCTTACCTAAGTCACCACTTAGAATATTGAGTAGGAAGAGCAGGTTGGAATAGTCAGCACTTATAAGTCAACTGGTTACATGATACAAAAATATATAGCCAACTTCAGAATTTATAGCAATAACATTTATGTATCGTGTTACTCCTAGAACAATCCAATTTATAAAGTGCCTATTGTGTATACATAAGGAATAATCATAAATCATTTACATTAAACAGTGTCAACTAGCAAAACACAACTTTCTCCCTAAATTCTGCACACTAAGATTAACGAGGTTTTTGAAAGGAAGCACACTAAAAAAAAAAAAAAAAAAAATCAACTCTGATTCATCCTAGGTGGAGAACATATCCATATAAAGGAGCAGGTGTCTGTAGTATGATTTAGAATACCTATGGAACATCTCTGGGAAACATTAACTTTCTCTGAAGTAGAGAGCTGTCCACGAAGTAAGCTGGGAATGTGGCAAGAACCCAAGTCTGTCACCAACTTCAAGCTTTCTATTTCCTTCTCAGTAAAGAATGGATTTAAAACAAATAAACAGAGAAAACTTTAGGCCCTATTTGACCAGTTCTCTGACATGTTTTCATCTACAGGCACTCTTAGAAAACGTGGGAAAGATTATGTAGATTACCTGCTTTGTCTCTGACTCCTAGTTGGAGAGAAACTCCAATCAGTGACCAAAGCTATCAAAAGTTCTAAAGTGAAACTCAAATATGTATGTGGATTTTCTCCTGTTCACCGCTTAGCTTATTCCCTATTCAGACAGGCAGCTGTCTTTAGAAATGTATGCTCTGGGGTCTCGGATTAAACCCATTCCTTCTCCTTAAAAAGCCCTTAAAATAGATAATAGGGAATGTTTTGACTGTTCACGTCTGCAAAAGCATTTACTCATATCTGAAACTCACACCTACACAGCTGAATTCGACACCATGTAAAAAAACAAACAAACAAACAAAAAAACCCAAAAAAACAAAACACAGTATGGATTGCTTTCACAGTATTTTGGTCCTCTATCTTTTGTCTTCAGAAAAGATTACAGGAGTGACACTTTCTTCCTGCTTTAACTCACAGCCTTAAAAATATCCATCAATTTGTTTTAGCCAAAATGGAAGAATAATAACATTTTAAATTATATATTTTTAAAAGTTTGTTCTTTAAAAAAACTCATTTCTGGGCGCCTGGGTGGCTCAGTTGGTTGGGCGACTGCCTTCGGCTCGGGTCATGATCCCAGGGTCCTGGGATCGAGTCCCGCATCGGGCTCCCTGCTCTGCGGGAAGCCTGCTTCTCCCTCTCTCACTCCCCCTGCTTGTGTTCCCTCTCTCGCTGTGTCTCTCTCTGTCAAATAAATAAATTAAAAAAAAAAAAAATCTTTAAAAAAAAAAAAAGAATTTTAAAAAAACTCATTTCTCTAAACTCTACTGATGACAAATGTGACTGGAGAGAAGCAACTCCTTATCTTGGTTAAATCTAAAATTGAATCTGAAAAACAGAGAAATGTATAGCAAGAAAATCTGTAAACTGGTTTTCAGTGAATGAACTACCTGCTGTTTCCTATTCACAGATAATTGACACTGTGTAAAGATATGCTGTAATCTAGAAAGCAAAACAAAACAAAAACCCCATATACACACAGAGTGGTAACAGATGGAATAAGAACAAACTTTTCAGTTGAAGCAACAACTGGTGGTAAACTGAGGTTTTCAAGAGTTTTTAAAAATAACATGTCTGTGTGGAAAGCCAGATACATTACAGCCTTTGCAGAAATATTTTGAAAAGTGGACACCCTCCAAACAGCTGTAGCATTTCAGTAGCATTAGTTGATAGAGAAAAATATAATGTCTTTCTTCACAACCGAGAATGCCAAACTTAACAAGGAACAGTGACAAATCACTTTAGTCACAAGTAGAAGATTTGGGTTAAAAAGCTTATCCATTCATGAGGAAGAGTGTTAAAACCTCAGAGGGTTTTTGCTTGTGTGAAGAGACAAAAGGTGGCACGGTAAACCCATCTTCAATTAACATGTTTATTCTTTTAAAAATATCTGGCACTCATGGAATTCCTTCCCATTTTTGAGTAATACTTTGATTCACTTAAGAAAAACTCCTCTTGTGTTCAGAGATGCAACTTAGAATCCCAGGCTAACTCCTGCCTGTCAATAAACTGAGAAATCTAGGTAAAAATAAAGCATATTTATGACTGTTACCTTGGCAGTTGCTATGTCAGTGTCCACCATCATTAAAAGACTGTTTTCTAACCAATATTAATGAAAAGTACACAATCACTCTGTAGGCATTTTTAAAGTATCCACATTTTCCAATGATTGACCTGTATTTTCTACCAATTTTCTTAAGGTTTCTCAATCAAAAATAATTTTTAAAGAAACAACTGACATCACCAACATGTTCTAAAACAAAATATAGCTAAAAAGAAAAAAAAAATCAGCAAATCTACAGATAGTTTGGGCTAGTCATCAAAAGGATATTCTTTACAAATCACTTTCATAGACCTGATTAATATCTTTTTCCAAGTAATAATATTTATTTTTAAATTTCTTTGAGTGCAGTTGACACACAATGTAACATTAGTTTCAGGTATATAGGTTAGTGATTTCACAGGTTTATACATTATGCTGTGCTCACCACAAGTGTGGCTGCCATCTGTCCCCTTACCTTGCTATTACAATATAATTGACTGTATTCCTTATGCTCTGCCTTTTATTCCCCGATTAATACTTTTTTTTTTTTACTAAATTGAAGGGATTTAGGATGCACATAAACACAGGCCCCCATCACAATAAAAGTTGTTGAACCAACACTGGAAAACTTCTTTTTACCCTAATAGAAGTCTTCCGACGTTGCCAATTTAAAGTTTTCACCACGAATAAAAGATTTTGTCTCTTTTCCTCATACACAATAATAGTTACAGAAACGCCTTCAAGGTGAACCACTCATTTCTACTTTAGCTAACAAGAAAATATAACTTCTTTTTCATTCTTAATTTAATATTATCATTTAAACAACTAGTTATAGACTGCATGCATTTTGTGTCTTTTTTCAGGAAACAATCTAAGTAAAAACACATTTTCCTGGATGGCTATGGATATCAATGCTGGTTTTCATTTATTCCAGAAGGCACTGATTCATTGTTACTTTTAAGAGTTTCTTAATCTAGAATCCATGGATTGCTAGGAAATCTACAGTCTTCTGGAAATATACGCAAAATTTCATGTGTATATACCCATTGTGATTTTTCTTCTGACAGCAATTTATTTTATTTATTTATTTATTTTGCTACCTAGCATCTATACACCCTCTTTCTGTTAAAAGTACTCCCTTTACCTCTGGGAGGCAATCCCAATGCCTAGCCCATGGAAAGTGATAAAGATGACTCTCTCTCTTGCTCCAAGAGAGGTGTGCAGGATTAGTCTGTGACCTAATCAAAGCCAATTAGTACAAAGAGACTTTTGATAGGGCTTCTGGGAAAAAGACTCTCTTTTTCCTATTTGATCTGAATGAAACATGAGAGGGTGTCCATTCTGAAACAATTCTATTGCCCCCATCTTCCTCCCAAGTGAAGCCAAGACTGAAAGTGTCTGAGTGGAAGCTAAGAAATGGAGAGAAGCTGAGTCCTGCTTACGTTATTTTAATACAGAAGTTACCTCTTTGCCTAGACTTTCCATGTTTTAATAAATAACACACGTACCTGCATGCACATTCACACCATCTTACTCCCCCACATACGCACATACTCCTTCCTTCTTCAGCTTAACTGCTACTGTCTCTGACTTTTATTATCTAATAAAAATTCCCCTCTCTGTATCTTTACGTCTGTCCATCCTACCGGTCTACATTTAGTCAAAATCATATACCATATGCTGTTTCTTAATTTGGTGCACAGGAATTTGGTCAGTTTTCCAGTCCTTTTCTGTCAAAGTATACAAGTACAGGATTGTCTTCCAATTTGGGGGAGCGGTGAGGGAGGAAAACAGATTAAAAACGGAAGATTCAAATAGAGAGCCATGTTGTAAATTTCATCAAGGATGGAAAAAATTGAGATTTTTATTAGACATATACAAGAAAATCTATTTCAGTCAAGCAAGTACCTTTAGCATAGATTAGGAGGAAAGGATTTTTATGCATTTTAATCTCCATTCCAACCAGACTTAGCTGACATAATTATGGGGCCCCTAAAAGTAACTGCTGGGGTTTAGAAGCACTTGCCACTTCTTTTGAACTGGTTCTATAAATGCCAAGAGTGAGTATTTCAGATTAAATGAATAGATTAATAAACATCTTTAGAATATCCATCATTAAGGTTGATTTATGTTCTATTGCCAGCAGTAATTCAAGGAAATGCCATGCTATTCAAAAAATATTTCATGTCGTTCTCACCATTTTGTCAGTGTTATGACACCATGTAAGTATGACAGTATCTATATTCTTTTGCTGTTCTAACTATACTCAAAAGCCAATAGATATTAAACCACTTTAAGTTTACATGGGCATCAGCATAAGAATCACTCATATTTATAACTCTGATGAATGGCCTTTCATTTATAAATTTATAGTGTATCCATAATTTCTTTAGGGAACCAAAAGGTTCATTCAAAAAAATTGCCACAACATTTATCTATGCAAAGATGATGGATACGGTTTATAAAATTAAATGCTTTTAAAAATTAAAATCATATTGAAAAAAAAAAAAAAGGACATGTTTTTTTCTTGGGTTGCTCACATTTTAAAATGATCCCAACTGCACTCTCAGCACTTATAATGCTTACTCTAGATAGCATATTAATATATGTATTAAATAGGTCTAAATATATCGTTGTTAGTGGACTACTGGACATCAAGTTCACTTAAATTTATTATTTTATTTTCTAATTCTCTTCCTCTATATTAAGCTATAAAATATATAAAGTATAATTGGGAAATAATATTTCTTATTTATATTACTGCATTTGCTGTATTTATTTCTTCAGGACCACTCCCAGCATACTTCATGGTGTATGGTAAGCATGGGCTATTATAAACTATAATTTAAATAAAGTACATATTTGCCAAAAATCAACATTAACTAAACAAGGATTCCTATTTTATCCCAATATGGACTTTGCTCAATTGGAGAAATCAGTAAAGTAAGAGAAAATGAAAGGTAAAAATGATCATTAAAGTAACCAATGAAAAGCAGAGTATCAACATTACAAGTGTGAAGAGGAAATGTTGTTATGTATGATGTGCTCTGGTAGCATTCCTATTCTCCCTTCATTTGCCCTCATGTACTATGAAAGTAGGAAATGCAGACAAATCTCAGTGCTATGTCTCCCCCCCCACACACACACAAAGGCAAGGAAGTAAAACTATTTTTTAAAGATCTATCCTATTATTAAAGAATATATTAAAAAATTGAAGCTGAGTTTATTTTTTTTTTAAGATTTTATTTGTTCATTTGAGACACAGAGATAGAGAGAGGGAGAGCATGAGCAGGGGGAGAGGCAGAGGGAGAGGGAGAAGCAGGCTCCCCGCTGAGCCAGGAGCCCTATGTGGGGCTGAATCCCAGGACCCTGGAATCATGACCTGAGCTGAAGGCAGACATTTAACCTTCAGAACCACCCAGGTGCCCCTGAAGCTGAGTTTAAATATTTGATTCAGTTAATATGAACAACAACCTCCAAATTAACTAAATTTATCATTAGCTCATCCAGTCAAAAAAAATTTTTTTTCCAAATGCTTGTAAAATTCGTAGGCAAAATATTTCTTACATATTACACTTTCTCTGTTCTGCTTAAAACTAACATAATATTAAAAAATAAATAAACAGTTTACATACCCCAGTAGATCGCTAGCTCCTTGTGGACAGGAACATATTTGTCATCATCTTTGGGTCACCAGGGACCAGCACAGCACCTGAGATATAATGCATACCCCATAAATGTTTTTGAATTAATTAAATGATACAGTGCTGACTGGAATCCACTTGGAAGGTATGAATTCAATGACATAACCATTCTATATAGCAATCCTCTTCCTCTGTATCCTACATTATTAAACTATCAGTGCACATTCTTATACATTTGAATGACAACTTTGTCCTGAAAACAATTCTCAAGAATAATTGCTTCTAAATGCTTGTTACATTATATATTCTTATTGTCCTTTGGTTTTGGTGGAGGCAACAGAGTAAAGTGTTTGAGATCATGTACTTTTGAGTTAGGCTGACATAGGTTGAAATCCTGGTTCCACCATTGACTAATTTACATGGTCTTGGGTAAGTCTCTTAATCGATAAATCTCAGCTTATCTTTAAAAGAAAAATAATTATAGCATCATTCTAATAATGTTCAAAAAATTAAAGGAAACAATGCTTAGCACATTGCCTGACACACACTATGCCCTCAATAAATGATAACGACTATTTGCATTCAATTCTCTTTCCCTCCCTCCTTTTCTGTGTGGTGAAGAGTTAACCTTATGCAAGGAAAGATCTGGCCTTTGTCTTTGGCTATTGAGAGGTGATCTCTAGATCCTCCAAATGTCATATCTGGCAAGAGTGTCTTTGCTTGCCTGAGAGCTTTGGCCACAGGACAGTCAAACAGAGTGATTTTGGATGGAAGCTTGGGACCATGCAGTATCAATTTTGCCTCTGGAAGGAACTGAAGACTAAAGGTATCAGCCCAACAGTGACAACCAGGAGGGGCTGGAGACTAAAGGCCAGAAACTTGGACAGTATGTGATCACATCCCATTAAAAACTCTGGACACCAAAGGCTCAAGTGAGCCTCCCTAGTTGACAATGCTCCATGCATACTGTCATATTGATGCTGGGAAAGTAATGCATCTGACTCTATAAGGAGAGGACAATGAAAGCTCTGTGGTTGGTTCTTCAAGCCTCAAACTCAGACTCAGCCTTAGCCTTACACTTATCAGCTTGAGACTCAGCCTTACATACTTTTTCCCCTGGCTGATTTTAATTTGTATTCTTTCCCTGTAATAAACTATAACTTTGAGTATAATCTGTTTTAGTGAATACTTCTAGCAAATTGTCAAACGTGAACGTGGTTTTAGAAACCCCTCAAACTTGCAGTTGGTGTCAGAAATGAGGAGTATGTGGGGAAATGTGCTTGTAGTTGACTGAGTTTGTAGCTGACTAATTGTACAGCTAGTTAAACTCTTGTACCTTCCTTATTTAAATCTAGAAATCCCCAAAACTTTATCATTCAAGTTAACAAAGTTCTTACTATTAAAAATCACTTTGAAGTGATGGTGTTTATGTATAGATTATATGGTATTGTTTTTATTTTTCTTGCACAAACAATAAAAACCACCCCCACTGCCACACCCCCGGTAATAAATATAGAAATGTTTTGTTTGGTTTTGGTAATGTGAATGGTAGGAATATTCAGAAGTGAATGAGTCACAAACAAGTAAAATTTCTAAAGAATAGTAATAGTAGGGGGCACCTGGGTGGCTCGGTTGTTAAGCGTCTGCCTTCGGCTCAGGTCATGATCCCAGGGTCCCGGGATCAAGCCCCACATCAGGCTCCCTGCTCGGTGGGAAGCCTGCTTCTCCCTCTCCCACTCTCTCTGCTTGTGTTCCCTCTCTCCCTGTCTCTCTCTGTCAAATAAATAAATAAAACCTTAAAAAAAAAAAAAAAAGAATAGTAATAGTAGATCTGTCAAGGTCAGATGTTAGAAAATTAGCTTCATTAAAAGATGTGCTAGTTTTCAAACAAAATATTAATTAAATCATACCTTTATTTTTGCTTTCCCTAAGACGCTATTTACAACTTGTTGTGTTTTTTTTTTAATGTTATAAATAAAGGTTTGGTAGATGGAATTTAAGACGCTCCTCCCAAATTCTCCTAATTGGGAAACATGTTCTGCATAGTCCCTAGAAATGTGAATATCATGGATTTTACTCTCCCAAATAGGTTATATTATATAACTCTAAAACAGGGGAACTCTCTGGGTAGACCCAACCTTTTAAATCTTGATCTAGAGGTCAAAAACAGAGGGAAATAGAGATTTGAATCATAAGGAGGATTTGACACACCATTGCTAGCTTCAGGACGGGGGAGAACCTATAGATCCCTCTAGGAGCTATGGACACTCCAAGCTAATAACCAGCAAGGTAACAGGGACCCCAGCTCTACAACCACAAAGAGCTGAATTCTACCAACACGAATGAGTTCGGAAGCAGATTTTTTTTCCTCAAGAGTGTGCACATAAGAACTCAGCCAGGCCAACCTTGATTTCAGCCTGTGGTTCTCTGGGCAGGGAAAGCCACGCCATGCTAGACTTGACCTGCAGAACTCCAAGCTAGTAAGTGGGCATTGTTTTAAGCCACTAAGTTTTTAATAATTTGACACACCAACAGAAAATTAGTACCCACAGGAACAAAACTGCATGTATTTTACTGACTTCTCTTCAGTCTGTTGCTCTGAAAACAAGTGTCAGTTATGTGCTCGGATTCATGAACCATGTAGAACCCAGGTTACCATGGCCACTGCTGAAAATTCATAGACCCACTCTGAACAAGAAATACAGAAAAGATACTCTGTATGCCATAAGCTATAGACTGAATGTTTGTGCCCTCCAAAATTCGTACACTAAAAACGAATGCCCAGTGTGATGGTATTAGGAGGTGGGGCCCTTTGGAGGTGCTTAGTTCATGAGGGTGGAGCCCTCAGGAATGGGATTAGTGCTCTTATCAAAGAGACCCCAGAGCACTCCCTACTTCCTTCTACCATGTGAAGTTACAGCAAAAATGTGGCTATCTAGGAAGCAGGCTCTCTCCAGACACAATGTGTTGGTGCCCCGATTACAGGCTTCCCAGCCGCCATAACTGTAAGAAATAAATTTTTGTTGTTTATAAACCACTCAGTTTATGGTATTTTTATTATAGCAGTCCATATGGACTATGACAAAAATGTATTTATTGCCTAAAAAACAGATCATTTGGAAACCTCAACTCTCTATCTCCTATATGGAAGGTGTTGAGAAAGTAACTCTTAAATATGCTGTGAATTATCTCTAGATTTTCTTGGGCCATCTTAAGAGGTGGGAACAGTCAGTACCCATGCCTTCTTGAGGCATATGTGGGAAACTACCATATGTTCAGTGCAGAGTAACAGACTCTCTAAGTATCTGGAGAGAGGTCGGAGATCACTTAAAAGGAGTCTCCCAGGAGCCTTCATAGGATATGTTACAACAGTTTCTCCCTGTCTCATTCCCTTTTCATTCATTACTACAATGCTACCATATTATTTTTTATAAAAAACAAATCTCATCATGTTGAACCCCTACTCAAAATGACCAATTTTGATGGCCCTCAAGATAAAGTCATTCATCCATCTATACACTAAATATTTAAGTATGTACAAGATGCCAAGTTCTGTGCTAGGTGATAGGGACACAATGGTCAGTATAATAGACAAGGTCCTGCTCTTCACTGAGCTTTGCTCTTTCAAAAATATACTTCCCATTTTATTTATAAAAGCCTATAATTAATCTTTAATCCCTAACTTGAGCTTCACTCCTCTGGGAAGCCCTTTTTGACACTTCTAGGCAAAATAAGGCACCCCTTCTCTCCCATAAAATACTATTCCTAATCATAAAATAAAATGGACCATATTGTATTAAAATTGCATGAGATTACATGCCTGCATCCTCTGCAAGCAGAATATAGGGAGAAAATTCAGGAAGCATATACATCCCAAATTCCTAGAGTCAAAAAGAGATTATGAATAAGTAGTTCTTGGAAGGAGCTAACCCTGGATCTACTCCCTTCTGTAAAGTAGGATATACAGTATATATACATAATGGAAAGAAAGTATTCTAACTTAAGAGTAGGAACTAGGCTGGGAGGTAAGGAATGAGAGCCCATGAAATAACCTGTGGTAGCCCACACATCTTCAGTATGCTATGCTGTGATAATTCCTCCTGACCCTCTATACTCTCTATCTCATTTAGGAGTTCCTAGAGGTCTGGCCCTTTGTAGACTCCAGTATGCAAGCTGGGAGGTCAGCTACTATCCAGAACAAAGGGGCTATTAATCAGCTTACCTAGTGAGACAACAATTTTGAATGACAGAATTTGAGAGTGAAAAGTTGTTTAAAGTTTTCCAAAAATTCCCTGTGAAAAAAACAAAAGCTGAATGTGGATCCTAACAGATAGAGCCAATATAGGAATTCTCATGTACATAGGGAGGAAGGGGGAAAGAAGTCTAAGGCGAGGAGGGAGGCAGAGCTCAGAAACAGGGGCCAGGCTTTCTGCATTTCTCGTTATTAAATCGATAAGGAGGTGGGGCAGGAGAATGTCAGCTGGATAAAAGGAATCCAAGGGCCTATCGGCTCTTTCACGGACATCACTTGTTGGGGAGGGGTTGGAGATCAGAAGCCTCTCAGAGAGTCCCTGTTGTAAGTTTTGTACCCATTTAACCTGGCAAAGGAGAAATAAAACACTGGTGAAGGAAGGTTCCCAGATAGACTAGGGTAAAATTGGTTATTCTTCACAGGTTGTGTGCATGTGCAAAAACCTAAAAATTTCCAACACACACATACACACAAGCGTGACAGAGAAAGACTGAGAAAGCCTTGGGATGAGAAAAGGAAGAGAGAACTCGAGTTCAAGGCAATGGTAGGTCAGCAGCAGCTGTTCTGGCTCAAAACCCAGGTGGGGCCCTGCTACACCATCAAGAACAGAGGCCTCTACTGATAGAGACCGTATCAGAGGGCAGAGCCGGAAAAGACACAGAGGACAACCCCAGGGCCAGCAAGCACAGATGGGATGCTCTGCACTCCTGAGCCAGCCACAGTGATACATAAACCCCTCAAAGATGGTTTCGTTAGTGCAGACAGGGGCAGAGCCAGCACAAAAGTGAGGTTTGTGAGACACTTAGGAGGGCACAAAATGCAAGGAGCATCCATCTCAGGGTCCTGTAGTCCTAGGCTGGGGTGAGAGAGGCACCTTGGGTGTAAAATGTATGGAGGCAGCCCTCTCTGGTGGCAACCCTGCACTTACATGACCCTGAGAAGTGGATATATTTTGACTCAATTAGATGTGTCTCAAAAATTATTATAATGCTTTATCAGATTATTTTTCTATTTAAATTATCCAAATCACTATAAAAAAATTTTTTCTTTATACTTTATACATTGTCTAAGCATATCAGCTCTACTTCTTCCCATACTGTTGAAAATTACATGGTACCTCACTCGACATAGGAAAAAAACCAACAACATCAATTTCGGAAGAGTCAATAAGAAGGATGGCCACCTGCACTCCCCCTGCCACCCTGAGGCATATTTCCTCATGTCCTCCTGTGAAGTCTGCCAAAAAGACACATGATCTAAAATCTCAAATCACTATAAATCTGAAATACTCTGGCAATTAGCCTAATTTAAACCGTTAAGATGTGTGCTGTGGTTCCTTTTACAAATTTCAAGAACTTTCACATGTTCTATTTAATAACTCCCTAAGTAGCAGCACTATGTTGGAAACTGCCATTAGGACCTGTAGGTTTTACCTTTGTGCTCTACCAGCTAGCTGAGTGTTCTGGGACAAGTCACTTGTTCTTTCAGGGTATTATATTCATCACATTGAAGGGCTAATCTAACCAAGTTCCAAAGTTCCACCTGCTCTAATATTCCCACGTCAAATAGACAACATCTTCTGATAGTACCATCACCTTTCTAATACATGAATAAGGGACAAAAAAGTTAACTGATCAGCCAGTCACAATAAAAGAACTGGTAGCATGAGTAATTACTGGCAGATATGTTAAATGAGATGGGAGGTGATCCAGAGTCATTGTAGTCAAACACTTTGATATTGTATAGGAATGACTATAAAGCATGCCAGGTGCTTTACATGTAATACCTAGCTTAATTCTCAAAGCGACTCTGTAAGTATGGACTTTTATTATACCCATTTTACAGACAAGGAAACTGGCACAAGAGATCAAGAAATATGCTCAAGATAATACTGCTAGAAAATCTTTAGCTAACTATGATAGTCCTATTAGTTGCAACCAAAAGAATTCACCTAAAACACAGTGAAAAGTACAGGACAAAAGAAATTCTAGAATCACCACGTATTCGAAATGTTCACCATAGCCATTTCTGAAACTACAGTTAAAGAAGACTGCAGAAAGAAGTTATTGCTCAAAAAATTTATTTTCATGAGGCGGTACTATAGAAATGCATACAAAGTTGAAACTGGAAAGGATATAATCATTTCTTGACTGCATTCTACAGGGGAGGGAAATTAGCTTACTAGGGTAATGGCAAGACTGTGACTGGAACCCGGGGCTTTTCTTTTTTAGCCCAGTGCTCTTCCTGGTCTCTTTCTAAAAGTTTTGGAAAGGCCATTGTGGCTGAGAGTGTAGGCTCCGAAGCCAGCCTGCTCGGTTTGGATTCCTGTTCTAACTCATTAGCTGTGTGCTCTACAAGATGTGAGGACTAACACCTACAGGCCAGGGTTGTTGTGAGGAGTAAAATAATGACTACATATCAAACAAACAGGACTGCAGCCAGTAAGGGCTTAGTAAATGTTGGCCTTTATTATTACCATGATAACACATGTGGAAAATAAGGAGGCCGAAACATTAACAGTCATTCAGCAACACACAGAAGAGAGCACAAAAGTCTTGTTAATAAATACCATTTGAGATTTATCCATCCAAAAAGTCTATTCCTGACTCTCCTAAGCACACCATGTAGACAGCAGAGAGTAAATTTTTGTCAGGACTACAGATAGAGGAAATGAGAACTCATTTACTAGGAAAGTTTTAGGGAGGAACCTTAGCTTCCAGTCTGAGCTTTATCATTAGTAACTGGATTTTGGAAAGCCAGACCACATCTCCAAGTCTCAGTTTCCTTCTTGGAACTTTCCTACTCCTGGAGGTTTCTCAAATTTCATTCATAACTGAGGTCCAAAAGATTCCATACATGAGTTTTAATAATTCTAACTAAGTGAACAATGTATAATCTTTAATTACAAAATCTTTTGTTTTCTTGTTTTGCATCAGATTTCCTGCCATTATTAATTTAGGCATGATTATAGGAAAACATGTATAATTTGCAATTCAAAGTCTTTAATCTTAAAAGGATCCCATGGGTGAAAGAAATGGGGAATGAGTGCCCTAGCTCCGTCCTTTGCTTACCCACCACTTGCTCAAGGGATCCTAACTCATCAAGGAGGAGGGCTGTATAGCTTTAAAATGACTTCATTCCCATATTTACATATTTTTAATAGGGCTATGATGAATCTCCTTCCGCTTGACTCCTATTTTGAGCTGTGATATTTTAATCTCCATTCTTGCTGCAACTTAGCAGATGAATGTACAGTGTGACAGAGCTCAGAGGAAACAGTATAAATAAAGCAAAGTGGAGCTATGACATCTCACATTTTATAGCTTTTTTATTGTAGCCGAAGCATAAACAGAGCACAGCTGTGTTATACTTACCGCTGTGAGCACTCCCTCAATCCTCACCCCCTATTGCTTTTAAAAAGACAGTGCTCTTATTCAGAGAGCTTTGGCTGTGGGTAGCATGGCCCCACCGGGGCAGCCTCTACCCCAAACCTCTGCATTTGATGGGTTTCTCCTCTTACAGATGTAGATTCACCGTGTTCCGTATCATTCATCCGACTGAAAACCAACACGTCAACTGCGACCCACACTGTACTGTAGCAAAAACACGCTGCTCTTACCTATTGGAAGATAACTCCACAACGAAAACTGTAATTGTCACTCCTTCACAACACACGCACTGTGCCCAAATAATTTCCAAACACTCTCTTAATAGAAGACACACAACTAACTAGAAGTATTCAAAATAGTGCATTATCTTAATGAAAATCCCTTTTAAAATGAAGAGGTTTTATTTCTCACTTTCAAGTTAATTCTTAGTCATGTCTGGGTGAAAGTTGGAAATGCCAAGAGGGTGACATAGAGTGCGAGTTAGAAAAGTGGTGTTGAGATGTGCAAAATAATTCCACTCACTGAGACAGTTGTCAGGTTGTGGAATTCTTCAGGCCAGTTACATATTTCAATAAATCTGAAGAAGACAGAGTAAAACAAACAGCAAGCACCTTCTACACTCTGACAAAGAAGAAGTCATGTATACACAGAGTTGATTAGCACAGGATAAGCACCTGATCGAAGCAAAGCCAATCAGAGTCCTTCACTGAGATATTTTATTTAAGTAGGATGGAAAAGGCAGCCAGCTATAAAATTCCTGAGCTGTCATCAATGGAGACATTTCCTCCCCTATGGAGAAATCTCTATTGCAGCAAGAAAGAGTAGTCACTACCTAAAGTGACAGGGAGACAAGAGAAAGGGATCAAACCCTGACAGAGTATGACTTCTTGGTCCCAACTGCTCCTGAGACCAGTCTCCATTCCTGCCTTTCCCCCAGTTTAGTTATTTGCCTTCTTTGTATTCCTTTACCCAACAAACTGCAGCTTTTTCTCTCAAGCTGCCTCAAATCAGGTTTTATCACTTAGAAGAAAAAAAAAAAAAAAAAAGGAATCCTAACTATTACACCTCCTGGAAGAGACTCTTTTTTTTTTTTTTTTCTTCAGTTGGGTTAAGATTTATTCTTCCTTTTTCAAATACCACCACACTATTTGTGGGAAGGAAGGAAAACCCTCTAGGCTTGTAAAGGAATGTGTAATGAAAATTCAAAAGACACATGCATCCAAGTGAAAAGAATATAGGGGCATAGTAGCCTATACACCAGTGAAGTGAAATGAAAGACAGGAAGATTGATTTGCATCATCATTAACATGGAAGGAGAAAAGCGCAAGAACACAATAACTGCAAGAACCACCTCCATTGACAAACATAATTGTTTCGAAACAACAGGCCCAACTGGGCTAACACAGGGGCAAAGTTGGTACCCCAAGCTTCTCAGCTATCTATCCGCCCAAAGTTGCTCTTCTGCCAAGCCCATTGTTTACCAAGCTGCCAGCCCAGCCCAGGGATCTGATTAGCAATTTGTACTTTTGTGAGAGGATTAACAGAATTCCTTTGTTTTGATGTCGGATTATCAAACTGCATCTTTAAAGAGGTGTGACCTCATCCAGATTCATAAGCCTGCTCCCTTGAGAATGACTTGAATTTTACTCTACTTGCGCAACATATAATTTCATAAAGGAGTTACTGTCAAAACATGGTACTCAATTCTTGATGTGTGCGAAGAAGCACATTTGTAATGTAAATAACCTCAGAAGTTTTGTGATATTTTAAAATAACCCATCTGGTGGGAAAACAAGGATTTTCAACCCATTTGGTTCCAGCACCGTAAATTAGTGTGCATCTAGCTCATAGAACCCAGAGATAAACCCCTTTTTCCAAACTGAGACTCATGATGCTTTTATTTTCAAGGGCAAGTAATTTTAATTGTCTCATTCTCCTGAAATATTTTTAAAAAGGGAAGCAGAATGCACAGAAGAGTAAACTGAGGAAAACCAAAGAATTTGATGGCTGAGTTCAAAATGACAGCGATAGCAAACTG
Organism: Neomonachus schauinslandi; assembly: GCF_002201575.2. Taxonomy (NCBI): domain Eukaryota; kingdom Metazoa; phylum Chordata; class Mammalia; order Carnivora; family Phocidae; genus Neomonachus; species Neomonachus schauinslandi. Next base: position 81,516,913 of record NC_058407.1, on the reverse strand, counting down.
TTTATACTCCTTGGTCTATACGTCCAGCTTCACCTAAATATAAAGTTGAATGAGGAAAATACAATCAGAGTTTTTTATTTCGTTTAGTAATCGGCAACTAATCAGAAAGAAAGTCCCTGAAATTTCCACCGAAGTTTGAAACAAGTAAAACTTCCAAAAGGGGCATCTGCAGGGCAGTATGCAACAGATTGAGAAAATCAGTCTGCAGACTTTGCACTAGTGTAGTTTTTACTTGAGGTGGCAATCACAAACAGAATGCACATGACCAGTCCAGCCTACAAAGGGCATGCATTACTGGTGTGAGGACTGTATCTTGGGAAGTACATAAATGCTCATTCAGCTACAAACAGCAAAAGGGCAGTCTGGCCACAACAAATGCTCCAAAAGCCAGACATTGCTGCAGATGAAGTCGCAGCTTTACTTGTTGACAAACTAAGAACCAAAACAAACAAGCAACCAGAACAACCTGTTTCATCCGGAGGAAGCAAGTATAATTAAATACGTCTATTTTTAATATTAATATAGATCATTCCCCCAAAGTTAATACATTTGGAATGTTTCTTTAAATTAGGAAACATTCAGTTACAGTGAGAGTGTACCAGGAGGGCCCTGATAAAGTGAAAGTTATGTTTGCCTGTCTATAAGTATAATACATACAGACATAGCTATTAAATCAATGGTTCTTAATGGATGGATTGTGTGGATTAATGAACTCACTTGGAAAATCTTTAAAAAAAAAAAATCAAGTCATGTACCCCAACTTACAACCAGTGGATGGGATAAGAACATATTTTTCTGAAAAATCTCAGATCAAGTATTCTATGAATCCCTCTTAAACAGCCTTCTCCTATATTTGAAAATAGCCCTATTGTATGGATTATTTGCTAATTGTGCCTCACGAACTAAATTGGAAATGTCCTTAAAAAGGTGGATCATGTCTCTTAAGAGCCTCAAGCAGTGACCCGCACACAGTTTGGTGTTCAATAAAAGTTGGATAAATAAATTCAAATACTTGTGGTTAATTAAACAAATACTTCAGGGAGAGTAGGAATGAAAAAATAATTTAGTAGAATTTGACTTTAACCCAAAGCTGCCTACATGGAATTCAAGAAGAAAACAATGTGCATTATCTTTCTGTAACCAAAAATACAGAACAGCAGTCAAAATCAACCTTAAATTGGGGCGCCTGGGTGGCTCAGTCATTGAGCGTCTGCCTTCGGCTCAGGTCATGATCTCAGGGTCCTGGGATCCAGCCCCGCGTCAGGCTCCCTGCTCCGCGGGAAGCCTGCTTCTCCCTCTCCCACTCCCCCTGCTTGTGTTCCCTCTCTCACTCTGTCTCTCTCTGTCAAATAAATAAATAAAATCTTAAAAAAAAATCAACCTTAAATTATTCATTTATTCAACATCTATCTGCTGAATGTCTCCGTTTGCTAGGAATTAACTTGGGCTCTAGAGATAGAGCAGTAAACGAAACGGACCAAGCTCCTTGCCCTCGTGCAGCTAATATTCTACTCAGGGAGATAAAACATAAACAAGACAAATGAAACATGCTACGTTAGTTAGAGAAGGGCTAAGGAGAAAAAGTAAAGTAAGGGACGATACAAAGTGTTTAGGGAAGTGCTAGATAAAATTTTAGACAGAAGAGAAGGAAGGGCCTCACCGAGAAGGTGCCACTTGAGTCAAGACCTGAAGAAAGTGCTGGAATGACTCATTCGGTAATGTGCAAGAGCACTTCAGGCAGAGGGTACCGTGTAGGAGTGCAAAGGCTCTAAGAGGGATGGTGTCAGAGAAAGACCAGCATGTCAGAGAAAGACCAATGAGAGGGGGAGGAGCAGAAAGCGAACTCAGCGAGGAGCCTGGTAGGGGCTCACTCTGCTCCTTGAGGGTCACAGCTAAGGACTCCCCTGAGGAAGGAAGTCGCTGCAGACACTGCAGCAGAGGACATAATATGACTGATCTGATTTACACTTGAAAGGGTCACCCTGGCTGCCATATGAAAATTGACTGAAGGGGAACAAACACAGGAGTCCAGTTAGAAGCCTACAGCCGTAAGCAGAAATGATGGTGGCTTGGACCACACTGGAAATAGTGGAGACGAGGAAAGGTTGTCAGATCCTGGGAATATTTTGAAGGTCATGCTGACAGAGTTTTGTTGACGGATTAGGTGGAGGATAAGTGAAAGAGAGGAGTCAAGGATGATGAAAGGTTTGGGGTCTGAGCAATAGGAAGAATGGATTTCCCTTGAACTGAATAGGGGAAGACTTCAGGGAAGCAGGTGTGAAGGGCACATCCGGGGCTCATTTACATGTGCCACGTGGAGTTGCCAAGGAGCCATTAGGAAATGTGTGTGTGGAGTTCAGGAGAGAAGTTACAATGTAACAGAAATTTATACTCTCCAAACAAAAATTTCCCTAGCTCTGAACACTATAAGCAGTTGTTTTCAAATGAGTACTTAAAAGGACAGAATTTGCAGCGTCTAATAGTGGTCTTTTAAAAAGTACAGAAATCCTTACACAGCCATTTGGTTTTAATAGAGACAATTTCTTAAAGCCCATCATATACTGATAAATCATAGGCCGTTAAATTCATGCTGTCAACGCACACAATGAATGCTAAAGCAATAGTCTAAGTTTGGTGGTCTGACTTAATATGACTGGAATTCAGATAATCCAGAAGAACAAATATTTAGCACCATCTCTGGATGTGTATGCCTCACATTTTTCTAGGAATGTCAAGGAAACTTATATGCTCATGCTTCTGAGGGTCTGTTAATGAGACCTCATGCTGAGCACATTTTAAGTTTTATGTTTCAGCTTTAAGATTTATGGAAAATTTTTAAAATAAATTGGAAAGATTAAATGTTTTAGTTTTTACTAATGTATGTGACTTTCCCTTTAAATCATTATGTAAAAATGACTTTGATAATTGCATTTTACCTTATAGTCATTATTGTCATCACCACCAACATCATCATCAGTATCATAGCTATCTTTTACTAAGCTCTACTACTTAGTGCTAGGCTTTATATATAACTTTTATAACTCTACATACCAGACCCTGTGTGTTATCTTATATGTATTAAATAATTTAATTCTAATATTAACCCTATGTTATTCATAAATATTTGTTACACTGAAGCCAAATGTCTCATAAAAAAAAAAAAAACTTACAGAGATATGTCTTTCTACTTCGTTGTGAAACCAAAAACAATAGTGAAGAATAAAACATACATAAGTATGGGGAATTGAAAGGAACTGAGAAAGTTGTACTCCTAGGTACTTGTCACATAACTGGGAAATGTCTGTCTGAACAATAATCCTATACTAAATGTCCTCCACCAAAATAAATGCCCTCTTCCAGTGAAATGCCATCCACTACAATGAATTGATAATTTCAGTGGCTAGTTAACAAAAATTAAAATAACACTTATAGAAATAAAGAGTAATCTAAAACTATTGGCCTTTAGTAAAGAGTAAAATTTACTGTACAAAATATTGAGAGGAAAATAATTAAAGTAATTTCTAAAAATCCAAGAAATCTAATCAAATATTTATGATATATATCTGGGTGTCCAGAAATAGATTAAAAGAAACAGAAAATATACTTCCACAGTCTTGAGTATTCCTTCCAAATCCTGCAACCGCTTCAGTTGGCAGGACATAATCAGTGGTTTATTTGCATATTGTCCACAGTTGCAAATGAGCATCTTCGTTTCTGGATTTTGGCACCGGACCATGTAAATGATTATACTGCTATATATTTAATGTAGTAGATATAAAACATGGCACAAAGTAAAAGTACCAATTTTAGAAAACCGTAAAACTCATCAAATAACTTCTCTAAATTCCTCAACATAAGTAGCCTGCAAACTGTGGGGTTGCTACATGTAGCATCTCCATTTACACAATCTCTCAAGGACTGTCCACTCTCTCTTCTCATATCTCTTTCATCCCATATCCCATCCTGATAGATCCTGTTTAGGCAAAAGGAGTGAGGAGTAGCATAAAGCATGCCTCTTGGCCAGCCCAGCGTCAGATATGGGTTCCATGGCAGATCTAGCACTCCCTCTATAAATCCAGAAGGAAACCTAGTGAAACATACAAGAGAGAAGATACACACACTTCTGTGACATCTTTCACGTTCAGGAAGGCCGACTATAATTTTCTTAGACTATTCAAGTGCCATATTTTTACTGTCATTTTAAACTAAAAAGGAAAGTAGGGCTAATATACATAATCAGTAAAATTGTTAAGGAGGTAAATTTTATTTCTTCAAATCCTACATCTTCTTTGACAACAAGCTTCTTTCTTTTTCTTCTGCCATTTCTCTCAGACTTGTCTCTGACCACATTAGAATTCAATTTATTTGTCAGTGAAGTTGAACTCAAGGTGAACACCCCATACTTATAATATTCCCTTTGCTTTCTCACTATCATCAAAATGTACCTATTCCATGTTCTATTAGCCAAAGCCCAAATCTTGAACTTCTACAACCACAGCTAGCCAAATGATAATACAGTCGGTGCCAATATGTCAGTGGTTAAAGACAGAAACTTAGAGTTGCAAGGGGAATTCCAGAGGTAATTAATTCAGCCTTCACTTAAAACTGCAATCCTCTATGTAATTTCTCTATCATCATCTCAGATTCAATACAACACTATTTCCAAGAGATCAAAATGCACTTCATTTTGAGGCAAAACATCCCATTTTAACTTTCCTCTACTGGTCTCAGTTCTAGAGCTACACATAATCACTTGTGTTTCACACCCACAAACAAGTTCCACCTTTCACCCAGCTCTGTGCCCTGGGTTACTGATTTCTATAACATATCAAGAGAGTCCCTTGTTCCCAGGCTTCTGGTTGGGTTTTGAAAATGGGAGGCATCAGCAGGAGATCAATGAATAAGAGAAGAGTAAGGTCAGGATATGCATTTTGGCAGCTCCCTCCTTGCAAGTGACTTTCAGAATCTGGTGGTATCTCCCCAGACAGGTGGGCCTCTCCATACAGTGTCCTCTCTCCTTGTCCCTTCAGGCCTAGAGGCAGTGACCACTCTCTACTATTATTATCATCCCCAGAGCACTGTACCAACCCTTGTCAGTTCCTTTCAATAACGGCTTTATTGAGATATAACTCACATCCCATACAATTCACCCATTTAAAGTGCACAGTCCAATGGTTTTTAATATATTCATCAAGTTGTGCAACAATTACCACAACCAACTTCAGCACATTTTCATCCCTCTAAAAAGAAACTCCATACCTATGAACAGTCATTCTCCAATCTCTCAACCCCTCAGCCCTAAGGCAGGCACAAAATCTACTTCCTGTTTTTATAAATTTGGCTATGTGGGCATCTCATATCAATGGAGTCATACAGTATGTGTTCTCTTGTGACTGGCTCCTTTCACTTAGCAAATGTTTTCAAGATTCATCCATGTTGAAGTATGTATCAGTTCATTTCTTTTTATTTCTGAATAATATCCCATTGTATAGATATGCCACATTTTATTTATCCATTCATCAACTGATGGATATTTGGGTTTTTTCCACTTTTTGGCTATTATGATTAATTCTGCTCTGAGCATTGTATACAGGTTTTCATATGGACATATGTGTTCAACAAGATGAACTTGAGAATGGAGTTGCTGAGTCATATGGCTCACAAGGTTTAACCTTCTGAGAGTCTGAGAGACAGACTCTTCCAAGCAGCTGCCCATTTTATACTCCTGTCTGCAATGTATGATGGTTCCAGTTCCTCCATATCCTCACCAATACTTATTGTCTTTTTTATTGTGGCCATTTTAATGAGTGCAAAGTGGTATTTTACCATTGTCTTGGTATTTTAAAACCCTGTCTATATCCTTATAACTACTCCTTTATTAAATTCTCCTCAAATCATTTAAGTCCATCATCTGTTTTGGTTTTTTTTTTTGGTTTCTTTCATTATCTGTGGCCCTGAGTGAAAGGCCAATCCTTTATGATATTTTTAAAGATTATTTTGAAATCCTTCCTAAGTTTCCCTTTTTTCAAGCTAAACAACTCCTCTTTATATGAGCTATTAGTTTCCAGAGTATCTACCCCTCTAATTCACCAGCTTTAGACATTAAATTATCAATGTCCTTCAAATTATCTTACCCATAAGTGATGTATGAGCTGACTAGTATACTATCTCATTGGTTACAGATACTGTATTTCTTCTATTAATGCTGTTAAAGGTGACACTACCTCTGGTTTGAGCAGATATGTCTTACTGTTGGCTTATACTGAACATAAAATCAGCAAGAGTATCTTGAAAATGGACTATCAAACTCAAATACCCACTACCTGCAATTAACCAATTTATTTTAAAGTTATATGTAGAATTACTTTTACACCACTAAATTTCATCTTGTCAAGTTTGGGCCAACATTGTGCCTATCACTGACTTTTGTCTTTAATTTTTTTTTATTTTATTATGTTATGCTAATCCCCATACATTACATCATTAGTTTTTGATGTAGTGTTCCATGATTCATTGTTTGTGCATAACACCCAGTGCTGCATGCAGAACATGCCCTCTTTAATACCCACCACCAGGCTAACCCATCCTCCCACCCCCCTCCCCTCTAGAACCCTCACTGACTTGCTAAGTACCAAATGAGATAAAATGGGTTAAAGTGGAAAACATGTCCTTGCCAAAAAAGGTAATCAAAGTGTTAGTCCCCTTACTTACTTTCTTCCTTCATCAAAGTTCTTTTTTTTTTTAATGAATAGACAAGCCTTAGCATATCATATTATCATATTACATCAAGTCTAAAGAAACAATTGGGTGGACCCTACCAAGGGATATCCATTCTTTCTATTATACCCATTACAAGCCAAGACTCTTGGGGTCTCATTGTTATGCCAACCTGCCCTAATAGCCTAAATTAATTGGTAGGTTTAGAGTTTTTTGAGAATGTCTTAATTATCTTTGTGCCGAATATGCTCCCCATTTCAAATTAGAGTATATAAATGGTCTCCAACTAAATCCAATGGTTAGTCTTAACACCCAACCTAAACTGCTTTGTTCTTGACCCTAGAGGTCAAGGTCATAGTCTTAGGACTTAGTCTTTTCTTTTGATACTATAGGTATATTTATAGATATGTAAATATAAATGTACATTTAACATATTAATACTATTTATCATAATTTAACATATAATAATTTAAGGTAATATATATATATTTAAAATATGTATGTTTTATTAAAGTATACTTGATATTAGTTTCAGGTTGGCAAGTCTCTGCATTATGCTATGCTCACCACCTGTATGGCTACCATCTGTCACCATAAACTGCTATTATAATACCATTGACTATATTCCCCATGCTGTACCTTTTATCCCCATAACTTATTCATTCCATAACTGGAAGCCTGTACCTCCTTCTCCCCTACATCCATTTTGCCCTCCCCCTCAATCTTCTCCCCTCTGCCAACCATCAGTTTGTTCTCTGTACTTATGGGTCTGTTTCTGCTTTGGGTTTTGTTTTTTTTTTTTAATTTCGCACATAAATGAAACCATATAACATTCATCTTTCTCTGACTTAATTCACTTAGCATAATACCCTCTAGGTTCATCCATATCACAAATGGCAAGCTATCATTTTTTATGGATGAGTAATATTCTATCATATATATATGTGTGTATGTATACATATACATATATACATACCATATCTTCTTTATTCATTCATCTATCAATGGACATTTAGGTTGCTTCTGTATCTTGGTTATTGTAAATAATGCTGCAATAAATATAGGGGTGCATATATCTTTTGGAATTAATGTTTTCATTTTCTTTGGGTAAATACTTAGTAATGAAATTACTGGACTGCATGGTATTTCTATTTTTAATTTTTTAAGGAAACTCTATGCTGTTTTCCACAGTGGCTGCACCAATTTACATTCCCACCAAAAGGGCACAAGGGTTCCTTTTTCTCCACATCCTTGCCAACACTTGTTATTTCTTGTCTTTCTGACACTAGCCATTCTGGCAGGTATAAGGTATTATCTCACTGTGGTTTTGCTTTGCATTTCCCTGATGATTAGGGGTGTTGAGTATCTTTTCTAACAAGGCTGTTAGACATTTATATGCCTTCTTTGGAAAAAGGTCTGTTCAGGTTCTCTGCCCATTTTTTAATCAGATTACTTGGGTTTTTGGTGTTGAGTTGTATAAATTCTTTAAATATTTTGGATATTAACCCCTTTTTTGGATGTATCATTTACAAATATCTTCTCCCATTTAGTATGTTGCCTTTTTGTTTTGTTGATGGTTTCCTTTGCTGTATAAAAGTTTTTTTTTATTTTGGTGTAGTCCCAATAGTTTATTTTTGCTTTTATTTCCTTTGCCTGAGGGGACATATCTAGAAAAATGTTGCTAAGGCTGATGATGTCAAAGAGATTACTGCTTATGTTTTCTTCTAGTTATTTTATGGCCTTAGGTCTCATATTTAGGTCTTTAATCCATTTTGAGTTTATTTTTGTGTATGGTGTAAGGAAGTAGTCTTCCTTCATCAAAGTTCTTAATAAAAATATTAAAGAGGATAAGCCAATGAGTAGAATGTATAGCACCTGACAACAGACCTCTCTTTAGACTAATAACCATTATCTTAATCTATATCCTTTAGGCATGGTTATTCAGCTATTAATCCATGTTACTATACTGTGCACCAAAACAATTTTCTTTCTAATTTCTCAAAGTTGTATGATATATTATAAAAGTACAGCTTATAAATGATGGTATCTTAGAATAACTTTATTAAAAAGAATAAAGTTAATTTTGCATGATTAGATGTTAGAAAACCCATACCAGCTTCTTGTGAACACCATTTTGTTTCTAAGTGTTCAGAAATGATCTACAAAAGAACACAATTTAGGATTTTACTAAAATCCTTAAAATATAAACGAATATAAAAAATAAATATAAACATAAAAAATATAATCTTTTCTCTCATTTTAAATCCAGGGTAACATTTACTCATCTTGAGTCCTCTGACACTTCTTTTCTTCTACATGCTATTTCAAATTTCACCAGCAACGGGTCTTCAAAAACAACTTACTCCATCCTATAGCCTTCCCCAATATGTATGAGTTAATCATAGCCGTTCTGACCATGCAATACCTGAAATCAAAACATCTAAAAGTCACATTTGATTGTTCTCCTTTTCACACACACACACACACACACACACACACACACACACACACACATCCAAACCATCAGGTAGAGCTATTCAAAATATATGAAATATATACCAACCCCACTGCTGCCACTAGGACCAGCCAGAATCACCTCTCACTGGACTACTACAATGGTCTCCCACTGATCTCTCTTTCCACTTTTGCCCCCTATCATCTACTCTCCACACAGTAGCCAGAGTAAGCTCTTAAAAATGTGCATCTGACCTAGTCACTCCCTCACTTATAACCAGCTCCCCATCACACACACAATAAAATCCGAGGGGCCTGACCCTCCTTCCTTCCTAAATGTCATTTGCCTAATGCTCCTTCCCACCCCCACGGCCCACCACCCGCATTAGCTACACAGGCTTTCTTGCTGTTCGTGAATCCTAACAAGCTCAGCGTCTCTTCTGGGTCTTTACCTTTGCTGTTTCTTCTCCCTAAAGCCTCCCCATAGATCTTTTCAGGACTTGTCATCACTCAGGACTCAGGTGTCCTCTCCTCAGAGAACCTTCCCTGGCCTCTTTATCTAAAATAGTACTTCCAACTCTATTCTTTACTCTACTTCATTTCCTTCATTCATTTGGTTTATCACTATCTTGAAGTATTGTGTATTTATTCTCTTATTTCCATCTTTACCCCTAGAGTCTAAGCACTTGCAGAGCAGGGGCTTTTTCTGCCTTGTTCATCCAATATATCTCTGGCCATCTATAAGAATAACCGAAACCTAGTGAGCACTCAAAAAAAGTTTAATAAATTGAATGAGAACCCCCAAGGAACAAATATAATAATATAAATTCTGATCTTGGTGGAAACAGGGAGAAATACATAAGGCTGAGGGTTGCTTTGGCAAGTCTTCCAGTCACACTGTGCTTTAGGATCCCCACATGAGAACACAGTCTTCATTCACTCACTACATCAATCAACAGACCAACAGGTCCAGTCTGAATCTGCTGATATCAGAGAACCGCAGCATATGAGTGCCTTCAATCTCAAGTGTGGGACATGAGTATTTTTTTTCCTATCTCAACCACCACTCTCCCAATTATAATAAATGAATAAAGTAGATTGAAGTTAAGGAAAAATAAAGCAAAATTAGAAGCTGGCAAAAAGCAAACCCACTGCCTGGGGCAGCCTGGGGCTGATGGATGATGACAGCTAGCAGACAAATCCTGTTCCCCATTCTAAATTCTGTCTACTAAACAAATTAGCAAGCTCATCAATATCTGCACGGCATTTACCTTCTGCAGCAACAGCTGCTGCAAAATCGCGAAGCTGACTTTTTGGGTTGTGGTCTTGCCGATGGGACACATTTATAGGCCAATCAGGGTCCAAGATAACAGAATGACAGCCTGATATTACAAGGAAGGGTTTTGTAAGGGCTTGGAGGATGAACAGCTTGAGCGTCACCTGTACTGAAGCTATGTCTTGCCCCCACCTCCCCAGTAACTAGATGTCTGAATGATGAGGTGTAAAAAGTTAAATTCCTGTGCTAGTGATTACATGTGTAAAACCTAAAAACATTAAGTCATTAAGCAGAAACTTGCGAGATATATAATCTTATCTCTGGATTATGCTTTAAACATAGTTCTCTTCAGGAAAACTTGCATTCAGTGTGGAAATTATATATAAAAATGACAAAATTCTTCCATACTTTAAAAAATTATGACACAAAACAATCTTCTATTTTATCATGAGACGAAATTTTGCCTCAATCTCCAAAGAAGGGAGAAAAGACCATATACAACAAATAGAATATATCGTTCCCTAAAAGTTTAAAATGAAAATAGCAAAGGAGGAAAGAAAGGGATTTTATGATTAATTTTATAGTGACTGGTTTATATGCAGCTAGCTATCTGAAGATAAAAATGGACAAAATATTCTTAAAACATCCTGCTCTGGGAAAACATAAAAACTATGAGTGGCTTAGTTAATGATACACAATAATAGTATTGCAGGACTGAGACTCTGACCACTATTAATTAGAGAAAAGGTGATTGAAAGAAAATAGAAGAGATAGTAGAGTACCTGAGTCTATTTCACTACCTGAGTACCTGAGTTTTATTTCATTAATACCCTGAAATTCTTCAAAGTGGGCTGTGGGTTATATCACTTGTAACAAGAAAAACCTGCCTTTCTCTCTCAGGATAATCATGCCCCTTCCTACTAAGAGGCAACAAAGCAGGAGAGACATCTCAAGAGAAGGCAAGCCTATCCTCACCTGAGAAGGGAAAAGAGAAGGTCATCAAGAACCTTATTGCAGCTGAGACAAGCCAAGACACAGGATCCACTTCCCACTTGCCTTAAGCAGAGTCTATTGATTTCAATAATCCATGTAGGCGTTGCCTCCCAAGCTCAATTGGGGGCAGGGACCCTGCTCCCACTGGCATTTTCAATCCCAGCCGATATTTGTTGATTGTCCAGACCGAGCTGAAGAGCTGGCTACTATTGGGCAGAGATGTCAAGATCCTTGTCATTTAAAGAGATCCCACGGGGCGGGGATGGTCACTCCTATCTCTCCTCTGCTCTCAAGCATTTGGTACCTATCTATTATGGCACTCACCAAATATCACAAATTGATATTAGTACAAATGTCAGTATCTCCATCAGGTTGTGAGAAAATATGTATAATTCCTTTGGGGTCACATCTAGAATAGCACCTGAAAGAGTCGATCAATATTCAATAAGTGGTGAACAAAAAGGTGTCCTCTTGCATTTCCCTTAAGTTAAAAATGAAAAAAGAGGAGAAGAGCAACAATAAAAATAGTATTTTTATTTTTTCACAATGGTGATACTCTTATTGGCTTCCTATAGAAATCTAGACTCTTCTTTTTAAATTACGATGAACGTTTTCTCTAGATGGTGGGCTTCAAGAGGCCAGAGATAATTTTCTCCCCCGCCAACATAATGCTTGATGATCTCAAAGATTCTCAATAAATGCCTGTTGATTAATGAGCATTCTTCTAAAGCCAGTCAGTCCCTTTCTTCTTCAGTGAATAAGAGCTTTATCTAAAATGTACCACCACAGGGGTGGGGACTGCATGGGCATTCACTCAGGCACAGAGCCTGGAGGATGCGAACAGATAACACAGAACTGTACTTTAAAAAAAAGGGAGGGGGTGCTGCCATTTTGTCAGTAGCCTCAGGTCTTTGGAACCTGGAAGCCACAAGTCAGTGTCTGGTATCAGCCTCTATAGGGCTCAATCTGGGGAGATTTTAAGCGAAGAGCCATTTTAGAAACAAGAGTATTAATGATAACTTGAAGGAAGTAGAAATAACTGGCAAAAAAAAAAAAAAAAGGGACTCTTTCCCTATTGGTCTCTGATTCACTGTGTGACCTCATGTATGTGTAAGTTCTCTGTGCTCTACTTTCCTTATCTATGAAGCTGGGAGGAGAAACCATAACTTCCATTAACTGTCAATAATTTTAAGAGGATTAAGTTATACATTTCTACATTTTGTGACCCTTAACATTGGCTAGCATGACAAAAATAACTAATACTATAGCATCCTCCTTGTGGAAAGAAACCATCAATAATGCATTTTCAGGATTGCAATCTCCCTCATCATCTATTCTGGGGTGCTGGAAACAAGTTGTGTTATTTTGTGGGCCCTGACAGTCCGGTGCCTTGTCACACTCTTGCTTCTAATCTTCCAGAAGTCTCAAGCTGAAACAAACAGGGATTTCCTGCGTACTGCTAACACTGACATCAAAGCCTTCAGTTCAAGGGTCACATCTTCTCTCCCACTCCCCTGACGTCTCTGTCTGGCCTGAACTCACCAAACGAAATGCCCTCTTTATCGCGAAGAAGTACAGGCTGCTATGAGAAGGAGTCTGGGGAGGGAGGTTATTGCTTGCAATTGTTTGAAAGATTCTAATAATTGCAGCTAGGGATCCACCCTCTCGTGTCACACAAGTTGGAAAATGGGTCAGACATAATGCATCTGGTTAAGTGTCTAAACTGAAAAGGTGCTATTTTATTTTAAATGGCATAGTCTTTACAAAGGCTAAGGTTACTGGTGCAATGCTCTCTCATTTTAAAACGTATCGGGGACATGCCCTCTGAGGGTCAGGCTTTCATTTGCTGATGTTAATTCTCAGCTGCCTGCTTCTCGTCCTTCATTGTACCCTGTGTCTTAGCTGGGCACGCTCCTGATTCCCTGCTACATCCAGACGGTCCATGTAAATAGTGTTTATGTTAAGGAAGTCATGTTCAGTGTGACTGGAGCACATAGAAACTGATGTTGTTGTCACTTTAGATTAAGCTCTTATTTTAGTAAAGGAGGCAATTGGAGCAGGCAGCTGAGTGGCCGAATGAAATATTCAGCTCATTTCATTTAGAGCTGCCCGGTTTCCATTGTTCATGCTGGCAAGGCTGGTTAACCCTGTTGGGGCCGGCACAGCAGCAGCCCCCACTGGCTCATGCACCCACACGGAGGCTTCTTCCCCGCTAACACATTTTAAGTCATCCATCAACACACACAGACGTAATCAGGTGAACCCTGTGGGCAGTCACCCCTGCAGACATCTTTATGAACTCCTATCCATTTGTATGCCCAAAGTGGATGCTTTAAAAAGGGGTTGTCTATATGTGTGTAGACTATGCCTAAATCTCCAGGCACAACTGGAAGATGGGTGAGCACAGAGATGCTTAGGACAGAGTGTTTTAGTGTTGAGAGTTAAAATGTTAAACTGTACAGTGTATTTACCAAAGGAAGACGTTGAGCTTAATTCCCTGAAACATTGTAAATACTGCCTGTAACCAGGAATTGTTTAAAACAAACACACTAGTTATATAAATTTTTGTTTGAAATTATTATTTAGAAAAACTTCTATGGAGAGAGTCTTAGTAGCCCTTTGTTACTTTCCTAGGAGTACCACTGACTGTGTCCTGGCCACTTTTGGGAATTTGAAGCACCTGTTCTGAGACTCTCCTACCATTCTGTTGTAACCCAATCTGATCACAAAGTCTTCTGACTTCTGAAGCTTTTTCTTCCTCTCTTCCTTTTTCTCTTTCTGTCTCTCTCCCTCCCTCCCTCCTTCCCTCTCTACTTTTTTTAAAACACACAAACAAAAAGTTAAGCCAGAAAAAAATGGTTGGAGGAAAAGATAAAGTAACATATTATTTCCATACATCAAAATTCTTGGTTAAATGAAGGACTTTTAACAGTTTTTCACCCATAAGAAAATGCTTTGTAGAATGAATGATTTCAAGATCTTGAGAAGGTAGAAATTCTTCTTAGCTACAGCTTACAGATATTACTTAATGTCCATATAAAGTGCCGGTCATCATTGAACAAAAATAACAAACCGTTACTATGGAGATGCATTCAACTCCAAACACAAAATGAGTGACAAGTAGATAGTAGGCTGTCTAGTATATGTCTTCATGGTATCTAAATATTTAATAAGCATTTATTATGTGGATCCAGGTTTTGTGGGGCCACAAAGCTTATGCAGTTTTAGGAAGAGAATATAAATTAAGATGATTAGTTTAACATGAAAGTAAATATTTATTCACAATGCAAAAATCCCAAAAAACTACTACTTTAACATGCTGAGAAATATAAAAAAATCACAAAATCTAGAAAAAAAAACATAATAGTCATATTAATTAGCTCCCTGACCAGACCTCTCTAAAGCTTTTTCTCCCCCTACAGTTGTTGGCTGCATACACTGCCTCTTCATAAATATCATTTTCTGTAGAGAAAACAGAAAGAAAATTCATTCTTTTATCTAGTATGTTTAATCAAAATTTGTTTTCATAACTGGGATTCAGAAAACATGCAATTGCACACACACAGCGGTACTTGCTGCCTGTACCACCACTATGAGTTTGTGTCCTAAAAACACAGATAGTTGAGAAATTCTATTTCTGTAATATCCATCAAAAATGAAAAAATATATGATGCGTTAATAACAGCATAAACTGCATTAGTCATTAAATTCCTAACAGGAGAGAACTTCTACTGGGACTGGGATTGATACAAACCATATCCTCTGTTTATAATACTGTACATCTACTCACAAGAAAGCTTTCCCACAGAGTAGCTTCTGGCTCTGTATGTTTCAAACCTCGTCTCACCCTTCCATTCTCATGCATCATTTGTCAGTGCTGTAGGATGTGTCCATAGGACACTGTGGCCTCTGGCTCCTATGCTCCAATGTGGCCTCAGTGTGTCAAATGTCTAGTGAATTGGCAAAGTGGAACATCATAATAGCATCACTATACACGGAAGTATTTATAAACAAACATAAGTATATCCCACTCAATTTAAAATAACTGTATCCCCACTTTGATTCCTCCTTCGGTGAACCCTACTCCAGACCAAAACAAAGCCATGGCCTATCTAATTTCACCATAAAACAGAAAAGGAATGGAGGGAGGTTAAAGTGGAGGTGCTGGTCATAAATGATTGCAATAAAGGCTGGTATCCAAGATCTATAAAGAACTTCTCAAACTCAACACTCAAAAAACAAATAACTCAGTCAAAAAATGGACAGAAGACATGAACAGACACTCCTCCAAAGAAGACATACAAATGGCCAACAGACCCATGAAAAAATGCTCAACATCACTAGCCATCAGGGAAATACAAATCAAAACCACAACGAGATACCACCTCACACCAGTCAGAATGGCTAAAATTAACAAGACAGGAAACAACAAATGTTGGTGAGGATGTGGAGAAAGCGGAACCCTCTTACACTGCTGGTGGGAATGCAAACTGGTGCAGCCATTCTGGAAAACAGTATGGAGGTTCCTCAAGACGTTAAAAATAGAGCTACCCTGGGGCACCTGGGTGGCTCAGTTGTTAAGCATCTGCCTTCGGCTCAGGTCATGATCCCAGAGTCCTGGGATCGAGCCCTGCATCGGGCTCCCTGCTCAGCGGGGAGTCTGCTCCTCCCTCTCCCACTCCCCCTGCTTATGTTCCCTCTCTCGCTGTGTCTCTCTCTGTCAAATAAACAAATAAAATCTTAAAAAAAAAAAATAGAGCTACCCTCTGACCCAGCAATTGCACTACTAGGTATTTACCCCAAAGATACAGATGTAGTGAAAAGAAGGGGCACATGCACCCCAATGTTCATAGTGGCAATGTCCACAATAGCCAAACTGAAGAAGGAACCAAGATGTCCTTCAACAGATGAATGGATAAAGAAGATATGGTACATATATACAATGAAATATTATTCAGCCATCAGAAAGGATGAATACCCACCATTTACATCAACATGGATGGAACTGGAGGGGATTATGCTAAGTGAAATAAGTCAAGCAGAGAAAGTCAATTATCATATGGTTTCACTCATATGTGGAACATAAGCAATAGCACGGAGGACCATAGGGGAAGGGAGGGAAATCTGAAGAGGGAGAAATCAGAGAAGGAGATGAACCGTGAGAGACCATGGACCCCGAGGAACAAACTGAGGGTTTCAGAGGGGAGGAGGCTGGGGAGAGGGGATAACAGAGTGATGAGTATTAAGGAGGGCATGTGTTGTGATGAGCACTGGGTGTTATAAGTAACTAATGAATCACTGAACACTACATCAAAAACTAAGGATGTACTATACAGTGGCTAACTGAACATAATAAATTTTTTAAAAATAGCTACTTTGCAAATTTTACAAAATATGTGATCATGTGAACACATCGCCTACAGCTTTTCCCCAAACCTGGGGTAGAACTCAGTAATGAAGGGCTCTGAAGCTCTATTTTGCCTCTGATGAAATAATTTGCTCCTCTTCTGGCTGAACAAATGTTTTTTTAAATAACAAACATCAGATATTTGTCAATAATTGTGATTATAAATATTAAAGGAATTTTATTTTAAGACACAGTAAGTCCAATTGGTAATTAACAATAATTGGACAACTCAGTGAAAATTCTTAAAAAATGGTGTTTAGAGCAAATTTTGTTCTTGGAATTATAAAACTGTTAATACCAATTTTCTATAAAAAAACAAAGACCTGCATCTAAAGCAGAAACAAAATGTGGAATTAAATAAATTTTTTAAATGGCCACATATTTCAGCAGTTAAAAAACAAGATAATAGTTGAGAAGAGCACGCTGAGTTAGCCACTGGCAGGAAGACTGTGGAAGATATATTTGGAACCTTGCTTTCCAAAGGGCCTATAAAAATAAATAAGAGAAGGAAATAATTCTGAAATTTAATTTTGATGGAATTTTCTCCTGTGCTTACTCCCAGAAACATAAAAATTGCAATCTTATAACACATTATCTCTAAAAAATACATACAGCTTACTTTGTTGTATAAATAGATACAGCATATTTCTCCATTAAACAAAATATTAAATCAAAATATTTTATGTACTAGTAATATGAGAAAAATTTTCTGTATTTTTTTTAATTTAAATTCAACTTAGTTAACATATAGTGTACTATTAGTTTCAGGGGTAAAATTTAGTGATTCATCATTTGCATATAACACCCAGTGCTCACTACATCCAGTGCCCTCCTTAATGCCCATCACCCAGTTACCCCATCCCTCCCCTCCAGCAACCCTCAGTTTGTTCCCTATAGTTACGAGTCTCTTACGGTTTGTCTCCCTCTCTGTTTTTATCTTATTTTATCTTTCCTTCCCTTCCCCTGTGTTTATCTATTTTGTTTCTTAAATTCCACATGTGAGTGAAATCACATGGTATTTGTCTTAATCTGACTTATTTCACTGAGCGTTAATACCTTCTAGTTCCATCCACATCATATTTTTAAAAACAGTGTTTTCATACTGAGTTCATTCATTTGAATTATCTTCAATTATGCATTAGAAAATTACCAATTCTTTGTACTCATATTGACTAAAAAGATTAAACTTCCAACCCAATTGTCAGTTCCTGAGAAATCCAGTCCGTAATTCAGGATACTCATGAAAATAGCTAAAATTACCCAAGTTTTAAAAGAATCCCCAAACCATTCATTAAGAGTTTAAAGAAAAAATTGGTCTTAGATTTAGGAATCAAATTCCAGCTGAAACTTTGGAGATTAAATGGCCCAATCTCTGAAGTAGGTTAAATGACCTGCTTATTTTCATATCTTTCCATTTCATTTTTTTTCTTCCTTCCTCCCTCTTTTCTTTCTTGAAACCAGAGGAACTGGGTAGCCTTGCCACAAAAACCATTAGCAAATGAAATGTAAATTATAAAAAAAGTATTTCAAGACATCAAGTTTGTGAAGGAGGGTCGGAAAAGAATGAAAACATTTTAGAAAGTTGCTGAGGAACGGCAAAGCGAAAACCAAAGCAGAAACGCCCAAAAGTTAGCAGAAGCAGTCATTAACGAACAAGACCAATTATAGTCAAATCAAAGTCAACAGGGAATATTCAAACTCATTCCAATACATATACCAACAGATCAAATTTGGACCTGTCAAATCTAGCTTCCTGTTTCACTTCTCTGGTAACCTAAATTGACAAAATGCTTCATTGTCATAGCGTTACTACCCCAGAAATATCCCAATTTCTATTGATAATGCAGAATAAAACCACCCATACCCTATACACTTAACATACACACATACACACACATGGACACACACATTTTGATGAGTGTTTTGCAAGTTGTAGATTTGCCATAAGCTCAAATAAAGTATGTAATAGAACTGAAACATATTACCATACAAAATATTTTAACAAAACCTAATGGAAAAATGCCTTATAAATGTCACTGTCTAAAACAGAGGTCAACACAATATGGTCTGTAGTCCAAATCTAGCTCACCACCAGTGAAGTAAGAATGATTTAATGAATGAACATTTATAATCAATTTGAGAACTGAAAATATTAACTTTGAACTACAATTATGAAATGTCTCCCACCCAAAAAAATTATTCATTTTTTCTCATTAGACTACTATTATAAAAAATTTCCTCAATTATTATTATTATGCTTTGAACTATATCAATAAATTTTGTGGAAATTTTTTTTCTCTCTTAATGTACTTACATAATATCCTCAATTTTGCCTCCTAGCCTACACCACCTAAGATATGTACTATCTGGTATTTATCAGAAAAAGTTTGCCAACACCTAGTCTAAAACAATTTGATCTACAAAACTGTTTTAGCCCTATTTATTTCTAGCTTTTATAATGTATGTATGTATGTATGCATTTAGAGTGTACAACATAACTATTCACATAAAAGATTTACAGCTACCTCCTAATGCTTCCTAAATCATTACCAGGGAAAAGGCCATAATAACTATCTCCTGAAAATAGACTGTTATGCAGAGCTAATAATAATGGATGGCATTTATCTCACCTTAGAATAAAATAGAAAGGAGGTACTAATTTTACCCAATAATTCAGTTTAAAAACATTAAAATTATAATAGCCAGTGCTAGCGGGGCATAAACAACAAAACCCATTTCTACATTCACTGTAGCAGTGTTAAATGGCACAATCTACCTGGAAAGCAGTTTGGTAATAGCAAAATACATTAAAACACCCTGATACAGGTAAATACACTTTTTGTAAATCCAAAAATATGAAAATATACACACACATAAAGATGTTCAACAGACTGTTACTTATGATAGTCACCTGCCCCTACCATTCACCAAGTTTTAGAAGCGAAAAAGCTTGGTACCACCCTTTCCTTCATACCAACAGTCAATAATTCCTCGCCCTTTGTCTTCCATATCCTTTCCTTCTTCATCTCTGCAGCTACTGTCCTGGATTAAGAACCTGCCATTTCACATCTTGGGACTGGTTCAACAAAGCGAGGCCTAAGCTTATCCAATTTGAAAAAGAAAAAATAAGGTAAAAATTGTGAATACAAAATCTGCATCACCAATGCCCCCCAATGTTAAGAGAATGTTAAGAAAAGCATAACACAGGGTAGAGTAGTAATACAGAAAGGGAAAATATTCATAACTAATTGAAGTTAAAAACATACTTTTTAATAAAATTTTATAAAAACATATGACCATGAGAACACATTTTAGAGTCCCTACCTATGCTGGAGGCCCATGCAAGCCCAGAGTTTTTAATTTAAGCTTTATTTCAGCTTCTTGGTATATCTGGCTCCTTACCAAACCCTCAGTTCCTAAGGTTAGTAATTTCTAAGCCATCCATCCAATCATATTGCTGAAGATTAATTTTTCTAAAATGAAATTCTAAACACATTCCTTCACTACTTGAAAAACTTTCTTGCCAATAGTATAATTGGCACAAATCCCTCCATAATACCACCTCCACCTACTTCTCCAACCTCATTCTCTGTTGTTCCAGACATGCTGCATTATTTACAGTTCCTCGTAGTGTTATTTCAATCCTCCCGTACCTTAGCAGATGCTCTTTCCTCTAACTAAAATACATTTTCTTCTCTTTTCCAGCTAACAGATTTCTACTCATTTCTTCTATCTCAGCTTACCTGTTAAAGCCTTCCCAGACCTGAAAATAGAGTTGACAGCAAGCTCATTGCCTAACTTGCCTCCAGTACTGCACTTATCACCTGTTATAAGGACTCATTCATTGTGTATTTTCCCTGATAATTTAAAAGCTTATTCAGGGCAGAGATCTTATCCTAGTCATCTTTCCCCAAGTGTCTGCATTAAGTAAGTACTTACTAATCCCTAGTTGAACAAATGAATGAAAAAGGAAGAGAAGCAAGTATGCCAAAAGGTAATTTTTGTTGCTTTTGGTTATTGATATGTTAGCAATTTTTTACCCTTATTTTAAAATGCTTTTGTTATGTGGCTCTATTTGCTTTATAATAGGAAATCTAATTTATAATAAAACATTTCTTTGAGGCTTACTCTAATTTCCATTAGATCTGCTATATAATTCTCTTAAAATTCTGCACACCTGTGCCCGGCTTATTTATACGGCCAATAGTCTACTTTACTTGAAATCATATTTAGATCCCTGTACACAATTAGCTAAATAAATATCATTAGTGCAGCTTCATTAAAGTGTATTTTTCTTAAATATTTCTCAGTACACATATTTCTCAGTAAGTGAGCATCTATTAGAGTTTTGGCAAGAAAAATCCTATAATGGACTTATTTCTGTAGGTAGATATTTCAAGCACTAACTGAAAGGGATAATAATTTCTTTGCCATCTGGAATAAAACAGTGATGAATACTACAAGACTCCAATTATGTTCATATGCATGAAGCCATGTTTCTGAATCACTGTTATAATTCCTATCTCCCACCTAGGATGCACTAAAGAATTGTTTTTATTTTTATTTTTATTTTATTTTTTATTTTTTTTAATTTATTTTTTTTAAAGATTTTATTTATTTATTTGACAGGGAGAGACAGCCAGAGAGAGAACACAAGCAGGGTAAGTGGGAGAGAGAGAAGCAGGCCTCCCGCCGAGCAGGGAGCCCGATGCGGGGCTCGATTCCAGGACCCTGGGATCGTGACCTGAGCCGAAGGCAGACGCTTAACGACTGAGCCACCCGGGCGCCCCTAAAGAATTGTTTTTAAAAGGAAAATATCCCAAACAATCTAATAATCCCCCTAAATATAATCTTCATTGAAGCTGAACATATTTTATTCTTTTTTAGGAAAGCTATCATTACCATGATCCAGTAAATGCCTGCAGGGACTTTAGAGCACACATTCTACCCTTTTTCTCTTGTATGATTTAAATATGTTGTTTTATTACACATTGTTTAAATATGCTCTACGTGAAGCAGCCCACAGACACACGGCACATTTAGATATGGATACAGGTTAAAAGCACCGGAAATGCAAACCACAGGCCATAGGAAAAATATCACCAAATTGGAATTGAGGCCATTTTAGCAGCTCCAGAACCATTTGAATCCTGGTAGAACCTAAACCCTCATTCAGGTATGCATTCAGTTTCTAGCCTATGGTATAATGTCCTTATATTGGACCTCTCCACAAACATGTTCCTGTTTCTCCTTTGTGTAAGGCATTATTCTGAGTTCGTGTGATGACAGACCTTATAGCTAAGTATGGGCTTTTTTCCAGGATAGATCCATGCCTCAACCAGGCTGGTTTGGTTGTTTTAAGGAAAGACAGTATTCTCATTGCACAAGGCTGCATGCAAGATTCATCTGAGATGAAGTGTAGTACAGCAGGAAGAACACAAGCTTTAGAGTCACACAGTTATGGAGTCCCTGCACTAGCATTTCAAGGTCTGTGTGAAATTGAGGTCATTGAGCTTCTTTGAACCCTGGTGTTATAGGTTGAATTGTGCAACCCCCCCTCCCAAATTCATATGTTGAAGTCCTAACTCCCAGTATGTCAGAAGGTGACATTTGAAAATAAGGTCATTTCTATAATTAGTTAAGATAAGGTCATTAGTATGGGCCCTAATCCAGTATGACTGGTGTCCTTACAAAAAGAAAAAAAGCAAATTTGGACATAGAGATAGACATTCATAGAGGAAAGATGATGTGAAAAGACAGGGAGAAGATACCATCTACAAGCCAAGGAGAGGGAATAGATTCTTCCCTCACAGCCCTCAGAAAGAACTAACCCTGCCAACACCTTGATTTCAGACTTTGACCCTCCAGAATCACGACACAATAAATTTCTGTTGTTTAAGCCACCCCCTCTGTGGTACTTTGTTATGGCAGCCCTAGCAGACTAATACGCCTGGTTTCCTCAAATATCAAATATTTAATGTAAAGGATGTAGTGCCATTATAAAGATTAAAAACCACATTAGAGGTACTCAAAAGAGGGTAAGCAATATTTTTTTATCATTTAGGATATAATATTTAAAGTATTTTATTTCATATCCTTGAATCTTGCTTCTCTCTCCATTCAGGCAGCCAAATTGCTATACTCTGAACTCACAGCATTAGAAAATCATTGGCAGAGCAGGGGAAGTGTCAATTAAATTACTGGTTTTTGAGTTTCAAAAGCCTAAGACCCTCTGGGAAATTATAATGACTCCCATGCATACAAAAGAGACCTAGAAGAGACTCTCCTATGTATTAACTAACCTTAGAGTAGATTTAGATCCCTCTGGGTGAAAAATAAGGTGGTCAAGACATATACAGACATTAGTGGATCCAGGTGCAATTTGGGATGGAGTGGCTGCATCTTTACCTCACCCCCCACCACCTCAACTCATCCTAGTAGGGTTGGAATGACCAGACATTAGATTGGAAGATTCAGCTGAGTTACCTCCATTGAACAGGTATGAAATTCCAAAGTAAAGGGCTTTTTTGCCAGATCAAAATCCAGATTTTAAAAGAAAATCACAAGACTGGTCAGATGGCCCTAAAACCAAGAAGATAATGTAAAGGATCAAAACAATAGAAATTAGGAGAAGCTTTACGAAGAGATTTTTGGATTGAGCTGCTACTCTATGGTAAATCCCACCTCCCCCCCAAGCAAGAGAGCTGGAAGGTACCACTTTTCTCTCTCAAGTATTTACAGAGGCTTCAAAGGAACAAGTTAGACAGCCTGAATGTGTCCCCTAGAGTTTGGGAAACCCAATGGACTGCAGACTGATTCTCACCTTGGAAATCTGGAGGACAAGAGGGTTAGGCTAGGAGCAGCTCTGGAATCTGAGAAGTACCTGCACCCTTCCTGCCCATAGAGGTTCATAAGATTCATGTTTTCATGAAGCAGGTGTGGGCCACGTATGAGAGAGCCATGCTGAAGCCCAAGATGACCATCTGGAAGTATCACTGATACCCTAGATGAGAGTGCATGTAGAATGGACTATCTGAAAACCAGAAGCTCCATTGGAAAGTGAATAGCTAGAGAAGAAGCCCTACTCAACTCAGGGGAGTTGAGCCAGATGGGTCCAGAAGGGAGCCAAATGAGTGTCAGTTTTATTTTTTTTTTTATTTTATTTTTTTGAGCATCAGTTTTAACCATCGCCAGGCCCAGAATGCATGGAGCCAGCTTAACACAGGACCATTTCAAGTAAGAAACATTCTTAAGCCATTTATTTCTTCTTTCCCATGCTCCAACCACTTAAGGTTTAGCAATAGATAGCAAGTGGGAGAGGAGGTGACAGATAAAAAGAGAAAAAAACCCCACACCCTCTCCCAGTGCAATTTTTGGCCCAACCCAAAAATGGGCCCCAGATGGGGGAGAAGGGACGATGGATATTAAATTAACTTTCAAGCTATGATTATGGTCTGAGATTAGACATTCTAATTTCTGAATAAAGACTATGTTTGGAATCTAAAGTGCCAAAAAGAATTCTTTTTTTTTTTTTTTTTAAATCTAAGAGTAGTCCTATTAGGGATGGAGCCTGCCTGAGACCTATTTTTTTTTTTCCCAAAGGCAAGGGAACTCCCACCACCCTTTCCCAATTCATTTTAAAAGAACAACAAGTAAAACAAATAAATTATGTTTTGATTGATTTCCTAAGTTGTGCTTGTTCAAAGTACTGTTACAGAGAGAAACCCCAAATATGTGGGTGAGAGATAATGGTAGGAGGGAAAGGATCTTCTTTCTTGGATATAGCCTGGACCTTAGAGATGGCCAAGCAATATGTCCAGGAAGATGGACCTGACCAGGCTTGCAAAGGATCCCATACAGTAGCATGATACAAGAGCAACACAGGTATCATGTGCTTCAGAGTGGCATGAGAGAGCAAAGAATTTCATCCCACCACAGAGAGTTTCTTCTGGTTCAGCAGGAGTGACAGCATGCCCTGATATGCCCAGGAGGTACCTGGAAAAGCTTGAAGAATGAGAGCAGAAGATCCTCAAAGGAAGATCAAGGTATGCCTCAGCAGTTGCCCACAAGTACTGACAAGGGATAGGAAGAAATCTGTGGCTAATGAAGAAATGGCAGCCAAAAAACAGGTATGTCATCCTCAAAAGCTTGGTATCTCACAACCTTACCTAGAACTTAGATGCAACCTCAGATTGCTTCCACATGGTTAAATGGAAGATCAAAACGTAATTTAGATTTAGCTATAGAAGAATAAAGAAAGTTACATGTCTTGCATACTTAGTGTGTAGACAGAGACATACCTGCCACATAAGGGTAAGTTTGTCCAAGACTTCGAAGGATCCTCTTGAAGTATGTCTTTACACTGCAGACTGATTAAAAAGCCTAGAAGAGAATTAGAGCTAAGTCATTTAGAGGCAGATTCACTTTGTAAAGAGGTCAACTCTCAAACTTTAGCTGTTGGGGAAATACCAGTGGATTGTGATAAACTGAGCATTTACTACTATAGAACCCATGAATTGCACCTAGACATCAGCAGAAAGAAAGAAAATACAAAAGAAAGATAATAGAGATCAGGTTCTTTGGTTTGTTTTTTTAATCAATGCGCCAAATTCCAGAAGAACGCATAGAAAAGTGAAGGCAGGCGCCTGGGTGGCTCAGTCGTTAAGTGTCTGCCTTCGGCTCAGGTCATGATCCCAGGGTCCTGGGATCGAGTCCCACATCGGGCTCCCTCCTCGGTGGGAAGACTGCTCTCCCTCTCCCACTCCCGCTGCTTGTGTTCCTGCTCTCGCTATCTCTGTCCCTGTCAAATAAATAAATAAAATCTAAAAGAAAAAGAAAAAGAAAAAAAGAAAAGTGAAGGCATAACAGGGAATTTAAGGTTCCCATCCCAGGAATGTGGAATTTTTTAAAGTATCAAATATGTTTTTACTGAAAGAAGAAAAATAAATCCAAATAAGGCATTAGATTGTGACAGGCGTGCTCCTTAGAGAAAGTATTCAAGGAAATCCTCTAATAAGGTGACATTTAAGCAGAGAACAGGATGAAGTAAGTAAACCAGAGGGAGGAGCTTTCCCAGCAGAGGGAATAGCAAGTACAAAGGCCCTGTGGTGAGAGCTTGCTAAGCAGGTCCAGGGACAGCAAAAAGGCCACTATGGCTGCAGCATGATATGCAAGGGAGAGAGAAGTAGGACATGAGTGAGGTTGGAAAGGGCCAGGAAAAGGCTTTGGATTTTAATCTAGGAGCCGGTAGAGGGCTGCCTTCTTCTTTAATTAAACAATTTAGTTTGAGATAATTGTAGACTCACAGGCAGTTGTAAGAAACAGATTCCTGCACCTTTTGCTTCATTCCCCCCAGTGGTAACATCTTGCAAAACTATAGTACAACACCAAAATCAAGATATTGACATTGATAGAGTCAAGACAGACATTTCCATTACCGTAAGAATCCCTCAGATTGTCTTTTTATAGCAATAACCATTTCCCTCCCATCCCACCTCCTCCATACACAGTGGAAATCACTAATTGACTTATAATTAGTATAATTTTGTCATTTCAAAAATATTATATAAATGAAATCATATAGTCGACATAATTCTCTGGAGATTCATCCAGGTTGGAGTATCAATAGTTCTCTAATTTTTATTGCTGAGTAGTGTGTTCTATGGTACAGATCATTTAACCATTCACTCATTGAAGGACACTGTGCTGCTTCCAGTTTGAAGTTATTATGAACAAAGCTGTTGGAAGCATATGCATACAGGTTTTTATATGAACAAAAGTTTTCCTTTCTCTGGGATAAATGCCCAGGAGAGCAATTGCTGGTTTGTACTGGAGTATGTATGTTAAATTTTCTTTAAAAACCTGCCAAACTATTTTGCAGAACGGTTGTGCCATTTTACATCCCCATCAGCAATACATGAGTGAGCCAGTTTCTGTGCATCCCTGCCAGCATTTGGTGTTGTCATTAGTTTTTATTTTAGCCATTCTGCTTTTCTCTAATGATTAGTGATGATTAGTGATGCTGAACATCTCTCATGTACTTATTTGCTATCTGTATATATCTTCTCCCATAAAATGTTTCTTCATGTCTTTGGACATTTTCTAATTGATTTTTTTTACCTGTAGATTGAAAGATTATATTCCTAGTACTAGTTGTCAGATACATGGTTTGCAAATATGTTCTCCCAGTGTGTAGCTTGCCTTTTCATTCTCATTCATGGGTCTTACACAGAGCAAAAGTTCTTAAGTTTGACAAGATCCAACTTATCAACCTTTCCTTTTATGGATTGTGCTTGTGGTAGAAAGTCCAAAAATGCATTGCCTAACCCTAGATCCTAAAGACTTCCATTTTTTTTCCTAAAAATTTTATAATTTCAGATTTTACACTTAATTTCATGATATATACTGAGTTACTTTTTATATAAGCTGTCAGACTTAGGCCAACGTTTTTTGTTTGTTTGTTTTGGGTTTTTTGCCTATGAATGTCCAACTGGCCTAACACCATTTGTTGAAAAGGCTGTATTTCCATTGAATTGATTTTGCACCTTTGTCAAAAATCCATTAAATATGTTTGTGTTAGTCAGTTTCTGGATTCCCCATTCTGTTCCATTAATATATGTGCCTATCTCTCTACCAAATTCACAGAGTCTTGATTACTATGGCTATATAATAAATCTAGAAATTAGGTGTGTTAATCCCTGTCACTTTATTTTTCTAATTCAAATTCATTATAGCTATTCTGATTCCTTTGCCTTTTCATATAAATTTTAGGGTAATTTTGTTTACATGTACAAAAAAAATCTTGCTGAAAATTTGATAGGAATTATGTTAAATCTGTATGTCAGTTTGGGGGAATTGACATCTTTGTATTGGTGAGTCTTCCACAGTCCATGAACATGGTATCTATTTTTAGATATTCCTGGATTTTAACATAAAAGTCTTGTACATGTTTTGTTAGATTTATACCTAAGTATTTAATTTCTTTAGTAACTGTAAATGGCATTGTATTTTTAATTTTGGTGTCCAGGTGTTCACTGCTATTATAAAAGAATATAATTGATTTCTGTATGTTTATCTTGTATCCCACTACTTGGGTGAACTCACTTATTAGATTGACAAGTGTGTTTTTTAAGTTCCTTGGGATTTTCTACACAAACAAAAATGTCACCTGAAAATAGGGACAGTTTTATTTCTTCCTTTCTGATCTCTATGCTTTTAATTTCCTTTTTTTTTTTTTTTTTTCCTTTTGCACTGGCTAGAAATTCTAGCACTATATTAAATAAGAGTGGTGAGTACACACATTCTTGACCTACTTCCTGATCTAAGGGGAAAGAATTCAGTCTTTCATCATTAAAGGTAATGTTAGTTGTAGACTGTTATGCATTTTTTAATATATGTTTATATATCAATTTGAGGAAGTTCCTGGTTCCTATTTATCTGAGAGTTTTTATCATGAATGGGTGTTAAATTTTGTCAAAAGCTTTTTCTATATAAATTGATAGAATCATGTGACATTTCTTCTTTAGCCTGTTACATGGTGAATCACGCTAATAGTTTTTCAAGTACCGAACCAGCCTTGCATCCCTAGAATAAACCCCATTGATCATGGGATATATGTCATTTTATATGAATTCTATTTGCTAATGTTTTGTTAAGGATTTTTGTGTTTGTGTTCATGAGGGATATTTGTGTCTGGTTTTCTTTTCTTTCTTTCTTTCTTTCTTTCTTTTTTTTTTTTTTTGTGTGTGTGTGTACTGTCTTTGTTGGGTTTTGGTATCTGGATAACACTACCATAAAATAAATGGTTTTCCGGAAGAGATTGTGTAGAATTGGTGTTACTTCTCTAAGTGTCTGTTAGAACTCGCTAGTGAACCCATCTGGGACCAGATTTTCCTCTTTGAAAGCTTAAAAAATTTATGTTCAATGTCCCTATTAATTATAGGGATATTCAAATTATCTATTTAATATTAGGTAAATTGTGGTAGTTTGTGCTTTCTAAGGAATTGGTTCATTTCATCTAAGTTGGCAAATGTATGTGTATAGAGCTGTTTGTTATATCCCCATATTATCCTTTCGATGTCTGCAGGGTCTGCAGTGATCACTCTTTTTCATTCCTGATATTGGTAATTTGTGTCTTTTCTCTTTATTCTTTGTTAGTCTTGCAGAGGCTTGTCAATTTCATCAATTTTCAAATGGCCATATTTTTTTCATTGATTGTTTTTCTGCTTTCAATTTTATTGGCATTTGTTCTTAACATTATTATTTCCTTTCTTCTGCTTTCTTTGGGTATATTCAGCTCTCCTTTTTATAGGTTCTTGAAATGGGAGGTTAGATTACTGATTTTTCCTTTTTTATAATGTATATATTTAGTGCTATAATGAGTCCTCTTAGCACTTCTTTATCTGTGACCCACAAATTTTGATGTTGTATTTTTATTTTCATTCAGTTCAATGTATTTTTTATGTCTTTTGAGACTGCCTTTGTGACCCATTATTATTTATAATTCAGTATGTTGCTGAATTTCTAAGTGCTCAGAGATTTTCATGTTATCTTTCTATTATTCACTTCTAATTTGATTCCATGCTGGTCAAATAATACATTCCATAAGACTTTAATTCTTTTTAAATGTGTTGAGATTTGTTTTCTGATCCAGGATATAGTCTCTCTTGGTATATGTTCCATAGTCTCATGACAAGACTATGTGTTTTGCTGCTGATGGGTGGAATTCTGTGAATATCAATTAGAGCCTATTGGTTACTGATGTTGAGTTTTCTATATCCTTGTTGATTTTCTGTATCGTTTTCTATCAATTGATAATGCAGGGTGTTGAAATCTTCAACTATATTTGTGAATTTGTCTATTTCTCTTTTCAAACCTGTCAATTTTTGCTTCATGTATTTTGCAATTCAGTAATTTAGTGCATACACATTTAGGATTGCCATGTCTTTTTGATGGAACAATTCTTTAATCATTATATAATAGCCCCCTCTATCACTGGTAATTTTTTCTTTTGCTCTCAAGTCTACTGTATCTGATATTAATATAGCAACTCCTGCCTTTTTAATTTATGTTTTCATTATACATCTTTATCTATCCTTTTACTTTCAACCTGTCTATATCATTATATTTGAAGAGAATTTCTTATAAACAGCATATAGTTAGGTCCTATTTTTAATATACTCTGACAATCTTTTAATTGTTCTATTTAGTCCATTTATATTTAATGTAATTATTGATATGTTAGGACTGAAGTCTGCAATTTCATTTTTTTGTTTTTGACTTTCCTCTATTTTTCATTTCTCGTTCCTTTTTTCTGCCTTCAACAATTTTTATAATTCAATTTTGATTTATATGCAGTATTTTTTAGTGTCTCTTTGTGTAGCTTTTTTAGTGGTTGCCTTAGGTATGACATTATATATACAGAACTCATCATAGTCTGATGGTGTCATCATTTTACCACTTTGAGTTAAGTACATCATAAATTGTGCCCTCCTGAATATTTCTGCAAAAAAAAAAAGACTGATAAATCAAAAATCTGAACATCAAAATACATGTAGCTATAGGAGATAGTGTTTTGTTTCCTCCCCAAGCTCTCTTGTTTTCCTCCACCTAAAACTATACATGCATTCATATCTCCACTAAAAAGATAACTGAGAAATGGATTGGGATTAGTTGGGGGGGGTGGGGGAGAAACTACTCTAATTTGAAACACTAAGATTTCAGGCATTTGATATATACTCTTGGATAGACAATTTTAAAGGCAATTTCTGAAAATTTCTGAAAAATTTTTGAAGTCTGGATAAAATTTTCCCCTTATTGTATTATCAAGGATGTGGGCATCAACAATTCATTGTCTGTTAAAATTGTGGGTTGCTTAACAACGACCTAGACTGCTGTTCTATTTGATAGAAAATAGATTTCAAAGAGATGAAGATAACTTGCCCAAGGTCACAAGTGAGTCAGTGATAGTGCTGAAGCTAGAACTGAGGTTTAATGATATGGAACTACAAAATGAAGATACTAGATTAAAATACTAAATTTTTATCTAAAGTATATCAAAAGTCTGCTTGGGAATGCAGTTGTGCTTCATTTCCTTAAGAAAGGCAAAATAAGAACATGGCAGGTAGAATATTATCACTCATCTACATTGAAATTTAACCAGGACACAGGAGTTTAAACTTATCCACATGCCAAAAATAGCAATTGGTAACAGATAAATGGACCAACCATTGATATTATTGCAGACACTGGCCCACACAAGAGGTTCCAAACATGAAATTGTAAGAGTTAGCATGTCTTTTTCCATTGTGTATCAGTAAGTTTTCCCCCATCTATTCAGGCTCCCCCAAAGTGGCAAATTTGAAGGACACTGTGTAGTTTCCACATTATGCAGTTTTTACTCACTTTAGATGTAAAAACTCTTGAGTGCTTGCAAAGGGACTGTCCTCAATCCCAAAATATTTTTTTATACTCCCTGATTCATTTTATGAAGGATCAAACCTCTAGCTTCTAGCTCTAAGTTTCAGACTTCCCCTTTTAGTCATGAAATCTTCTATGATCCAAACTGTAGAAAAAATTCTCACTCTACATCTCCCATTTATATTCACAGTCAGATACTATAATTAAATAATAGAGTTTCATTTACTTGGGCTCAAGTCCATTAATTTTTTTTTCTTATTTTTACTCATCTCTTTTCTCTGAAATGTATCCCAGTATTATTATTATCCTTGAGCACACAAATACACAGACTGTGAATCTATAATGAGATCTTCCTATTTTTTTAGAATAGATTTTGCTTTGATTAAATGTCTACATTGCCTCTACTTAGATGCTTTCTAAATTTGAACAAATACCTGATCCTATTGAAAAAATAACGTCAACCTTTAACAAATGACCTCCTAGCCAAATACGTGTATTATATTTGCTCCAGGGAAAAACTGGTTCACAAGCTTACTTGGTTTCCTTGACATGATGCCAGCAGAGAGTGAATGTGCTAATGCTCTACATCAAAGTGAAAATTCAAATGCCCTTCCATTCCAGCCCAGTGGATTGGCCAAATGATGGAGAACTGTTCAGCATCATGTACAGAGAGAGCCACCTACCTTCCTCTCAACCAGTGGTGCCACATATGATGAGAAGCAGGACACGAAGGAGTAAAGGTGCTAAACACTCCAACAGGGAAGTATCTACATCGGAAAGAAAAACTAAGCTATCCAGCTGTCACTGTATCCAACTCTTTAACCAGACAGAACTAACCACAGTCCTAGACTTTTTTCACAAGAGAAGAGGAAGCTTGTAAAATTTGTATTCACACGTCCAATGTTGTGCTCTCACCGCATGCCTATGAAACTCCCTTGTCAACAGAGCTTTTACCCTTGCCTTTCTCTCTTTTTCAGGATTTCTACTCCAAATCCCCAGCACACTTAGAGCAGTGATCTCCAAGGCATTTCTATAGCTGATGCAAATTATATTTCTTTGTTTGCCTCCTGGAGATGGGGTGGGAAAGAGAAAGAAGTGTAAAAGCCCCAAAGTGGCAGCGAAAACCAAAACAGCTGATGAAAGCTCATAACATTTTTCACTAGTTTACTGTGTAAATGCCCCTGCTAATTTAGAAAAGCCTTTGTGGTTTTTAACATTAAAAAGTAAAATAGATGTACTCCTATGCTGATGTGCATGGACTGAAGATGAAGTTATACTTTACCAGTGAAAAATCAGTAATTGAACAGATCAAATACCTCAATATAGACCATGAACTGTTAATAGGAGGACAATCTATAAATGCATTTTTCATTGTTAATAGGCAACATTTCTACATAAGAAGACTTGTTTCCCTCTCCAGCCATAGTACCATCATGGATCAAATGTAACAATAAAATAACTGACCTAGTTTGGATAAGACAGCACATACTATTTTAATGCTTTTTATAACACAAAGCCATTATTCCTGACTAGAAGCAAAAATCCTCATAATACACCAAGTTCTATATTCAATGAACAAAAAACAATCCTAAATTAACCCCTCAGCTGATATAGTAAAGACTGAATGGATAAAGATGGTAAGAACTACATACCAATCTGTGGATTAGGCTGGTATACTCTGTTCATCCTATAAATCTTAGCCCAAGCTGAAAGTGCAGAGTAAAACGGTCTTCAGGCCACCTCTATGAGTAAGATGAATTTCCTGGTCCTCATATTAATGTCACAGACAGTTCACCCCATCTCTGAGCACTAAGTCAAATTAAATAAATATATTGTTGAGCAATACCTGTAACGTACTTTGTTAGATGATGTGGAGAAAACAAAGTCATTAAAACTTACTAATAAAAAAGCTGTGATCTAACTACTTCAAAGTTGGAAAAGTCATTAGCAGAGAAAGAAGTAAAACAAGGAATACTTTCCAGAATGTCAGGAAAGGGTTTATTACAGCAAAACATACGTTTGTGTGTTAATATATAAAAAAATTAAATAGCACCTGAAGTATAATAATGTCAAAAATTTTAGAAAACTCATTTTAGACATCCGAAATTCTTGGGTCAGAAGAAGAACAGGAAGACCTGGAGTTGCAGTGAGTCAGTAGGTGGTCTCTCCTAAGTACTGAAAGGGCAGGAAGAACCTGAAGAACAAGGCCTGCTGGCAGGCCCAAGCAAGAGCAGGGCAGTCCTAGATTTTGGAAGGAGCCAAAGATAACAGGACTCATATACTTTCATCTAAGGAGCTCTAAGAATCAGGGCTTCCACATCCACAACTCAGTCAATCCTGGTTTATTCTCCCCAAGTGTCTTTCCACTGACAGATCTTGGACTAGCCCTTGTAACATACTCATGAATCGCCACCTTATATCCAGTCACCTCCATGGGCAATGGAGGGAGATTTCAGTGGCCAACCCACTTGGACAATATCTAAAATATCTTTGTCATGTGTACTATCTTTGGAGTCCACAAAGAGTCATGAAAATATTTGAGTACGATCTGAATAAGGAAACATGGTGACTGAAACACAGCCTTAGGAAAGCAAATCCAGTCACTCAACTAGTATGCAATAATTTCAGATAATGGTTCAGTTCCTGATTTGGTAAAAAAAAATGAGATTATACAAGGAAGTAAGGGCACTGAGTATCTAAAGAGGATGGCTACTGAAGATACATAAAGTAAGGTCTGTACAATAGATGCTATTTTTATTTTGAGCACTGATACTCAAACACAGTTTAATAAAAATACTACAATATAGCAAAGTGTTTATCATAAACTCTGGAGTTTATGCTGGATAGAGTCTTCCTATCTGGGTGATCTTAGGTAAGTTACTTAATCTCTAAGCCCAGGTTTTATCTGTAAATTAGAAATAATACTTACCAGAAAAATTGTCTACTCAGCATCTCACTGAAAAACCATGCTGCCCCTATTCTCAGACTTCATGGTTCAAGTGAGTTTGACCCACACCTCCTCTAGCTGCACTTTAGGCATGACTGTTCAGGCCTGAGTAATCACTGACCAGTTCTGGGAAGCCATGGGGGAATCCCCATCACCACAACAATTGCTAGAACTACCCCCATAACCATGATTGAGGTTACTGGATCTTTCAAACCTAAAAGAGTCAACTAAGAGAAAAGTAAAGGTAAGAGATGGGAAAACAGAGTGAGAGATGGATGCCTGGACATATACCATGAGCTTAAAGGTTATTTTCTATCAGGGAACCACTATATTCCCTTTCTTATTTCAACTCTTTTGAGATAGTTTTTGTCTAATCTACTACAAGGAGTTTTAGTATCTGTATGTGAGGAAAAACTGAGATAACATCCATAAAGTGTTTGTTACTCTTGGGCATATAGCAAACACTTAGTAAATGTGAGTTATTTTTATGTACAGAATTTGAGATTATTTAAACTTCCCTTTCCAAGATGACTACATGAAAAACAATTTTCATGGGACTCATTAAGATACCAAGGGTTTCTATTTTCAAGAAAGTCATAATCATTAATAGAAGATGTTATTAATAGCTCAAAGACATAGAAGACAAGTCTCAAAAGGCAGCAGATAATTTGGCCAACAAATGAATTAAAGACAAAATAATACTTAAGTCTTCAGAGGGAAGAGAGAGAAAAGACCATTGGGCTAGGCTGGTTACCAAAAGGCTTCATAGACATTTCAGCTGGGTTTTGAGGAACAGGAAAGACCTGGGAAGCCGGAGAGAAGAGCAGACAACATTCCAGGCATGCACCTCAAAAAATATGAGTGGTGGTCCTAAAGCCCAGGACACTCTTGGACCTATAAGAGAGGTTTTTTAAGGAGAAGTCATCGAAAAACAACTAGAATAAAAAGCTCATGCAGATGACAGCTCTGAAAGGCAAGTTTAACTATTTCACAGAAGTTGGTTTTCACTGAGGTCATCTAGAGGTACAATGGGATGACATTAGGTTGCTCATGTAATTCTCAGTGAAATTTTAAAAAGTAATAAAAGTCAGAGGGATGTTTTGAAAGACTTTTATAATTAAATCACACATCTTTGGGGCACCTGGGTGGCTCAGTCAGTTGATTCCAGCTCAGGTGATGATCTCAGGGTAGTGAGATCAAGCCCCGCATCAGGCTCCACACTGGGCATGGAACCTGCTTAAGATTCTCTTTCTCCCTCTCCCTCTGCCCTTTCCTGCTCATTCTCTTTCTGTTTCTCAGAATACACACACACACATATCTTTGGATACATTATATCATACTGCTTTTTCCTCCCCTTTTTCTTATTCCAGCTGTAATTGTTCATTATTTTACTCACATTCTACAGCCAAATTATCATAAATACACAAATACACCCTAAGGCATAATGTAATAGATAGTGAGGTTTTCTCCTCAATATCCCTTCCTCAGCATGTAAGAGCTGTGCAGTTTGAGGGATTGAGCCCAATATCTGTGGTATTAAATTTAAAGCAACCATGGTAATCCCATCTTCCTTGCCAGTGAATGGTTGGTGCCAGGAACCTATCCCTTTCAGTAGGCTGCCTTTTCATTTTGTTGATGGTTTCCTTTTCTGTGCAAAAGCTTTTTATTTTGGTGAGGTCTCAATAGTTTATTTTTGCTTTTGTTTTCCTTGCCTTAGGAGACATATCTAGAAAAATGTTGCTAAGGCTGATGTCAAAGAAATTACTGCCTATATTCTCTTCTATAAGTTTTATAGTTTCAGGTCTCACATTTAGGTCTGTAATCCATTTTTAGTTTATTTTTGTGTATGGTTTAAGAAAGTGGTCCTGTTACATTCTTTTGCATGTAGCTGTCCAGTTTTCCCACATGACTTATTGAAGAGATTGTCTTTTCCCCATTGCATATTCTTGCCTCCTTTGTTGTAGATTAACTGGCCATATAAGCGTGGGTTTATTTCATTTATTTTAGATAGAGAGAGAGCTTGAGGGGGAGAGGCAGAGAGAAACCCAAGCAGACTGCACTGAGCATGGAGCCTGACATGGGGCTTGATCCCATGACCCTAAGATCGGACCTGAGCCGAAACCAAGAGTCAGATGCTCAACCAACTGCACCACCCAGGCACCCCACCTTGGTTTATTTCTGAGCTCTCTATTCTGTTCCATTGATCTATGTGTCTATTTTTGTGCTAGTAGCATACTGCTATGATTATTACAGCTTTGTAGTATATCTTGAAATTTGAGATTGTGATATCTCCAGCTTTGCTCTTCTTTCTCAAGTTTGCTTTGACTATTAAAGGTCTTTTGTGGTTCCATACACATTTTAGGATTATTTGTTCTAGTTCTGTGAAAAATTCTGTTGGTATTTTGATAGAGATTGCATTGAATCTGTAGATTGCTTTGGGTAATATGGAATTTTAACAATATTAATCCTTCCAATCCATGAGCATGGAACATCCTAATGCAAATCAAAACCACAGTGAGATATCACCTTACACCTGTCAGAATGGCTAGAATCAAAAAGAGAAGAAATAACAAGAGTTGGCAAGGATGTGGAGAAAAAGGAACCCTTGTGCACTGTTGGTAGGAATGTAAATTGGTGCAGGCACTATGGAAAACTTAAAAACTAAAAATAGAAATACCATGCAACCTGGTAATTCCATTACTGGGTATTTACCCAAAGAAAATGAAAACACTAATTCCAAAAGGTATATGTACCCTTATGCTTACTGTAGCATTAATTGCAATAGGCAATATATGGAAGTAACCTAAGTGTCCAGTGATAGATAAATGAATAAAGGGATGTGGAGTATGTGTGTGTGTGTGATACAATATTACTCAACCATAAAAGATGAGATCTTGCCATTTGTGACAGCATGGATGGACCTAGAGGGTATTATGCTAAATGAAATAAGTCAAACACAGAAAGACAAATGCCATATGATTTCAGTTATATGTGGAATCTAAAAAACAAAACAAATAAATAAATGAACAAACCATGAAAGCAGAATCAGACCTATAAATACAGAAAACTGATGGTGGCCAGAGGGAAGGGGGTTAGGTGGGTAGGGAAAGTGGGTGTAGGGGAGTGGAAGGTACAGGCTTCCAGTGATGGAATGAGTAAGTCACAGGAATAAAAGGGGGGGCGCCTGGGTGGCTCAGTTGGTTGAGCGACTGCCTTCAGCTCGGGTCATGATCCTGGAGTCCCGGGATCGAGTCTCGCATCGGGCTCCCTGCTCAGCAGGGAGTCTGCTTCTCCCTCTGACCCTCACCCCTCTCATGCTCTCTCTCTATCTCATTCTCTCTCAAATAAATAAATAAAATCTTTAAAAAAAAATAAAAGGGACAGCACGGGGAATATAGTGGATGTTGTAATAGTGCGGTAGTGTAACAGGTGGTAACTACACTTGTGGTGAGCATAGTATAAAGTATAAACTAATTGAATCACTAGGCTGAACACCTGAAACTAATGTAACATTGTGTGTCAACTATACACAAAAAAACAAAAAGAATAAAGCTGACATACAGAGGATAACAGAGCTAAGGGAACTGCAGAGATAAGATGCTGAAAGCACTGGCCAAAGTCAACCCAACAATCTGCCCTATCTCTAATGTCTGGCTTTGTGAAATATTATTTTTCTTTATTATTAAATCTGGTTAGTTTTTTTTTTCAAACACTACTCCAATTTCTTTTAAAAATACTCTAATGAGCCAGTACATTTGTGTATCATTTGTGAATGACTGTGATCCAATAACACATCTAATCTCATGGCCCTCTGGTTATTCCTAGAGCCTCCAGAAGACCAAAAAGTGGGAATCAGGACAGATAAACAGGTGGGATGGAGGATCTATATGTATCAGAAAGCACTTGTCCAGGGGCACCTGGGTGGCTCAGTCGTTAAGCGTCTGGCTTCGGCTCAGGTCACGATCTCAGGGTCCTGGGGTCGAGTCCCACATCGGGCTCCCTGCTCGGCGGGAAGCCTGCTTCTCCCTCTCCCACTCCCCCTGCTTGTGTTCCCTCTCTGGCTGTGCCTCTCTCTGTCAAATAAATAAATAAAATCTTTAAAAAAAAAGAAAAAGAAAGCACTTGTCCAAGTGATTCATTTCAGATGAGCAGAATACCATCTTCTGAAAAGATGGGAGTAGTGAGTTGTCAGAGTCACCCAGATTGATCCAGACATTCTTGTCAAACAAGGGCACCCCAAAATTATACATAACCAAGGCTCTAAAACCACAAAAACTTTAGATTCTGCCACTCTACCCTTCCTTTTTCCTCCTACACAGCTGCTAAGTAGGGGCATTTTATTCCCTGGTGATATTAATGAAAAGAGATCCTTACAGATGAGGCTCTGCCTTAAAAGGATTTTCTGAACAAGTGGATGTTATAGAGACTATGTAACTTTCTATGTGCGTTTGTTTGTTTGTTTTTGCCAGACAATGCTTTGTGGTGCAGTCTCTAGGAGGGCTATTAACCATTTAAACCAACTATGATATGGGCTATATGCAAAAAATGATGAAATTTTGTTAGTGTTTACTCTTTTTCAAAGAATAATTTTTGAATGTTTAACTATAGAAATATATAAATAATATAATGCATATGAAAACTGAGGAAATTACACTTACTGCAGCAAATACACATTGGTAAATGGTGATCAAGATGAAGCAAACATGCTAAAAAATAAAAGTAGAACTCTATGCATAAGAGCCTATAAAGACAGTAACTTGTAGTAGATTAGATCACCATTAGCCAAAAGAGAGTGAAATATGAATATAAACTGTGAAAGAAGACTTTGCCCACAGTATTAAGCCAAGGAGATACTAATTTCAGAAACATTTTAAATGTATACATTGTAGTTCATAGCTAGATGATATTCTTCCCTGGCTGAAATGTGGTTCTTTAAAAATATTAGAACTTCTGACAGACATCACATATATTAGGACCAATTTAGATGCTTTTGTTTTGACATGAAATTTGATAGTCCAAAATTAATATTTGAGTACTAGAAGTGAAAATTCTCAGCACATAAAATAGCACTGTCTATTTAGGCCTATAAACAATAACCAAGCCAGTAGCAATAAACATACCTAGTGTTTAGAAAACAAGAAATAGATGAAGAAGTGGATGATGGCAGAGTATGTACAAAATGTGCCTAGAACATCTCGACATGCCACATACCAAGGACGCTATCAAAGATGACTATAGTTATGTCAAAAGTACTCAGGAGCCAACCTGAAGAGGTTTCCATTAGACAAAGGTGAGATAATTTGAGGCTTCAAAAAACTAGGAATTTCAATAGATCAAACTCATCAAATATGCTTAAATTCATGAGTTCATGATGATATTTAAAAGAAATTACTTGGTTACTTCCTGAGGAGGAGAGGAAGCCGCTCTAAGTGGTAAAATATTTGCTCCTCAAGGTCGAACACACCCTTGTTCTCATGCTACCGGAAAAAGTTAAATAAGATACACACTTTTATTACTGTTGCTAAACACCTATCAGCTCCCTGCTCCTTGGGAGCCTGCTTCTCACTCTGCCTCTCTCTCTCTCTCATGAATAAATAAATAAAATCTTTAAAAAAAAAAAAGATAATGGGGCATTCATTATACTAAAATCATGCTCTCTTTTCTTTGCAGATCCTATCAGAATGAGTTGAAGAATATACTGATTCTAATGTTTCCTTCTCTTAACAAATCAAATAATCCCTTTTCCAACCTGAGAAACTGTTAGCTGCATCTAATATCACCAACCCTCACCAAAACTGGACAAAGGCAACCTTCTGCAATGTTTATCATTACTGCAAATTGGTTACAACTACAATTTAAAAGCTCAATATAATCCTATCTGTAAAAGGTGACTGCACAGTAACCTTAGTCAAGGTAAAACATGTTCCATAAAACCTAAGAATAGCATCATCCAAGGAAGTCTAGACAAATGGGTGCATCAATGAATAGGAAGAAAATGCTTCATTTTTAATAAAAATCATTCATTGCACTCCTTGCCATAACTTCCCACACACATCTTGAGTAATGTTTCATACTGCAAAGTTATTCTCAAGAAAAAAATAAGTCAATACTGGATAGGATCAATATTCCCAACATTGTTCAATATCTGGCTCTCCTCTTCCCATCCCAATGAAATTAGGAAGGACTGTATGATTAATTCTAGCAAAGAAATATGAGACATGATGTTCGTCACTTTTGGAATAAAGTATTTAATTGCCAGTGCTTAGCTATCTAAATTTTCTCTTCCTTGGCCTGGGAATGCATGGAAGCAGGTCTCTATGGAGGTGTACTAAAACTGAAGTATGGAAAGCAAAGTCAGCAGGTGGTAGACAGTTGACATTCAGAGTCACCTAAACTCACAACAAGGTTTGTAAATGAGATTTGAGGGTTATTTATAACAGTAGATAACTTACTCTAACCCAAATGATGTACTAGACTTCTGCATTTTTCCCAAATATCCCTTCCACAAAGATCTAATAAAAACTACCTTCCTATATCAATTTATTGAAGCTAACCAAATTAATTGGATTATGGAAATGAAAGGATTTAGAATTAATATTTTCAGGATGGCAAATTGTTCAAAAATGTTATCTATATTTGATAAATTAATTTGATAAATTTGATAAATGCCTAATAACTATAAAACAAATCTGTTCTCATATAAATAGAACTCTATTCTAGGATTTCTCTACTGAACAGAGAATGGTATGAATATATAATGTGCAGTAGCCACTCTGAGCCTAGTTCTTCCTTAAGAACTATGACAGGACATAAGGTAAAGAGCAGTGTTGATGACATTTATAGAGTCTCTCAAGTCCCAACTGATTCTGAAACTGGTAAGGCTTATATTTTCTTGACCCCCTAATCCTTGGAACCAAAAGTACCTGGTAAATGAAATTTGTCTTTCATGATTTCCTCAAATCTCCTTCCTTTGATGAATCCAGTATGTGCTACCAAAGACTATCAAAATATAAAAAGTCCATTGTGAGATTTCAATAAGGCTCAGCCAAGACTTTTGTTTGATGCTTTCTCTATGTAAAAATACTAGGGAACTTTTAAAGTGGAACTTTGTATTTTTCCTCATACAGCGAACATTGGTGTGTAAAAATCATACAACATTCCCAGGAAATACAATCACCTTTTATCCAAAGCCTCAGCAATCAACAGTTTGAAAACTATTCCCTGGGGCACCTGGGTGGCTCAGTCGTTAAGCGTCTGCCTTCGGCTCAGGTCATGATCCCAGGGTCCTGGGATGGAGTCCCACCTCGGGCTCCCTGCTCTGCGGGAAGC
Organism: Neomonachus schauinslandi; assembly: GCF_002201575.2. Taxonomy (NCBI): domain Eukaryota; kingdom Metazoa; phylum Chordata; class Mammalia; order Carnivora; family Phocidae; genus Neomonachus; species Neomonachus schauinslandi. The sequence continues at coordinate 81,475,372 of NC_058407.1, read as the reverse complement.
CTGCTTCTCCCTCTCCCACTCCCCCTGCTTGTGTTCCTACTCTCGCTATGTCTGTCTCTGTCAAAAAAATAAATAAATAAATAAAATCTTTAAAAAAAAAAAAAAAAAGAAAACTATTCCCTGCTGAACACAAAGGTATTTACCTGGGTCATGAACTAAAATGGCAATTGTCCCAAATATTTCCATTCATTTGATGGGTGCCACAGGAGCTTAAATGGACACGGTGGTGACAGCAATGTATGGACTATTGATTTGAGTCTGACTGAGGACTAACAGAATCGCTTCCTCAGCCACAAAGGTGTCCTAGGAGGTCTGCTAGCCCAAAATGACCTGGTGGCTTTTGAGATGTGTAGGTACCACCGGACACTACACAATAATGATAGAGCTGTATGGAAAGTGGAGATAAGGGGTCCGGCATGTATCTTTGCCAGCAAAATTCACAACATTTCATTTCTTTAAAAAAAAAAAAAAAAAAGTGGGCAATCATTATACAGTTTAATTACTCCTTTGGGTTCCACAAAGAGCTAAAAAAATAAAATAAAATAAAATAAAATCACCAGCCACCAATCTGCTACCTGTGGCAGCTGAAAAATATTATAGTGGAATTTCAGGGGCAAATAGTGAAAAGAGCATCTCCAAATTGCTTGGAAAAGGATCTTCAGTCTAAGGAGAATTGACAGCACAGCTTTAAGAATAGATAAAGGACTGCCTCAAGGATCTGTCTTGCTTCCTTACTTTTTTAAAGTAATACCTTCATTTGCATAGTAATAACCCAATTATTGTAAGATTAGGTGACAGGAATCTCATTGCTATTTCCACAAAACAGTCAATATTCTATTCAATATCTTTTAATGTTACGCACCTTAAAACATAATTATTTCAATATATCCTCATTCATCTTTAATGTAATTTTCTTTTTTAAAAACCTTGCCATAATTGTTGGTTTTTATGGAATATATTAGTGTTTAAACAAGCACTTTTCCCCTCAGGCTGCTATGAGAACAAGCAGAAGCAACCAACAGCTTGGGGGCATTTCTGCCTTCCCCCCCAGGAGGAAGTCCACCAAAAGACCAAAGGCACAAACACTGCTACTGAAAAAATCTGTTGTAACAAGCTCCACACTCTTCCCAACACTGTAGTTTCCCCTCCTGCTCTTTCACTTCATGCTCCACAAAAGATGCTTCCATAATGAATTTTCGTCTTAAGGCAACTTTAAAAGTGTTAGCAAATACATTCTGTTAAATTTCAAATTGTATGATTTGGGCTCTTTTCTTCATTGTGTGTGTGTGTGTGTATGTGTGTGTTTTCCCAGACCACACTGTAGTACCAAAAAAAAAAAAAAAAAAAAACCCACATCCGAAACAGCTGACATACTGGGGAGACCATCTGCCTGCCATAGGTTTACCTGCCATGGGCTTTTACAGTTTCAATTACAAGATAATCAGTACAATAAGTGTCTGGTTACCAGATTAACATGGGAAACAAAGCAAAGAAATAGAGGGGAGAGAGTGAGGACTATCTACATTAAGAGACTACAGAGCCATACATGCTATTACTTTGAAATGATATCAAAATTAATGTACAGTGAAAATAGCAGTTAGATTTTGTCATGAGAGAAAGTAATATCAAAGGGCTGTGGTTTGGAATCCAGAGTTAACACTGCTTGACTGTGGCCCTCCAGACTACATATTCTTCAGGATGTGAATCTCTCCGTACTTTGTGAATGAATACTCATTGTTCATGAGTATTACAATTAATTTATAGACAGAAGCACAATGTTCCCTAATCAACACAAACTAAGTTTTCTCAAGATATAAGCTTCATCAATCATTAACATGATTCATTGGGTGTTATTCCACATAATCTGACGCAGAGAATCTCAACAGGCAGGGAGCCCACCTAACCACAATCTTACCATCACACACCCAAACCATCAAATCACACTCTACTCTTCCCATTCTTGATTGCCGAATAAATTGCAAGGCTGACCAAACACCTTTCTGCATGTTTAATGAATTTTAGGGGATGCTAACTCTGTATTTCATTATTTTTTTACAACAATGGGAAACCACCATTCTTTAAAATGAGTTTGGTCGCTATAGGCAATTTTCCCGCAAACAGAAAAATTATATAGGCCAATTTCTGGTTTAGTAAGCCTTTACTGGAATTAAGTTGTGTAGTTTATCTCTTTCAAGTCACTGGGCTGCTCCTCAGAAACCACTCATAGCAGCAAGGACATGAGTCAGATAGACATTTAGTACAAACCCCAGTCCTTTAGAGAAGAATAAATTCACGGAGCATATTTTTCATCAAGATCACCAGTCTCAGTGTATGGCTCAGGTAGAACTAGAATTCAGGTCTCCAAACTCCTATTCCAGAGCTATTTCAACTTTCTCTCCCACACCATTTAAAATCCAGACCTCATGGGAAGGATGGCAGTTATACTACATTGATTAAGTCTTTTTATCCCTCACTGAGTATTACCACTATACCACGGTCAATACCACTATACCAAACTGATAAAGTCATTTTTATATATAGGTATCAGATAATGTACTGTTTTATGTTAAATATTAGAACCCCCCATTTATTGATGAAAAGATGAGATCTAAGAGGGTTAGAAAATTGCTCAAGATCACAGAACAACACGTTCCAGAGTCTGGACTCAAAACCAAGTCTGTCTTAAAGAGAAAGCATATAAGTTGCTGGCACACAAACAAAGTTTACATATATAATTTACTTTGGTTTTGGCTTGGACTTCCACAGTCCTGTCTTTGTTGAACACTCCAGACACCCTCCAACAGTCCAGAGAGACTACACTATAAGGCCAACCTCAGACAATTCAGTCTCCAATAGTCCACACAATCTCATGCCTCCTTATCTTTGGGCATGATACTCCCTTTTTCTGTAATGCCCTCACCTTCTTCTATTGCCTTTATCTCTCAATGCTCATCTACTAAACTTTTACCCATGCCTCAAAACCCGGGTCAGTCATTACCTCTTCTGAAGTCCTGCCCTACTACCCAACACCTTCCAGGAGAATTAATCTTCCCTTCCTATGCTATTTCTGAACATTTAAACCATATATTCAATTACTGAATGTAATGATTAGTTTACATGCCATCTCCCATAAGGAAAGCTCCTTGGGGACTGGTTTAATTCATCTCAGTATCCACGGTAACTACCAGCAATATACTCAAAATGGAGGTGTTGTTTTACAAATGTTCAACTGTTTGCTGAACGAAAGATATCTATCAGAATTCACTTATACCAATTGTCACATTCTTCTTGCATGATAAATTTCTGCTTATGCCTTTTCTATACAAGAAATAGTTCATGTCTTGTTCCCTTCACTGTACCAAGAATTCTTTATACATAATAGGTGTTCCAGAAATGCTTGTAGAGTTGAATTGCTTACAGGATTTTTAAGAAAGAGAGGGAAGGCAAATAACTAAGAGCTTACAGATTGCTTTATAGTTAGTTGAGGATAATAGTAAATTTTTCCCTTCTTGAGTCACCTTCAAAGCACCGGATTTTATCATGTGAGGAGGTAGAATAAGTACACTGTATTTAAAAACTCGATCACTGAGTCCATGGCTAAAATGCTACTTCTCATGAGGATTAATTGAGTACCATCTTTTATCTGTTTCTATTCAGCATATGTACTGTATATCTGCTATGCATCCGAGGACAGCTGCCATTCTATTTACAGCATTATCCAAAAATGGCAACATTAAATCTATCTTCCATCTCTTTGAGATCTTTTTCAACCACAGAATCATCTCAGATGTTCTGCTTTTAGAGCAAAATATATGAGGTGTGAACGTGTGTAACAGTAAAAGACTAACAGGCAGAAATCCACAATGGTGGAATTATCCACTGGGGATTGATAAAACTTTCCTCCTTTTCCTATCTCAAGAAAAGCTAGGGGAAGGGAACTCGAGAACATCAGGGGGCAAATTAAAGAGGTATCAAACCCTGCCCTTACATCCCTATCAGGAGTCTAAGAGCCTAAATATTGATTTTTCAGGGCTCTGTTGCTGACAGTAGCGATTCTGAACACAGACAGGAAAACAAACAGCAGAGGTGTGTGCTGATAAGCCTCCCAAGTACTGTAGCACATTCCACATTTTTTTGAAAAAGAAAGTTAAAATTAATATCTCAGCTATTATAAGAGGGGAGCGGAAGCTATGACCATGCTAATTATTTACTGTAACTCTCCATAGTATACATCTTAACACAAATCCTCTGTCAACTTCCCTGACAGCTATTGTCACAAGAGGCAAAAACCTGATTTTACACACAAACAAGCAGTACTGACCATCCTGACCAATCTGAACAACGTGGGAAAATTTACGCTCCTTTAATTACTCTTCCACTCAAAATTTCAAATTTCAAAACAAACTCTTTTGTCTTTACCACGCTTAATGCCCATTTTCCAACTCAATGTGGCAACCAGAAAGACGGGACAAGGGAGCAGCCCGTTCATGGCAAGGATCAACTACACTTTGGAAAAAATTAAAATTTCATTTAAATCCTTCCTTTAAGAAGATAATTTGCTCATCATGGCATTGGTCTTGTAAGTACGGAAGCCATCATTCTAAAAGGACTTTGCAACTTGGAAGTAGTGCTGTGAATTGGTTGGGGGCACCAGACTGCCTGGGTTCAAATGCCAATGCTACCATTTACTAGCTGTGTGACCCTGGCAAGATAAATAACCTAGAGTGCCTTATTTGTGTGGTTTCGAGGAATAATAGAGTTAGCATGTGTAAAGTGGTTGGAATAGTACATTTTATGTAGAGAGAAATCCAAATATGTTACTTATTTTCATTATTAGAATAGTCCCTGACACTTAGTAAATGCCCAAAACTTAAAGATACAGTAATGGGTTTCAACATTTCTCAAGTGGGGATTGGGGGAGAAGAAGATCCACACAAGAAGAGCTTTCCTAAAAGAAATTGCAATGACTTATTCACTACATGTTGCTTTCTCACCCAGCTCTCTTCTTGGAACAAATCTGTACATGTCTGAACTTTACATGAGCACAAAGCCCTCCATTTCAAAATGTGAGTCTTTACAAAAAAGGAATGTTTTGTGGATCATCCAATATGTTCTTTACAATATCTAAGGCAGGTAAATAAATGTACAATTTTTTGTCAGACAACCTCTAAATTATTTTTAATCAAACAAACAAAAAAGCTAAAAGACCATAAGAACATTCAGCACAACAGGTAACACATATATGTTCACAGTTTGACAAATGGAAACTCAATAAAAGAGACAAGTATCATAATGAAACACTCATACCCTACATCCGCCATTGGCATTTTCAATCATTTCACAAGTTAGGTCAAGTGAAGCTGAAATTACTAGTCATCAAATTTTCACAGATACGAAATTTGAAGTTTTAAAAGAAAAATCAATGTTTCCCAAAAAGCCAAACCCTGTAACACAGGTTTTTTTTCTTTTTACCATGCATTTTACTCTAAAATTTACATTGTCATTATTCATCAAATCATTTTTGAAAATCTTGGAGGAGCAATTTAAGTACCCACCAATAGTCCGTTTGAAACACGAGCTAAAAGTTAAAGAATTGAAAGTGGAAAATACATGTTATACCTCTTTAAAGAAAATCTAATGTATAATTTTTGCAAGATGCCAAAATCATCAAATCATTCATGTTATTAATCTTGGGTGTTTGCTGACTGGCAAGGCTTCTAGGGAGTCTGTCTCTAAAGGACTACAAAGCTTTCAAAATACAGTTATGAAAAGTGGTAAATCCACACTTTTATTACCACTAAGACAAGAAGGTATGTTCTCAAAAACTACTATGAAAATTTAACCACAACAAAATATTTTTTAAAGGTTTTTTTTGTTGTTTGTTTGTTTGTTTGTTTTATGAGAGAGAGAGACAGACAGCAAGCACAAGCAGGGGGAGTGGCAGGCAGAGGCAGAGGGAGGAGGCTGAGCAAGGAGCCCGATGCGGGACTCAATCCCAGGATCCTGGGATCATGACCTGAGCTGAAGGTGGACACTTAACTGACTGAGCCACTCAGGCATCCCTAACCACAACAAAATATTTAAGGAAATTCTAATTGTATGTGTATGATATTTATGAATATGTGTATTTAATACGGAAAATTTATTAAACCTAAGAGTATCAATAAAATTAAAATAAATATGCCCTCTATGAAGTAAAACAGAAAATACAATACCACATACACATTTATACAGTTATAGTCTTTTGCTGAGAACAGTAATTTTGCTTCATTACAAAGATCCCAGTCCTACGAGTTAAGAGATCATTTTCTGACATTAGCAACTACATTTTCTTTTGGTCTATCTTATGTATAACTTATTTTCAAGGACCATTCACAAAATAAAAATTTTGTAAATTTTATCTGCTTTGTCAACCACCAGCAGTAACTTTATTATTTATGTCAAGATAGACAAACATGGTGGAGTCTTGGTTCTGCCACCAATCACCTTATTTCCCAGTTCTGAGCCTCAGATCCTAGGCTTGAAATATGTGTCAAAATGGATTATATCAGTGTCTTTATGCTTGAAAATGTTATAATTAAGTTACCCTTTCCATATGTGCACTTAACCAAAATTTACTTTATCGCAGAAGAGATGATTGAAGCATATTCCCCAATCCCACAGAAAAGCAAATACAAAGCAGAAAGTTGCCTTAGTATTTTTTTAAGAAAAAAGTCATATTCCTTGGTCTACTGTAGCCAAAAAGTGTACATCTAGCTGCCTCTGTCTGTTTATACCTCAGATGATAAAACAGAGGCTCTGAGAGATTATGTCATATACTCAAGATTATAAAGCTAGCAAGTGGTAAAGCTGGGGTTCAAACTCAAGACCTTTCTGACTATGCGGTTTGTATGCTTCCCTTCTCAGAAGAAGTTCACTGAGAACATGATAACTGCGAGGCCACTCTATTGCTAAATCTATTAAATAGTCTACTGATGCTAAAGTCTCCAACACTTTCTACATTTCTTATGCAAGCACGATCCATTGCTTGGTACCCAAGAAAGTAACTGACATCTTTAACAGGGAAGTTAAATTCAAGTTTTCCACACAAGCTGCTTATGACTGTCTAAAGAGACAGGAATTAAGGTAAATGACATGGTACTTGATAATGCATTTTATGATGAAAATGGTACCTCTTGAAAATTAGTCAGAGAGGTATGTAGCTTTGGTGACAGTGCCCAAGCAGAGAAAGGAAACAAAACAATGTGCTTTATAGTGCTTTTCTAACAGGAATTCAAGATCTCTCTGATTATCAGGGGGAAATTATCCCACTCTTTCCACTTGGCTTAGGGTTTCCTCGAAGCCTCATGATGGTGTTGCCTCACCTCAGAAATCTCAAAGATTGGCAGATTGAGGACACTGTGCAAGCAAGCATGCTCAGTGTGACATCTTACTACATATATTCCAAATGTCTTCACTGTATTTTATTGTAGTTTTCAGCACAGACTGGAACCCACAGACCCAGATCTGAATTTTGGTTCTGCCACTTACTAGTGCTATGAGTTTGGTCAAAATAATAAATCTCTTGCTTTAAGGTTCTGGTCCATTAAAGATGGACACTGCTAGGAAGCTTAGAAAATTGTTGTGAGGAGTCAAATTACATATGTAAGTACTGAGCACAGTGCCTATCACATGAGAAGCTCCCAGTAAAAGTTAGCTGTTATTATTATTATTATTATCATTATTATTATTATCATCATCATCAAAAAAACAATAGGATATGAGAACTTGTATTTTTTATAAAACCCTGATAGGATACTGTTCCTAGTAGTAATTAGGTAGTGGGAAAAAAATTACACCCTGACAAGTTGCATACAAAATTTAGGATATGTATAATGTTTTATTAAAGGGGAAAAAATACATACACACACTGTCTGATCCAATTATTATTTTAAAAAGAACAAAAAAGTTTATATTCCTAACTAAAAGCTTGGAAGGTCTAGATGCATTTAACAGTGGTTATTTACGAATAAAATGTAATTTGCTTCTTTTTGGCTCACCAGTGTTTTCTAAATCTACAATGATTATGTATTTTGTAATAAAATAAATATTTCATTTTTAATTTTCTTAAAATAAGAACTATATTCATACTGCAAAAACTAAAATAAAATTTAAAAAAATCTATATGAAGACAGAATGCCAGGTAGTAAAATATCAGAAGTTAATGCCCTGATATGATCTATGATCTACTGCATAATTAAAGGAGGCCTGAAAATCAAGGTGATTATTCTCAGATGATTAAAATGGTGCTTAAACATTTGTCTTAAGCAAAACAAATGACAGAACATACTAACACTAAATATTTTGAAAGTCCAGGGCAAATCTGTAATACTTTTTAATATTCAACATTCATTAGTTTTTTAATGATTTTTCCATGGGTAAAAAGTTACAGACTCATCTTTTAGCACCAAAAAATACACAATTTGGTTTGTAGTACACACTCATGTATGGTTTATTATCTACTCAAAGAAGTAGGCCACAGTGAAATGGGATGTGTCTACAAAAATGAGTTGGAAAAAATACTAAAATTCTTGTCAGTTGGACTGAAGAAAAAGTACTATTAAATGGACCTTTGAAACATGTTTTTTGAAGCAATCAACAAATAATATTCTTTTTGAAGGCAATCATGGAAGTTAACTCGATAAGAGCAGCCACTTGGCTAAAGATGAACTGTTTGTCTTGATTTGGTCACCACAGAATGCTAAGGATAGACATCCATTTAAAGGTTGTGATGTTGTAATAAATATTGAATTCTTTGATGTTTTAAATGTAAGGATGTTCATGCAGGGAAAACTGAGGGGGGCAGGGGAATCACAGAAGTGGAAACTGAAGTTCATGTTGCAGTCCTAGGCTTGAAAATGTAGCAGCACTCCTCATCATCTTCCTGAAACTCAGTGACTTCTCAATATTTCTGCCCACATTAGATCTTCTTTGTGAATTATGCAGACCAAGCCATATGCCTTGTTCTCTCTAGATGATTCCCCAAAAGTTTACTTCCCTCATTATAAATATCTGTGTTGTTTTCTATCTAAAACTCAACCTATATTTAAAATACTAGCTTCTTGCTCTGTAAATGGGAACAAGGGCATGGTCTACCATGTCCAGTGTCACTGACAATATGGGATTATTCAGAGATACCAGTTAGAATACAAGATTGAGGCCTAAACAGAGCTTGGAGCAACATTTAATCTTTCTTGATTATTGGCAACATAAATTAAAATTTAGATTAACAGCAATGAGAATGGTAGGAACAGAATAGATACAAAAATATCATAAGGGAAATGTTCAACTTATGATCTTTATGGATCATGGAATATGGGATATACAGTGAGGGATCAGAACTCTAGCAGGGCTTTTGGTACAGATGAGCATAGACGTTCACAGATGCCATGAGAATGAATGGGATTAACCAGAAAAGAGCATGTTCAATGGAAAGAGAGCCAGGCGTGAGCTCTGGGGAAAAGAGACATTAAGGAGAGGTCAGCAATAAAGCAGCCAATAGAAGTGACTCAGAAAGAGTGCTCAGATGGGCAGAACAGAACAGGGAAAGAATAGTGTCTCAGAAGTCAAGAGAGGGAAAAGTTTCCAGGGAGATACGAAGTCAGGTAGCCCTGCAAAGAGCATAGAATCTGCATATCAGGAGGTCACCAGTGTCCTCTATCAGAGTAGTACCAATGACATGGTATGAGTGGAATAGTGATCACGGTGGGGAGGGAAGGGTAGAGGAGAAATCCAGGAAAGCATGATAGAGAATAGGCTGCCTTCAAGGTGCTAGGATATATATATAAAGAGAGTCACGAGACATTGTTTGAATTTTTTGAGCTTTGTAAGTGTCACGGTTGGCTCCTCTGCCTGAGAAAGAAGCTTTCCTCTGTGTCCCAACAAACTCTCTGTTGAAATCTCAAAAGCTGAGCTATTACTAGCACCACTTCCTGTACATTTTCTGCAGTCACCAGAAAGACCCCTCTCTTCGCTGCACTGTCCCTCAGCCAATTAATGGAGATGTGGTATTACTTGCATATGTTCCCACCTGCTCTCTTATAGCGAAAGAACACCCTTCCTCTTGGAGAATACATTCCAAGTTAATTTGACTGGAGCCAGCCACTTCCACTCCCAATCAGGGAGGCATTTTAACTATGGGTGGCTCAACAGAAGCATGCCATCTCCCTGGCCACAGTGAGTGATTCAGGAAGGGCACAGAATTTTAAGTGGGCCAGTCATAAGAAACTTCCTGGGCCTAAAAAAAAAAAAAGTATGCACTCTTTTCTCTGGAAATACTAGTTAAAAGAGTGTCATAGCCTAGAGCTGCTTCTGTAAGAAGAAAGCTGCCTGTGCATGAAGCTAATACAGAGATGAGCAGAGCAGAGTAACGGGAAGAGGAAAGTGTACTCTGTCCTGATTATATTAGTTGTGCCTGAAGTAACTGTCATTTCCAGAACTTCCTAGTTATATGAGCCAATAAATCTCCTCTTTGGCTAAGTTATTTCAAATTGGGTCTTTATCATTTGCAATAAAAGATTCCTAATGCCATTCACATCTCACTAATCACATGTTTCTGAATATTGCAGGAATCTGTACTAAGGAAATCTCTCTATTCCACTAGATTATATATTTCTTGAGGGCAGGAAAAACATCGATCTACCATAATGCTTCACACATACTACCTGTTCAATAAGTATTTACCAAAACAACCGAGCAAAAGCAGTTCCTTTATAGCATGCCATCGAGACCTCAAATTAAACAACTCGGCAATTGAATGAGAAGATCACAATGAATAATATGCAGTTACCTAGTTTGCTGCTCTAGCTCACCTCCATCTATCTAACAAGACTGTCCTAAGCATGCTCATTCCTGTGCCAGTTCTAGCTTAATCTCCCCATCTTGTTCACTCAAGTGAAGGTGGAATATTTGTATTATAAACTATATTTACAAACCTGGAAATTATCTATGCAATTGCCAATTTTTTTTGAGAAGACTAAAACTGCATTCAGAACAAGAATAAGGGAAAACTCATTGCTAGGCATACCCCTTAAAATCAGGAGATACATATGCTAGCACGATGCCTTGCACATACTACCTGTTCAATAAATGTCTACTAAATAAGGAAATATCCCAGTTGGGGACAATTTAAAATTTTAGTCAGTAACAATCTGAGTCAAATTTAGACTGCTGACTAAATGGAGAAGAAGAGAAAGGGAAGAAGTAAAAGATGAAAAAAAAAAGTCTTTCTTGGCTGGGACAGCCATGTTCTGCTTCTGGCCAATGTCCCAATGCTGGCTCTTTCTTGCAGTGTGTGTTTTATGAATCCCTAGAGATTCACCTTGCTGGGGTTCTTGAGCACTGGCAATGCCATAAATGCAGACTGAAGGACCCTCATCAAGTCCTAGATCAGATCACCAAACTCTAGTCTTTCTGCCAAGGCTGTCTTCCTCTTGACAGGAAATTCTTCAGAGTGGGGGTGGGAGTGAGGAGAGAGGCAGTGGCCGGAGACATCATACTTGGCTCCCTTCTAGGATTCACATATGACCTCCAGGAAACCACAGCTTTTTCCTACTAGCTGTGGAAATGCGGCTTATTCCCACTGCATTCCCTGTCTCTCTGTCCTGGCGTCTTACCTTCTGACTTTTGCATGTCCATGCCAGGTACCAGAACCTATGCCCCACCCCGCATAGGCCAGGCTACACACCAAGCTCCCTGAGTGGTTCCCTCACATCCTGTCCACATGCACTTCGTGGGAATAGGAGGGAAGAAGAGGGGAGAATGAGAGCAACCCCTCAGCCGTCTTAATTCTGTCCACTGGAAATCTCACTACCATACTCTTCATCAATCTTATTATAGTCTTCCTTCCTCCTCCTCCCCTCACACACCCTCTCCAGGTGAGTGAGGGTCAAACTGTAAAATAAACAAACAAACAAATGAGATTATCTCAGGCTCCTAGAGAATCCTGAATCAATGGTTTGACCCACATTATTCTTGGTCCTTTGGAGCCCTGCTGCAGCTCTGATACAACTTGCTAAGTCAAATGTAACAACCTATTATATAAGGGAAATTATTGCATGTCCTGTTTAAAAAAAAAAAACAACAGAAACATGACTTTGCTATGATTTGGGCCACATCCCACAGAGTTCATGGATCCACCCTTTATCAAATAATCAGTTGAGGCTGCAAGTCGGGCAAGAATTCATATTGTAGGAAATTCCCATTTACTTTTAGGCTGGGATGAGAACCCAGGATTTATTTCCCAATCCAGAGTCCCTCTCCTGACACTTTGATAGAAGGAACAATAATTTCCTAATATAACCCTGAAAGCAGAGAAATCATCAGAAACGGAAAAAAAAAATCCCTCCTTCTGTCCTTCTGTAGAAAACAAATAATCCTCTACATCATCCTATACTGCATGTGCGATAAGGGGCTCTGTCCTCTCTTGTATCGTGTTTGGTATTCATGCAATCCTTCTCCTCCTCCAGTCCACCTAATCTTATGAAACATAATTCTTTTCTCTCATCCTCCTCCCTACACAAACTAAATTCCTGATTCTCCTGAAGTATGTGCAAACTACTACACTAACCATCTCTTAAAGCAAGAATCATACTTCAACCTAAAACAGCAATTGGACAAGTGTGTTACTATTTTATATTATGAGCTTGGTTTTAGCACCTTTTATGACAAAAATGTTGATTTCTTCCCCGTTATAAAGTGGCTGTGGCACTCTGTGGTGGCATGCTACAAACACAAGTTCATGGCAAGTTCAGAGGAAAGGAATGTTCAAAGAAAACTGAACCCAAGGCATTGTGGGTAGTGATATGGAAAGTTGACAAAACAATGTGATAAACAATGGGGGGAAAAAGAAATAATTAAGTGTTCTGAAGCCCTGTATCAGCATTTTATGCATTGTTAACTTTTTTTTAGGAAACTGTTTTATTGTGTGTGGTTTCATGGAGAGATACTAATCCAGTCTGTTGAAACACCCTTCTGCATGTATAATGATTATAAAACTCTTCTTTTTTTTAATAAAAAGAAAATGGGCAAATATGTCTGCCTGAGATAAGGCTTTCTGAACAAAAATATAATACATGGAAATCCTTTCTTGAAGTGCTTTGTGGATTTAAGGAGGTAGGAAACTTAAAACAGTAGAGTTACAGTAAACATGAGGTCTAAACAAGGTGTCAAAAATTGAACTATATGCTGCAACAGGCAAAGCAAGAAGTAAAAGTCACAGAAAAAGGTAAATACTTTATAGATACAAAGGTACTTGTGGAAAACAATTTGAGCTGCTGAGATCTGTCAAAGAGATACATTTTGAATATTAGAAGGCAATCCTCCATCAATTATAGTTCAGTCTACATTTACTGTCTTGTTAGGTCCAATTCAATGTAGATGTTGTCCTTTTATTCACACTCATTTATTTAGTTTCTGGAATGATTTTAGGCACTAGGGATTTGTGAGTGGACAGAACACACAAAACACCCTGAACCCATGAACATTATATTCTAGTGAGCAGAGAATACAATAAACATAATAATTAAACATATGGTATATTAGAAGATGGTGCATACAAGGAGAAAAATATAGCAAAGAAGACAGATATATTGTCATAGCGTCAGGGAGGGGGAGGGGGGTCTTCTGTTTTAGAGTTTAAAAGTCATAAGAGGGGCACCTGGGTGGCTCAGTCGGTTAAGTGTCTGCCTTCGACGCAGGTCATGATCCCGGGGTCCTGGGATGGAGTCCCCCACTGGGCTCCCTGCTCAGCAGGGAGTCTGCTTTTCCCTCTCTCTCTACCTCTCCCCGCTACTCGGGCTCTCTCCCTCTCTCTCTCTCTTACTCTCTCTCTCTCTCAAATAAATAAAATATTTAAAAAAATAAAAGTCATGAGAGGAGAAATTAATGAGAAGGTCACAACTGATCAGACTTAAAGGAGGTAAGAGTGTAAGCATTCACTTAACTGAGGAGTGAGTGTGTGAGCAAACAGCAAATTCAAAGGTCCGGAGGTGGGAGCTGTCTCAGTAGGTTAGACAAATATGAAAAAAGCTAGTGTGGATGGATGGTGGGGAGGAAACAAGAGATGAGATGGTTCATAATGAGTTCAAGAGGTAACTAGGGAAGGGGAAAGGTCAGGGCATCATAGGTATTATAAGGACATTAGCTTTTATTCTGAGGGAGATGGGAAGCCATGGGAGTATTCTATAAAATGACATGATCTAAGATATCATATACTAACCACTTATTTCCAGAAGTACTTACAAGGTACAAGTTTTTTAAACTTTTTAATTTTATGGTATGTTTTTTAAAACATCTTTTAGGCCTCAAAACCTAGAATGATAAGATAGGACCAGGAAGTAAAGATAGAAGTAAGAATACTGTACATGGTTACTATGATATCACTTTGTTTCAATGAATACCTAAGATGCTACATGAATTCAGTGATTTTCATCACACCGTACTAAAAATCACTGACCAAATCCATGGTACCAGTCAATAAGTGTAATCTGCCTCAGTACCAGGCTCCTACAAAGAAAGAAGGGACATACATTGTTGATACCACTCAAGTGTCTGTTCATTTTGTTCAGCACATGTCAGATGTTAGAACAAGAATGAGTTGTCAGAGTTTTAGAGATGTTTGATAAAGAAGTACTAAGACTGGTTAGCTGGAAGAAGGATAATATCTCCTGGCAGGCCAAGCTGCACAATAATCAGTACTGACTCAAATCAGATGTTATTGTGCATTATCAATATAACAGGTTGAGACTTGAATTTCCTTTGTAGGAAAAACTGTTTTGAAAGAACAAGGAAAAGCAGGTTTTTCAACACCCATTCTAATATAGTGCTACATAAAATAGCTGCAAAAATGTCCTGCTTTCTTGTCAACTATGAATAAAGGACTTGATCAATAAATCCTTATATTATTATTACATATAATGCTAATATTCAGAAGTTTGAGAAGCTTCCAGAAACCTGCAGTCTTTAAACTAGTGTTTAACAAGGAGGTTGATGTGGGGGAGATGGGAGGAATTGAGCTAGTTCTGCATAGGAGGTTGTTGATATTTCAAGGTTCTCTAAGCCCATTTTATATTTAAATGCTAAATCCTTCCTGAAATGCCCACAGGATACTAGAAGAAGTAACTATTCTCTTTCAAATGGAGGAACAGGGGTCTTTGAAATCTAACCATTATGGTCTTAGCCAAATTAGTTAAAGAAGCATTTCAAAGTCCTGACAGAAGAAACTTATTCCTATTAAGCATTCAACTATATGCCAGTCACTGTATTTGTGTGTATGTGTGTGTGCTTGCATGTGTGTGTATGACTATCCCCACTCTATAGATGAAGAAACTGAAGGACATATTCAGGGTAGATACAGGAGATTAGGCAAGAATGGGAGTAACAACAATTCGAGGGTGAAATGGCACAGAAATAGAAAGTTAGCAATGGGATGTGAAATTTATACTAATTTACCTGTAGAAGATGCTGTTGTGTACCATTCACCCAACAACTAACGATCTTCCCTTCAGTTAGAAGCACTCACTGCCCCAGCTGCTTAGCAGCACTGAATGCTAACAACTCACAGCTGAGCCCCTCCCTGGGCACTGCCTCTGTTGAAGGACGCTGCCTCGCTGGAGGCTAAACTCCTCCCCAGGGGCAGCAAATGTCTACTGACTGCTAAATAAGGAGGTACAAAGGCCAGCCCCCTACCTCAACTCAGGACAGCTCCGAATGGCCAGCCCAGCTCTAGAGCTCCCCATAGGATTGGCTGCAGCCTCTGTTGCAACTGCATCTCAATTCAACCTCTCCATCTGCCCTTCCTGCTTCCCTCACCCCTCATAGGTACTGTTCCCAAGAGCACACAACAATAAACCTCATAGATGCAAATGTCAGAGGCTCAGAGCATGTTTCCAAAGGAAGCGGGCCAAAGACAACACCACAGCAAAAATAAATACTAGATGATAGGGTTTCCCACCATCAGAAAGAATTGAGATTGAAACGTAGTAACTGATTCTACTGGGTACCTCCATAGGCTAATGTTAGTTTCTAATGCAATTCCCATTATACCTGGAAGCAAGTCATAAGTACTCACGCTGTTACAAAGTGTTTATATTTAAGTTCGTTAAAACAATAATGAATCACTGACTTAAATGAGGAATTGCCAATTAGTGAGCGATTTTACAGGGACTATAAAGTGCTATATAGCTCATGTAAGCTATCTGGTGGTCAAATCTGCATGGTATCAAATATGTCTGATTAACTGCATATTTCTTAACATGGTGTTTGCTTGAGAAGCTTGTTAAATATTTTTTTAGTTATGTAATTGTGTATAAGCCCAAGGAGGCTAAACAGAAGTGGTAAAAAGAAAAATAAATTTTACAACAACAGACTACTGATCATGTAGATCCAAAGAGAGACTCTAAGACGGATTATTAAAGAAATGGCTTTTGAACATTAAGACCAGGAAATAAGGATCATAAAGAGTCAGAGTGGGTTAAAGTGGTAACACAAAGAATGTATCAGATACACCATATTTGGGTGTCAGTTAAGATACCTCATGATGATTTTGTTGAGGTCAAGACAGAGATATAAGCTGAAAAATAATATAAATAGCTGAGGTTAAAAAATGTTGAACAACTGCATCCAGAGAGAACTGCTCCCTTAACTGACAGTTGGAAGGAAAAATTTCGGTGGCTCTAAGTTTTGCCTCTATCTCTCCTATCTTGTCCTGATGATCTGCAAAGGAATGGGGGCACATAGGAAGGGCTTGTGTTTATAGGCTACAAGCCAAGTGTTGATGGAAACCGGGCTGGCTTTATTTTCTAAGGGGAAAATCACTATGACAGGCACAACATGCTATCTAAAGAAATACTATACAATCTTAATCAGAATGGTACAATACAATCCTATAGAGTCAATAGCATGAAGTAACAAAGTTATCACAACACAAAGGCTTTACAGATTATGGGGACCTCAAAGGTAAGTGTTACTCAGAAGCCATAACTGAGACTTTAGCAACCAACATTTAACAAATATATATTGAGCTTCTTACATGTGCCAGGAACTGCTTTATGCACTGGAGATAAAGCTGTGGACAAGAGATTACAAGACCCTGTTACATTCTAATTGTGGGAAAAGCAAAAGGATAATAAATGGCTAAAAAATTATTAAGAAAATATTCCATCATGATGATTCCTATAAAGAAAATAAAACATGGCACTATGATAGGGAGAAATTGAAGCTACCTTAGCTTGAATTCAAGAAAAGTCCTCCCTGAAAAGGTGTCATTTGAGCTAAGATTTGAATAGCAAGGAAAAATAAGTCATTTGAAGGTAAGAAGGAAGAACATTCCAGGCAAAAAGAACCAATGTTAAAAAAGCCTCACATAGACAAGCTTGGAAAGGATAGTCGTGTGGCTAAAACATACTGAGTGAGAGATATAAAGGTTAAGAGTGGAGATCAGAGACCTAAAGAAGAGTCAGATCATGTAAAGTTTTATGCATTGATACATGGAGGAGAGACATAACTGATTTGCTTGGAAAAATCACTCTGGCTGCTATTCAAAGAACCAAATACAGTGCAGATAGAGGTGGATAGAATGCAAGTTCAGAGACCATGTTAAGAAGCTATTGTTATACAAATAATACATTATATGTAAAAAAAAAAAGATTAAAAAATAAATAAATAAATAAATAAATTTTAAAAATTAAAAAAAAGATAATAGGAAGGGAAAAATGAAGGGGGGGAATTCGGAGGGGGAGACGAACCATGAGAGATTATGGACTCTGAGAAACAAACTGAGGGTTCTAGAGGGGAGGGGGGTGGGAGGATGGGTTAGCCTGGTGATGGGTATTAAAGAGGGCAGTACTGAATGGAGCACTGGGTGTTATATGCAAACAATGAATCATGGAACACTACATCAAAAACTAATGATGTAATGTATGGTGATTAACATAACAATAAAAAATAAATAAAAATAAATTTAAAAAACACTGGGTATCCAAAACACAAATACAAAGTATTTTAGAATGAAAGGGTTTTGTACTTAAACATTTAAATATGTGTAATTTTATCTTTATCTCATTAATTTAGGATTTTAATCATTTGTGAAATATGTATCATCTTCAATTTATATTAGCAAAGCTATCAATACTTCTAATTTATAAATAAATAATATAGCTATAAAAAAAAAGAAGCTATTGTTATTGGTAACGGAAGCTCCAAGAAGGTGAAATTTAACAAGGACAATCATAAGCCTTGTGTTTATACCCAACCCCCCCCCCAAAAAAACAATAGCATAGTATAAGTTAGGAGATTCATGAGTTACAGCAGCACAGATTTTAAAAGAACAGGGAAAAACAAAATGGTGGGGGTATGTCAAAGGAACATAGAGGCCAATAGGCAAAAGCTTCCATTGGCCAAAACTGGAACAATTTGAGCAATAAATAATATACTATTGAATTATAATCCAAAGTATCAGATAAATATCCATGAGTCCATACTTATATAAATAAATGAGTAGATAAATAAATGGGGGAAACTGACAAATCTCCCATATAGAATTCCAAATAATTTATGTAAATACTCAACCTTGAGGAGATGGAGTTTAACTCTTCACCTCTTGAGTGTGGGCTGCTCTTCCAAAGAGTACAATATAGAAAGAGAGAATAAAGTAACCTCACAATAGAGACACCATGGCCAGGTGATCAAAGGTTAGTGTCAGTGATAAGTCAAGTTGACAGTATGTGCCCTTGATATAATAAGATTGGCACTTCACCTTTGTGATCTTCCTCCCCAAAACCCATAACCCCAGTCCAACCATAAAAAAAAAAAAATAGACAACCACAAATTGAGAGACATTCTACAAAATGCCTGACTGTCAAGGTCATGGAAAACAAGGAAAATCTGAGAAACTGTTACAGTCCAGAAGAAAGTAATGAGACATGACAACTAAAAGTAATATGTATCCTGGATAAATCCCTAGAACAGAAAAGGGACATTTCTCTAAAAACTAAGGAAATCCAAATAAATTATAGAGTTAACAACAAAGTACCCAATGTTGGTTACTTAATTGTGCTGAACATATCAGAGTAATATAAAATGTAAACTGGGGGAACTGGATGGAGAATATGTCATGATCTGTACTATCTTTTAGCTTTATAATCTAAAACTATTATAAAGTTAAAGGTTATTTTATTTAAAAAAAAAAAAGCATAGGGACCTTGAACTGTTTCCCATCAACATAAGTATGGTATCTAAAAATTAGAAGCCAAAGACTTCCTCCACTCAGTCTTGTTGAAACAAAGCCATAGTACTATGGGGAACACAGTAATGCCAGGTGCCCTGCTTGGGGAGGAATGCAGAGAAATGCTCTAGAAACAGGAGTAACCAGAATGGACAGAGGACTTAAAGTCATGTCACATGAGAAATAACTAAAAGTACCGGGTATGCTTAACCGAGGAAACCAGAAAGGCACAATAGCTTTCTCAAAATACATGAGGGGTCATTATAAAGAGTGAGGATTGGACCCTCTTCTAAGTCTGAAACTGTAGCATTTGGTAAAAATGGAGGGAAGATTATGAGTGGAAAAATATCTATTCAAGAAAAGGAAGAACATTATAAACCTAGAATTGCCTGCCCTGGGAGGCAAACACATGCCCTTCCAATCCTGAGCATTCAGACTTCTGCTGGAAATACATTTGTCCAGAAGTCGTAGAGGAGATGGGTATTTGAACTCCAGAAGACTTTCTAGGTATTCACTACAAAAATGTAATGTCTTCCTGCTTCTCTACCGGCTCTTAATAAATGACAAGAAAACTGGTAGTACCCCAAACCAAGGTTACACTATAGTAATTTGTATACTCTAGTCACTTTTAATTTTTTATTAACAAATTTATTTATTTATTTTGCCTTGTAAAATGTCTTTTAAGGGGCACCTGGTGGCTCAGTCATTAAGCATCTGCCTTCAGTTCAGGTCATGATCCCAGGGTCCTGGGATCGAGCCCCGCATCAGGCTCCCTGCTCAGCAGGAAGCCTGCTTCTCCCTCTCCCGCTCCCCCTGCTTGTGTCCCTCTCTCGTTGTGTCTCTCTCTGTCAAATAAATAAATAAAATCTTTAAAAAAAAATGTCTTTTACTACGGGTAGGTAGACCTTCTCAACTCTGTTAGTGGAATAATGTGGATATCCCTATATCTCCAGCACAGACCTCACCCTCGAATTCAAGATTCACCTGTCCAATTGTTTATTTGACCTCTCTACTAGAATGCCTAATGCACATCTCCAACTTAATGTGTCCAGTACAAAACTTCTGATTTCCCACCTAAACCTCCCTCAGTCTCATCAACAAATACCACCAATCTACACCTAATTTCCTTCCATTTATCCCACACATCCATTTCATTAGCATGTCCTTAAACACCTGTATGTTTTGCTCTCTTTGGCAGCACATATACTGAAATTGGAACAATACAGAGATTAGCATGGCCGCTGTGCAAATAAGACACCCAAACTTGTAAAGTGTTCCATATTTTTTGTACAGTAACAGATGGTAGCTACTCTTGTAGTGAGCATAGCATAACATGTGAACTTGTTGAATCACTATGTTGTACACCTGAAACTAATGTAACACAGTATGCCAACTATACTTCAGTTTAAAAACGCTGTATGTTCATGTGTCAACTTCTCTCCATCTTAACTACCACCCCCAGTCCAAAGTAGTCCTACCTAGACTATTGCAATCACTTCTAACTGGTCCCCTACTTCTACTCTTTCCCCTTAAAATTTATTCACAAAGCAGCCAGAGATTATGGCCATGTGTGCGCATGCACATACACACAAACACACACACACACAGAGTCAAGCCCCTTCTTAAATTTTTAACCATGATGCTTAAAAAAAATTCTAACTCCTTACTCTGTGGTCTGGTTCTTGTCAATCTCTCTGAACTCTTCTTACCATTTTCCTCCTAGCCAATGCTCCAACCACATTAGCCTTTTCACTATTCCTCACAACCTCAAATTCATTTCTTCCTTAAGGATATTGGAACAGCTGTTCTCTCTGCCTAATATGTTATCCCCATGATCTTCAAATGTCTGGTCCCTTCTTGTTATTCTGAAATAGCCATTAAGGCACTCTTCACCACATTGGCCTATTTTCTCTCTCGGCATAGTACTTACACTAGTTGACATTGTCTTGTTGCCTTTTTTATGTTTGTGTTGCTTTTGTCTGCAAGTTGTCTGAGAACAGGAAGCTTGTATACCTTATTTACAGTTGTAGCCTCAGCACTCCAAACAGAGCTCTGAATATAATAAGCAGTCATAAATATTTGTTCAATGAGTAATTTTAATAATATGACTGAAGATGATATTCTGTCATAAGACTTGAAATTTTCCTCAAGTGAGCTTTTCTAATATTTGAAAAAAATAAAACGAATCTTCTAAAATATAATCAACCGTTAAGATTAACACGATAAATATCAAATGATGCTAATCTACCAATTTTTTCTACATTCCCCAAATTCACCTTTGCACATTCCGTTCTCTATGTGTATGTTTGCACTATTGCCTGACTGAAATAATTTCTCCTGGAATGTTCTCTAATGCCCAATATCATCTATGTAAATATAATAATCTGTGAAAATATCATCTATTTTTAGGACCCAATGCCAAATTCTACCTTCCCTCTGACACATTCTCTGATTAACATCTATCTTGTGTGCACCCAAAATACTTTGTTCTTTAATGACAAAACTTCTCAGTGAGAGGGCTGGGTATTAACAGATAAGAGTTTCTCAAAGTTTGTTCCCTAGAACACTAGGACTTGAGGCAATTTGTACAATCACATTAGCTTGGGAAACACTGCAAAATATATATACCTACTTTGGGGGATTCACAACACAGTAAAATTAAAGGATCTGGACAAAGTCCCATAGTGAGTAAGGTGTGGGATGCAACCTTCTGTAACTCAATTTTTGTTTTCCATTATTTGATTACAGAATCATCAATTTTAAAAAAAAAAGCAGATATCCATTAACATCTCACAGTAGATAGCCTGAGATACACCTGAATAATGGTTACAAGCATGGGTTTTGGAAGTTGCTAAGTTAGGGGACTTCAGTTTTAACCTGGCCTCTAACAATGATTAAAGGAGTGACTACGAGCAAGTAATTGATCTCTGGGCCCCCACCTTCCCATCTGAAATAGAGTTGAATAGGACTATCGCATAGGATAAGCATAAGGATTGAATAAGAGTGGCAGGGTGCCCAGGACCTAGCAGCCACTCTATAAATAGTAGCCACCATTTGATTAATAATTTTTTTATCACTGTTGTACCTCAGTAAAGTCAGGAATTTTTGGTGTTCACTTATGAATCTCCCACAAGACAAAACAGATACCATGCATAGAGACTTAAGGGTTTGCAAACTTTGGGCATGCTTTGGGCAGGGCAGCTGCCACAAGAATGCCAGCACCAGGTCTGAAATGCTCAGGCCTCACACCATCCCTATTGCCTTATTTAGGGCTTAATTCAAGATTTATGCTACCAGCCTTGTCTTCTGAGGCATTAGAGTTTACAACCCCTTATACGGAAGTCCTCAACTAATGTTTATTGAATTGCTTGATCTCAATGGATTCTGACTTCCTTCAATTCTCATCCACCAGAAATTCCACTCCACCTCAAAACAACACCTGAAAACTTTAACGTAGATCTCTTTCAAAAGAGTGACTCACTCAAGCAATGATTTATATATTTAAAACCTAAGTGAGGAAGAAGGTAAAATGTACAGCTAGAAAAATTCTCAAATCTGATGTGCACTTCTCCCAACTGGCCAACAAGTTAAGTCCATAGTGTTGAAGAAATTCAGAGAATAATAAAGAGGTCCCTTGGGACTGGCTGTTAGTGCCAACTCCCAGAAGGTAGGAGGCATTCTTACATGGAGGGGACTACAACTGATGACCTCCAGAGGGCCATTTCACCCTTGAGCTTCTATTAAATCATTGGAATTTAAAATAGAGCACTAAAAAGAACTTTAAGAGATCATCAAGGCCATTCCCCTGCCTGTTAGAATATTTTTATATCTCCAAGTTCAATGTTGAAGTGTGAAGGCTCAAGCTGCAAGAGAAATTGGTGGGTTAGAGGGCAGGAAAGCTTAGGGGGAGAAAAAAGAAAGGAAAAGAAAAATCTGAGGATAAAGGAATTTATGCCCTCCCAATTAACCTTACCAAGGACCTCAAAATTCCCAAGGCAACCTTGATTCTACCTTTCTTTCTTTTGTTTTCAAATATGGAATTTTCCCCAGGACTAATGTTAGAATTGAGCATATTCTTCCTTTGATTTATGAGAACATTCAGGGAATATAAGGTCATGAAAGTTACCAAACCAGCTGGCTTCAATGCAAAGTAATTAAATAGAAAGTCTTAAAAACTTAAAATCCTTACTAGACTTGTTTCAGAAGAATGTTACATTTATCTTCCTTTACATTTAAAGTACTCATTCTTATATTTTTAAAATATTTACTCTAGATTTACATGAACCTTCCCCTGATGACAGCAGTGGACCCTATTCAGAAAATCTATAAAAGAGTAGAAATTAGAGCATCTGTATTTGTGGTTAAACTACTAGTGAACAACATTTCAGGAAATACATGGTTACAGTAATTAGATAACCATAAATGCCTGTTAGTTCAGAAAAGCAAAGTTAAATGCTAGATTTTTTTTCCTAAAAAAAAACAAAAACAAAAAACAAACAAAAAGCCACTACAATGTGAAATAAGCAGAAACAAAAAACAAAAACAAACGACCCTAACTGATTTCTTAAAATGTTGAACAAAACTGCATACTTAAGTGGTTATGCTCTAACATGAAAGCAATCTACTCAGTGTAGCATTAAGATGTGGGTTTATAAGCTTCCCTGTATTAGGTAAAATGCCTATACCAAGAATTGTGCTATACTATTTATTTTTCAATTCCTTTGATACAATCCTTAAATTGTACTTAATAATACGTTATAGACCAGGGCCCACCCAGGGGCTTTCATGACCGCTCTATGCTAATACTGTCTTTAAGACAAGTCAGATCCTTTGAAAAGCCTCTCAGGTTCTAGATTTTATAATTCCTTTGTAGTATGCCTATTCAGATACACAGAGTTAGTAATTTTTCTAAGAAAAAGGATGTCTGAAACTACACTCTTGCAGGTGTAATCCTGAGAACACTCACACAAGTAAATCACTCCTACATCCAGCAGCTGGAAAACAGAGCCAATTTCTGGTAAATGGACATGATAGCCAATTAAAGGAAACCAAGTGGTAGCAAGCCTAGATGGTGAAACATGAGCCAATTTTCTGTGACTTTTGCTTGCGGAACCAAGCATGCTTTAATAGAGTGGCTTCAGGTGTTGATACTCTATCAATGTCTACATCTCTCTGATTGAGCGTGACATAATAGCTCTTTCCTTTTTGAAGGCCGAGTGTTTCCATTTTCTTGTATCCTATAGATATCCAAGAGCAAAGAGAGTTGCCACATTACATTTCTCCAAATAAAACCATAGGGTAGTCAAATTAATCTAATTATCTGTGACCCAATTTGATAATACTGCTAAAAGCAATGTTAGAAAGGACTTCTCTAGAGTATGCTCTTTGTTTTCTCATTCATTCTCTTTTCTAATAATTTGGTTGAGAAAATACCCTTTAACACTGAAAATGCACCTGCTTAGATATTTTATGCATAAACTTGAACTATGAAAATGTGTGCTCTATTTACTGGTATTTGGAAAATGTAATGATGAGACACTCAAAATTGTCATCAGTTTAATAAAGGTCTGAAAAATTCTAAAGATTGGTCCAGCATCATTTTCACATTCAACAATCCCACTCAAGGAGGTAATTCTCAGGTGACTAATAAAACAGGTTCAACTACTGGTTCAGCAAAGGTCAGATATATCACTTGCTTGGAGCTCTTTCTATGAAGTTGCACACAGTGAGTTTTCTACTTTCTTCTTTCTTTTCTCACTTTGATCCACTCTTGATACTATTCACTTTAGTTTCTGACTCACAGATAAAAACATGCAGCAGGATTTATGGTATTTTAGAAAATAATTTCATGTTCCATAAGTAACAGAGATGCATAATTCTTTATGGGAATCACTTCATTCCAATTTTTCCAATTATGAATTTACACTGAAACTCCATCTTTGGAAGCAAAAGACTCCAAAAACCTCTGTTGTTTCTTTTTTTTCTTTTCTTCTCCAGTGTACTATCATTCTGAATTTTTAATATTTATAATGAGAGCAAAATTATATGCTTGGAATGCACCCTTCAACATAATGGTATTACAACTAAATATTTATTTGAATTATGTTTATGGTAATAATAACTAATGTGGTTTTTTTTTCACGACATAGGTTAAAAGTCTGTAGCCTCTAATTTGACAGGAACTCTATTATCACTTTCTGCAAAATTAGACAGGAAAGAATATTAAGACATCTAAAATCTGACACAAATAGAAATCGCTTTCTCTCACTTTCCTTTTTTTTTTTTTAAACAAGAAAGATGATTATATGTTGCTTGACATTCCATTTTCAGGCCAACAAAGGGGATATAGAGGTTCACTCTTTATCTCTTCCACTGAATAAGACCCTTGCAAGAATGCGTTGGTATTTAATACACTGAACTTCTTTAGATGAAGATAAAGTTAGCTTTATCTTCTTGATGGTCTTATCCATTCAGTTCCCTGTGTTTCAACTAACATAAAAATATCTTCAAAAAAATAAAAAATCTTCACTGCAAGGTACCAGCCCGGAGGGCTAATCCACAGCACATCATCTGTGAAACATACCATCCTCATATTTGAAAAATGACCAACTAAAGATGAATAAACAGTACTGAGAGAGGAAGAATTTCCATACTCAAAGCTGGAACAGAATCTGAAGAAAAACACTTTTTAAAGTACCAAAGTAAAGGTTGGAGGGATGGGGTAACCAGGTGATGGGTATTTAAGGAGGGCATGTAATGTGATGAGCACTGGGTGTTATATGCAACTAATGAATCATTGAACACTACATCAAAAACTAATGATGTACTATATGTTGGCTAAATGAACATAATAAAATAAAATAAAATAAATAAAATAAAATAAAATACCAAAGTAGGGGTGCCTGGATGGCTCAGTCAGTTAAGCATCTGCCATCTGCTCAGGTCATGATCCTCAGATCCTGGGATTGAGCCCCTGAGCAGATAGCCTGCTTCTCCCTCTGCCCCTCACCCTGCTCATGCTCTTTCTCTCTCAAATAAATAAATAAAATCTTTAAAAGAAAATAAAGTACCAAAGTAGGCTGATTTTCTCAGTGATTTGTATAATGGCCTATTTGAACTTTTTAAAATGTCTCATACTGTACTTGAGCACTTTGGGTTTTGGTCACAATTACAAATGGAACTCCAAAAGCTGAGGCTATTTTCCATGATGCCTTTGGAGAAATTTGTATGAGAGATCTCTTAGAAATAGTACAAAAAGTCTATCCTCCTGCAAAATTCAGTGAAGACTTTATCAGAGTATTTTGATTAATTTAACTTCAGAAAATGTACACGCATGGCCTATGCTCAAAAGAACAACCCCCCCAATACACCTAGAGATTCCAAAGTTTAGCATTTCTTTTTTTTAATTTTTTAAAAGATTTATTTATTTGAGAGGGAGAAGGAGCACGAGCAGGGGGAGGGGCAGAGGGAGCCCCAAGCAGGCAGCCCAATGCAAGGTTTGATCCCAGGCCCCCAGTATCATGACCTGAGCCAATGGCAGAGGCCTAACTGAGCCACCCAGGCACCCCTAAAGTTTAGCATTTCCCCCAAAACATCTCTGAAAATGATAGCACTGCAGTAAAGACTGATATTCTGCTGAGTATAAGGCCATGACCCTGAGATGCTAGAAAACTAACCTCACGCAGTAGAGGCTGTGTCAAATGCCCCTCCAAGACTGAGGCACTCATTCTAGCTGCCAGGTGCTCTGGCTGCTGCTAATCTCTACGTGACTACTCCTCAGGACCTGCCCCCAGGGGAATGAGGGGGGCTGTCTTGCCCAGAGTCATGCCCCTAGAAAGGGTTTAGAGCGAAAGAGGCTGAGTACCCTTGCCTCAGTCACAAAAACTCTGAAGGACCATGCAGTGCCCAAGCTCTCCAGGGATCCACTGAGGCCTGAGTTATAACTTCATCTCAGTACAGCTCCTCCCGATGCCTGGTCCTGGGGCCTACTCCCTCATAGGTGTTGATCCCAAGAACATTCCCAATCTCCAACTTAGCACCTCAGGGAACCCAACCCAGGAAGCATTACAGTGAGAGGAGCTGGAGGGAAACCAAGCTATATTACAATTCAACATTACTCCTTTTGTAAAGGTAAAGAAACCTCAGCCAAGAACAATTAAATAATTTGCATGGAGTCAAGCGTCTAGTTAGTCCTGGTAGCAGCTCTTCTGCCTTTTCACTTAAAGGCGAGTATTCTTTTCATCATTAGAAATTGTTTTCCTCAGTGGACTTTAACTAGCCTTCACCTAACAAAATCACATTTGAGCTTACATCTGGCCAAGTAAAAGTTAATAGTTTACCTCTTTTTAGCCTCCCTCATGCCATATGATATTTCTAGAAACTCTACCAAGGAAGGAGAATCCTCCAAATGGGTTGGAGGGATTTAGGGGATCAAGATGGTTGAGGTGGAAACTAACTTTTTTCTGAATATCTACTGGCATCATCTAAGGAACTTTACATAACATTATCTTAATCTTCACAACTCAATGAAGGAATATTTCTTCTCTCATTTTACAAATGAAGGAACTGAGGTCCAGTTGGGTCATACGAGATTTGACTCTGAAGCCACTGATATGTCCATTCACCCCAGTGCGTCACTGGGACTGCAAATAAACGTGCTCTGTCCTCCCTTGTTCACCACATTTTCAAGTGTGAGGCCTTGGTTATAATTTACCTTCCTGATTGTGACAGTATAACTTCACTACATGATACACCTATTAACTTGACTCACTATAAATAAAAACCAACAATGCCACACTTTTCAGAATGTTGATTAGCATTTATGATTTCATATTGCCAAAATAAATAATTTATTTTGAGGGATTAGTAAAGCTAAGACATATTCTGACAGTGTTTTTCACCAGGATAAAAAAATTTACAATGACATCCCTTAACTAGGCACTTAAGAAATCATTTGGCAGTTTACTTTTTGCCAAATGCCATACATTGTTTTAATGTCAGATAGGAAGTAAAAGTTATTTATAGACTGAAATATAACACTATTAAAGCTCAATCTTATATGCAGCAACACATTCCAAATAGAGTTCTCAACACTACATTTTAAAGCGCAAATCACTGCATTCAATACCAGCATATGAATGTCTTCTTAATAGAGTACCAGATGTGTGACAAAGACTCCAAAAGGGGAGACAGCTGAAAGAAAAATCTAATAATGTCAATGATATATTTTTTACCTTAACCTAAAAATTAATTTTTGTGACTAAACTTTTATAACCTGTTTTTTCAATATCTGTGATTCGTAAGACACTGCTATCAACATGAGCCAGGTTAAATGTTGCTTTTAACAATGCTGAACTTTGACATTTTGGTTAATCTAAGTAATTTTTTAAAAGATTAGCATTTCTTATTTGGGTATATAGACACAACATTTTTTAGCCTTGTGGGACTGTTTCTTTCATAGGAAGATAAGCCTTGGGATAATTCTCTTTCTGGGGGAATTCTGGTATTTGTAGTTTTATGAGCACAACTAATTGTTACACTTTAGTTACAATAAGGTGGCTTCTGAATTCCTTAAATAAGAGGGTTTTAAAATCTGTGACAATTATTTAAATCTAAGAAAAAGATGTAAAACAATTTTTAACGTAAACTGATTGCCACCCTCAAAGTGGTAGGGCTGTCTCCCATGCTTGCATAAATACACAGAATGGCATATTTTATTTGTTTCTAATACACAGCATGACATCGTGAGGTCTATTAGCTAGTTTTATTTTATGTTAGGCTTAAAAATCAGTGGGCATTGCAGACACAGGAAGATGAGGTGAAATGAGAAGCAAGATATTAAAAGTGTTCTCTAAACTCAGAACACTACTTTCCATTTTATTCTGTAATGAAATAAATGTTAATTACTTCCTAAATAGAGTTACAAGATAAGATAAAAAATACAGGACACCCAAGTAAATTTGATTTTTTAAAGTGTGTCCCATGCAATATTTATATTGTGCATATGAATCACCTGAGTTTCTTGTTAAAATACGGGTTCTGATTCAACAGCCTGAAATGGCACCTCAGTATGTATTTTGATTTGCTAAATCTGCCAACCTATCTTAAAATTATCTTAAAAAGAAGGAAATGCTGAAGATAGTATTGGTAAATGTTCACTTGTAGACTGATAATTACAGTTAATGAATGGAATGACAAATCGGTTTTTATTTACATATTTGGCTCGGTGTCTTTAAAACCTCCAAATTAATAGTAAAAATAAAACCCTGAGGAAGGTTTTGAAAATATTTTTTACAACACGATCATCTCTCCATGTTTTCCCCATCTTCACAGGTCCATTATCTAATCAGTGGCTTTCACCCTTGGCTGAACATCAAAATCACCTGGAGAGCTTTTAAAAATCCTGATACCCAGCCACACTCTACTCAATTAAATATTAATCTCTGGGGTAGGATGGGACCCAGGAATAGATGTTTTAAATCTTCCCAGGTGATTCCAATGTTCACTAAGACTGAGAACCTGCCCTAGGTCCCTACTCTACAAAGTGTATAACCAACATCAGCCCCAGCTGGCAACTCATTAGCAACACAAAATCTCAGGCCCCACCCAGGCCTTCTGAATCAGAACTTGCATTTTAACAAGATATCCAGGTGACTCAGATGCACATTACAGTTTGACAAACAGTACTCTACATCATTTAGAGGTAACAAGTAAAGGCAGTCACATTATGACTTTCACTCTATTGTTAACTGGAATTCTAGAATATTCCAACACAGCAAAACTGGTCTAAATAGGTGCAGTTACTATAGCAGAGACCAAAAAAGTTGTCAGTACTTTCCTAATGCACATCACTTTATAGACTTCCAACAGAAATAACAGGAACTATCCAAACAGACATTGTATAGAATGCTGGAGGCAATTCCCAAAGGACACCATGCCTGATTCTGGCCAAAACCCCACAAACCAAGAAACCGAGATTTAAATAGCAATCATCGCTTCCTTTTTCCCCTAATCTCAATCCTAGTCAATAAAGCTACCTTTCTTCTTTTTTAAAGATTTTATTTATTTGACAGAGAGAGAGAGAGAGCAAGCACAGAAGCAGGGGTAGCAGCAGAGGGAGAGGGAGAAGCAGGCTCCCTGCAGATTCCAGGACCCTGGAATCATGACCTGAGCCAAAGGCAGACGCTTAACTGAGCCACCCAGGTGCCCCAATAAAGCTACCTTTCTTTAAAAAACATGAAATTACGATGCCCTAGTCAAGGTCCTTTGCCCCCAAAGTGCTGGCATATCTATAGTAATTGCTGACTCCTATGTTTTCCAGCCATGAATTCAAAGGTTTCTTGTATATGTTCCATCAAGTAACTGAGGGCTTCCCCCATCCAAATTATAGCATATTTAAAGAAACCTAACATGGTACCCTCCTAAATCCAGCAGAACCAAGCATTCATATCGAGGCTGAAATCTAAGTGCTATGATTTGACAAGCATCTGGAAGGCTTCCTATCAAACTGTCTTCCCCAGTTTGTTACCGGAGTTCTCCTAAGTTTCTTGTGTTAAATAATGTTCTCCTCTTCTCTAGCGAAATATAAATGCTGTACTCCTAAGGAAGTTAACAAGTTTAATTTCTCAAAGCTTAGTGTTGAATTAATTTATCAACTTTGTTGTTTTTGTTTTTGTTTTACCTAAAAGATAAGATTGATAAGTTCTGGGTTACTGATGGCATTAAAAGTCAGGGAAGGAAATAAAGAAAGCAGCAGGAAAAAAAAAAAAAAGGGCAGCAGAAAGAAGCAGTACAGGGTACCAAAGAGAAACTTTGTCTAATGCATCATTTTGCTTCCAACTTATCTTAATTAATACCTAAGGATAGCACTTCCAATCCATATAAGCAGAAATTAATGCTTCATATTTGTATAGTTTAATTCTGTCATTTATTTCTGATTCATTTAAACTATAAAATATTTCAAAAAGTAGGCAAATGCAGAGTTCATCTTAAAAAAGTTTTTAAGGGAAACCGAAGACAGTAATTTTTTGTTTTCATACATTAGATATTATAACTTCCAAAGCATGGAGCTGAAAAAAGAGAAAACTTGAGGTTATATAGAGTGTGCTTTTGAGTGAATAAAAACTTTTGAGCATAATTCTAGTTTTATTATATTTCATGAAGTGAGCAAGAGAAATTGTGTCTGCATCAATGTAGTGAAGGAGTTTCTCATCTCAAAAGCCTATCTGTATTGATATCAGAAAAGGGTAGGGGTGCCAAATGACAGCGGCTGGCCTGCCCTTTCACCTTCCTAACAGGGCTGGTGGCAGCGATGAAGCTTAATCAATGCAATGGAAGTGACATTCTGCAGTCAAATCAAATTAAAAGGAAATGAAAGGAAAATCTGAGGTCCAACCTAAAGGCTGTTCCTCTTACCACCGAGGTCATCTCCATGGCAACTAAATGCTACAAATGTGTAGACTAAATCCTTAACAAATCTGCAGAAAGCATGTCCAATTGAATATGATCGTGTCTGTCGCTGTACTTTATAGCTTTCTAAAAGCTTACATTAGAAGTAACAAAAACGACTTCAGCCAGCAAGTAGCAGGACAGCACAGTTAATCTGACCACTACTCAATGACAGAGGTGCTCAACTTCTGAAAGAATGAACTCTAAGCAAGTGGCGACTTGAAGACAGACCAAGTTAAGTGGATTAGGTTCAAACTGCAACGTTTTCTAGAATTGTTTTCACTTGGACTTATTCAGTTCAGAATCTCCCTGGACCCTGTAAAAGAATTTTCACATCATGAGGAATAATGTGTAGGAGGTTACCTCTGATCATGCCATTATCCCCTCTCAAGTACTCCCTCACACATGCGTCTTCCCCCCTTTTGGAGAATGCAGATGGGTTTCAGGGTTATGAGAAGGCAGCACTGTACTGACAAACTGCCACAGAGCAGCAGTGGTAATAGTTCTTCATGTAGTTTCCTCCACACAGACTCTTTCAGAAGACTTTAACTCATCCCTCTACGACTCTACGTATATTACTGTACCATGCAGCCAGTCCAAACTGACTTGGTAATTTGGAATTAATTTCTTGTTGTAGACCATATTTTGTTGAAGAATGTAAAATAGCATCACCAAACACCCTTCCCCTATAAGTGAACAACCATTAGAGTCTTGCTTTCCCAAGAGCAAGAATTTGCATGTATTCATGTATGTTTGGCTTGAGATCTGGGTGCCCTCTACTACATGCTAATATATTTACAGAAGGAAGAAAAAAGACAAATGTCTAGGTACACCAGGCTCACCCAGTGATACATACCGAATTCATTGTTCAAGCTATACAACAAGAAACATTACTTTGTGGGAGGATTTATTGCACAAAGTTTGGGGTGCTCTCCACTGGTCATTTAATTCATAAAAGTGGCCACTATGACCCTTAGAGTTAAGTAGTGATGCCGTCACTTTGCTCAAATGCATAAAACCATGGGTCATTATATTCTATCCCCATTAAAATAGCAATTCATACCAATTAATTTCTGGGAAGAAATTCCAGCTTTCTAAATGGTGGTTAAAATAGCAACAATGTTGCTAACTTAACAATAGTTCTCATAAGCATATCATAAATTATCATCTTTTTTTCAGTAGCACTAATTTACTTTGTTTGGGGTGGTATGTCTAGGAATTTTTCAAAATCTATGTAATAGTAATAATAAGACCTAATCTCCACTGAACACTTAATTTGGCAGTGATGATAGCCAAGAAAATAAAAGCCTGTTGTTCTTTGAGACATCTTGCTCCCATGTAGCACCAATGTTTTAAGGTTAGTAATACTACAAAGCAATTTTGTTTCATATTATCATCTCCATAAAATTATACTTCAGCTTAAAATTATGGAATATTCTCTGCTCTTGGAGACTTTAATCCCAGTTCAGTTATTAATTAATAGCATTCTGGGTTGCATCATTTTCTTCTCTCTTGCCAATATCTGCATCTGCAAAATGAAGTTTATTCTACTGGCCCTTCATAAGATTATCTGAGGATGCTATGATATATGTGGAAGAGCTCTGGAAACTATCCAACAATATACAAGATATATATCTCATCATGTTATTATATTGAAATAATATGTATTTATATATTATATGTATATGCTATTCTTTCAGAGACTATTTTTGTAATGTTAAGAATACAGCTAAATACCCATATTTACATTTTGGTAATATAGTAAGCCTGGACTTAATTGGAAAACTTCAGTTTTCCTAACTCTACACCTATTGTTCCTAGTAAAAATTAATCTTCATGTAGAAAGTCAGTGTATAGAATTTGATAGAAAATATAATAACCTAGATGAACACCTCACAATTTGCTTTCCCAAAATCATTAATTGGTATCATGTTATTTCCTTAGGATTTGCTTCTATTCCTAAAATCAGATGCTAAAAGAGAAAAAAAAGGCTTATTTAGGTCTTTGAACACTGAGTTCTAATAAGTTTTTATTGTATTAGACCTTTTTGATCACTTAAATGAGACAGAACAATATATTAAAGAGGATTCTGTCCCCAGTGTTATTTTCTCCTCTGACTACTTCATTATACATTTAGAGCCATATTTACATTTTTCCAAAGAAGACATACAGATGGCCAACAGGTATATGAAAAGGTGCTCAACATCATTAATCATCAGGGAAATGCAAATCAAAACCACAATGAGATATCACCTCACACCTGCTTGAATGACTATTATC
The DNA here is from genome assembly GCF_002201575.2 of Neomonachus schauinslandi. Lineage (NCBI taxonomy): Eukaryota > Metazoa > Chordata > Mammalia > Carnivora > Phocidae > Neomonachus > Neomonachus schauinslandi. The sequence continues at coordinate 81,441,384 of NC_058407.1, read as the reverse complement.
AAAAAGACAAAAATTAACAAGAGTTGATAAGGATGTGGTTTTTTGTTTTGTTTTGTTTTAAGCTGAAGTTTCTGGAATTTTTTAAATACTTTATTTATTTATTTATTTGAGAGCTATATATGCACCCCTTGTTCATTGCAGCATTATTTACAATAGCCAAGATATGGAAGCAACCTAAGTTGGATCGATGGATGAAGAAACTGTGGCATATATCTTTAATGAAATATTATTCAGCCATAAACAAGAATGAAATCGTGCCATTTGCATCAACATAGATAAAACTTGAGGGCATTATGCTAAGTGAAATAAATCAGAGAAAAACAAATACCATATGATCTCACTTATATGTGAAATCTTAAAAAAAAACAACCCCACCCACTCACATAAACAGCAATAACAAAACGTGAGCTCATGGATACAGAGAACAGATTAGTGATTTCCAGAAAGGGGGGGCAGGGAGGAGGGAGAGGTGAGGAATGGGAGAAGGGAGTTAAAAAGTACAAAATTCCAGCTATAAAATAAATTAGTCATGGGGATATACAACATGATGACTATAGTTAATAATACGGTATTGTATATTTGAAACTTGCTAAAAGAGTTTATCGTAAAAGTTTTCATCACAAGAAAAATAAATTTGGTAACAATGTATGGTGATGGTTGTTAACTAGACTTACTGTGGTGATCATTTCACAAAAATATACAGAAATACTGAATCATGTTGTATACCTGAAACTAATATAATGTGTGTTAATTATATTTAAGTTAAAAATAATAATAAAGCCATATTTGTTTTCCCTTTAAAATTTTTGGCCCACCTTTATCCAAGAAAATTATTTGGGGTAATTGGAGATGTACAACTTACCACTTGTAGATTCTAAGTTTCAGTATTTCAATTGCTACTCTCCATGTACAGCTAAATTTGAAAACAAAGACAGGAAGCCCTGCCATAGATTATCACAAATCACACACTCAAGGAAACAGAATGACAAGATTTAAAAGTTACTGTGTCATATTTACTTTGGAAATTGCCATTATAACTGAAATAGGTTTGACAACACAGTTTTAAGCTCCTAAATGCTTAAGAGATTTTATCTAACTAATAAACTTGTGGCTTCATAAACCCACAAAGCTCCTGCGATACCATCTTTTCGAAAAGGGTGTGAGCTTGCCAGGTGTAAGGAAGCAGATGCAATCTACGGATTGGTGAACCGCAAAGTGTCTATCTATTTTCAGAGATTATAGGGATGGCGCTAGTGCCATTGGTTAAGATAGCAAATTGATTTCTTCAATAAACTAGTGCCCTCATTCACTCAGCACAATTTTCTAAAATTGCCCTTTTGATCTGAAGCTTCCAGTCCTGATCAGGCATCATTTTTTATTTTGGAACACTGAAATCTATACTCTTCAGCTATTTTTTCCTTACATAACCAGAAACACAAACCTTTCCCTCCTCATTCACTCCACTGAAATTGAATACTTTTCTTTAAATTTGCTTCCATGTTTATTGTTTTCTTAAAGAAATAAAATTTTAAGAACTAATCTTAAATTTCCTAAGTTTAGAAGTGCGTTGACAAATAGTGTTACCTACTTGGCAGACATGTACAAATTAAAGGCTGTTTCAGATAAGATGTTTAGATTTTGGCTTCCCTCTGATGGAATGTGAAATCTATACCCTGGGAAATAATGGAAAATGTATATTTGCAAAAATATACATATGTATGTGTGTTTATACATGCTTATATGATGTGTGTATGTAAGTACATATATATCAGTATTTCACATTTTGGAATGTAGAGCTTGTGTTTGCTCTGTCTTTTACCACCACTGGTACTTCTAATAAGACTTAAAGCTTTTTAAGAACTTATTATACACAGGCACTCCTCTAATTACTTTACATGTATTAATAAAAATCCCATAAGATGGGAAATCTTATTGGCCCCACTTCATAGATGAAAAACCTGAGGTGCAGAGTTTAATCCCTTGCCCTAGTCTCATAGCCAGTAAAAAGGGCTAGTGATACAGGTGCTTTCAAAAGGAATCATGTTAGGGGCGCCTGGGTGGCTCAGTCAGTTAAGCGACTGCCTTCGGCTCAGGTCATGATCCTGGAGTCCCGGGATCGAGTCCCACATCAGGCTCCCTGCTCAGCAGGGAGTCTGCTTCTCCCTCTGACCCTCCCCCCTCTCATGCTCTCTATCTCATTCTCTCTCTCATATAAATAAATAAAATTTAAAAAAAAAAAGATTCTCTTGCTGCCTCTCCCTCTGCCCTTCCCCCCAGCTCGCTCGCTCTCTCTCTCTCTGAAAGAAAGAACGAAAGGAAGGAAGGAAGGAAGGAAGATATTGCGTTAAATGCATCTATTAAAAAAATTAAAGGGGCGCCTGGGTGGCTCAGTTGGTTAAGCGACTACCTTCAGCTCAGGTCATGATCCTGGGGTCCTGGGATCGAGCCCCGCATTGGGCTCCCTGCTCAGCGGGGAGTCTGCCTCTCTCTCTGACCCTCCCCCCTCTCATGCTCTCTATCTCATTCTCTCTCTCATATAAATAAATAAAATCTTAAAAAAAAAAAAGATTCTCTTGCTGCCTCTCCCTCTGCCCTTCCCCCCAGCTCGCTCACTCTCTCTCTGAAAGAATGAAAGGAAGGAAGGAAGGAAGGAAGGAAGGAAGGAAGGAAGGAAGGAAGGTACTGCGTTAAATGCAACTATTAAAAAAATTAAAGGGGCGCCTGGGTGGCTCAGTTGGTTAAGCGACTGCCTTCAGCTCAGGTCATGATCCTGGAGTCCCGAGATCGAGTCCCGCATCCGGCTCCCTGCTCGGCAGGGAGTCTGCTTCTCCCTCTGACCCTCCTCCCTCTCATGCTCTCTGTCTCTCATTCTCTCTCTCTCAAATAAATAAATAAAATTTTAAAAAAAAGGAATCATGTTGACATGAAAACTAAAATGAGAAGTACATGAAAAATAATCCTTTTCTGACTTTCTAGTTGATTAAGCGTTTAACCTATGGAATACCACTGACAAATAGAGGGCTGCCGAGATGGTGGTAATGATGGAGAAAGGTTTGCAGCAGAACAACACTGGAGGCTGAGGGCACTGCAGTCATTGAGATTATGACAACTGGTTGATGAGGAAGCACATTTTACAGATATTTAAGAGAGTTATCAGGATTTGGTGACGGACTGGACGGGGTTATAGCAGTACAGTGAATTCCAGCATGAGCTCTGGGCCAAGCTGCTTGTAAGCAAAGCCTAGTGCTGTGTAAACCTGAGCAACTTACCTAATCTCTCTGATATCTGCTCTTCATCTGTAAAATGGGGATGTAGCCATGGTATACCATATTCATCAGGTTATTGTGAAGATTAAATTAGTTAATATACAATATGTAAAGTATTTAGAACAGTGCTCAGAACAGAGTAGGTACTATGTTAGTGTTAGCTTTTAGAGATGTGATTATCTACTAAGATTTGTTGATTTCCCAGGTTTGGCCCCAATATTAGAAATGCTTAAGACTATGCCTAGCCTTCAGAGAATCCAGAACTCCCATATGCACTCAGATCAGAAGGGTTTAGTCAAACACAGCCCCAGAAAATAGCTCTTGAGGTGTCCTCTCCTATTCTCACTGTTGCTGTTTTATTACTTCCTATATGCCTAGGCTCTCAGTGCTTAAAGTCTGTGTTATGTCTATGTTGTCTATCATTTATAGCTTTAACTGTTTTATTTTTGAATATTGATATTTCTTTTCCTGTGCTTCCATTTTCTTGGTCTTCATGGAAGATGAATTATTTCCCTCTTGAACTCCAAAATGCCTGGTCTGCTTCTGCCCTAAATTCTGTAATCTGCCCTTTCTTTCATTTATTTCTGCTTTGGTTCCTGATTTACATTTTAGGGTTCTCTACTTGGCTTCTCACTTTTTTATGGCTATTTCCGGGTTGGGTTTCTCCCCCTCGCGTACTCATGTTCACAACTCTCTGATGCCTTTTGTTTAACTTGTGCCTTTAGAGCTTCAATTCTGTAGAAAAGCACAAAAAGTGGTGCCCCAGGTTAGCGCATTATGAAAATGTTAAACAAAACAAAACAAAAATCCCCAGACACAGACAGCTTATGAATAAATATCTATTCTCTGTGGAATGAAGAAATCTGGTTTTACTTTGTAAAGCTCACTTTGTGGGTGCTCAATACACTACACTAAGCTTTAAATTACTACACTGGGTATCCACAGGGGAGGATAAATGCTGCATTCCAAAATCTCTTCCTCCATCAAGCTAACTGATTACAATTGGAGTTTCCTCAAATGAGCTTGTTTGATAATTTGTCTCATTACTACTGAAAAGGAAATGGAAATCAAGGACTAGAGGGCAGGAAGCAGTAGGCAAATATGATCAAAGGTTAGATTGTATGAGATGCTGATTTTGTGCAACTAATAAAAAATAAAAGATTGGTGCCATATCAGATTTTATATAAATATATATAATAAACTTCTCAGCTATTAATTAGGTTAGCATTCACTAATATTATAAGCCATACAAAGTAACTGTATGTGAATGAGCTTAAAGTATCAAGTACAGATGTCCTTAAATGCAAACCAAAGTACAGACAATGTAGAAAACCAACACTGAGTGCCATTTATTACTTTCCTACTAATTCTAGGTTTAGAATGTACTTTGAATTTGATTGCCTAATTACCCACATCTATATTATATCATCTCTAAGCATCATTACAACATCAGCCTCAATCTTGTGGGAAGAACTGTAAACAAAGGCCAGTTGGCTAAAGATAGATCATTACTGACACATCCACAATAAGGGAGGTAACTAGGAGTAATGAGTATAATCAAGAGAAGTAAATTTAGGCTAAATACCAAGAAAGAATGTTCAACAGTGAGGACAGATTAAGGCAGGAACCTTCCAGGATAAGTGATGAAGATCACTGAAACACTTAAATCCATTAAGAACAGCTTTCCATTCATAAGGGTATCTGATAAAGGATTCCAAACAGCTGGAGCATGAGAAATGAGGGAATTCTCTCTTTTTTAGCTTGGGAAATTAAACATAAAGAAGTAGGATGATGATGTGATTTCCTCACAAAATAGGAAAATATTGCTTTTTCAAAACAACCTATTATTGACAAGTATTAGGAAACAGTGTCATGGAAAGCATTTGGAGTCAGAATGGTCTGAGTCATTTACCAGCTAAGTGAACTTTCACAAGATATTTAAGCTTTCAGAGCCTCAGTTTCTATTTAGCTGTGATAGGTAAACAAAAGCCTGGCTTGCAGGGTTACTGTAAAGTTTAAACATGATCATATGTAGATGAATCCAAGGATTAATTAATTATTGAGCACAGAATACTCCCTGGATTACTGTAAAAATTAAATAAATGGTAGTTATTAGATTTTCAACTCTTAATAACTTTAGTGAGACACTCTGATCCATTACCATTCACAAATAAGCAGATTTTTTTCTTCAAAGTAGTCAATCAAAACTCAGGATTTATTGCAGTTTTACAGATGATCTGAGGCATATATTGCAAATCCAAAGTCTTCCCAGACATCTAGCAAAGTTAGGTTAGGATAGGTGCTCCTATTTTAACATAATTCATAAAGTTTGCATGCATCCAGAGAACTGGGCCTTTCGATACTCTTCTCTTTAACGTGAAAATAAATGATGAATTTAAAACTTCAGTTAACCAGAATGTTAGAGCTGAGCTGTTCTAGTGAATTACATTTTATTTTGATTTAATTTTTCTGACTACAGAAGTAGAAATTTATCTTTGTCTAAATCCTCAATATAAAAAATTATGCTAGTATATATTGTTATAGCTCTCTGCCTTCGAAGTAATATATCATGAACATAATCTTCCTGTAAAGGAGACTCTTATAATACTGCTATCATCATTATTCTGAATATTAATTATCACTGTAAAGTACTGAGGATGTTTAAGATGTATGAAATTGAGTTTTGTCATATTGACCCATGCTCTTAAAGTTGTTTATATTGAATAAATACCTGGAATCTGCTTGTTTCTTCTAAATGTGAAAAGTGGGGCATGGTGGGGGTTTGCTCAGGGGGCTAACAATTTAAGATGATTCTAGAGCTCTGGTGAGTTGACAATTTAATAAAAACAAATGTTAGTGTGTGTTACTAATGGAATAAATAAACAGAATTTGTGCTCTAACTTATAAAATCAAAAACGAACAAATTAAATGAAAATGGCGTGGCTTCCACACATCAATTATATTAAGTTAGCAAAAAAAAAAAGTTTTTCAATAACTTTATGCACTTTTAATAAGCAACAGCATTAGTCAGTAAAAAATAAGAACTCTGATGCATTCAGAGCCTATAGATCTAAACCAGACAAAACAAAGCCTCATAAATGTGTTTGTTCATTAATTTTTAAAAAGCCAGACTTTGAGTTGTTATCATGTCAACTGGCACCAAACCCTACTCAATTTAGTGCAACTACAAAGTGGAACCCATAGTCTACAATGGCAGGGTTTTTGATCACACTAATTAACAGCCATTTTGTTTAAAATAAACAGATACGAGTCTAATTGCCTTTTTTACATAAGAAAGAGAAGATCTTAAAAGTAAAAACATGCAAAAGGAAAGATCAGACAAACGCCACTCAGACAGATAAGCAAAGTGTGTGTGAAAGGAACCCAGAGGAAGTTGGGGGTTGATCTTTGGATTGACAACCCAGTGGAGCAAAGGAAATTAGTTGCTCAGAAAGGTTAAAGGGAATTGAGAATTTTGTGACCTGTAACTACCCACTCTTTCATCGTTTCCCCTCACAAAGGATTGTACCTCAGTTTATAACGTGGAAAGCAGTAAGTAGCAGGTCTGATAATGCTAATTAGGAGAGAACCTCTGATTATGGACAAATCATCCCTCCTACCCTCACATGCATCGCTAGAAGAGGACAGGACGCAGGGCAACTAAAGGTTCAAAAGAGAAACTGTGCACTGGTTCACGGAGTTCCAGATGTTTTACTTGAATTTTTTGTCCATACGAATGAACCCCTATATTGGTGGCCTGTGTTTTCTAAGGGTCCCAAATGGTGGCTAATACAGATGAGTGTACTTGGAATCTATTTTGATTTATACGCCAACAGTTGAGTTTGTGTACATGCTGACTTTTCATCTCCCTAGCCTGTCAAAGCAATTCCTAGAGACACTTAGAGAAAGCTTCATTTGCCAGAGCCTTCAGTAATAACATTATCAGAAACAATGCCTGGGCGCCTGGGTGGCTCAGTTGGTTAAGCGATTGCCTTCAGCTCAGGTCATGATCCTGGAGTCCCGGGATCGAGTCCCACATCGGGCTCCCTGCTCAGCGGGGGGTCTGCTTCTCCCTCTGATCCCCTTCCCTCTCGTGCTCTCTGTCTCTCATTCTCTCTCTCTCAAATAAGTAAATAAAATCTTTAATAAAAAAAATAATTAAAAAAAGAAACAATGCCTTATTTTAATTAAGAAAGAATATGCTAAGTAGTCATTACCATATGTATACATACATGATATTATAAATGATGTAACATAAGCCACAAACAAAATAACATAATTTAAAAACTATACCTACTGTGTCACCTATGATGATTTATTTTAATACATAACCAATATAATAGGCAGGCCCCTCATTCTGCAGTATGTAAGAGATCTTTCTTATATTAAAAAGCATATGAAATTATAATAAAAAATCATCATCTGATTTTAACCTCTATTAAGTATTTTCCCCCTTGGTTACTCACAGAATATTAACCACTCAAAAGCATCCATCTTTCTATTAATCTTTATATCCCCTGTTTCTGGAATCGTAACATGCAGAAGGGGCCTTCCCAAAGTTTCTGGGGGAACCACTTTTAAAACAAAGCTAATATGGGACACCTGGGTGGCTCAGTCGGTTAAGCGTCTGCCTTTGGCTCGGGTCAGGATCCCAGGGTCCTGGAATTGAGTCCCGCATCGGGCTCCCTGCTCTGCGGGGAGCCTGCTTCTCCCTCTGCCTCTGCCTCTCTCTCTCTCTATCTCTCATGAATAAATAAATAAAATCTTTAAAAAAAATAAAAATAAAAATAAATAAAACAAAGCTAATATGATCAGCATTCACTGTTATCTGCATTCATAATAAGGTTAAAGCTGAAAGCAATGCTGCACTGGGGTATTTTTTTTTTTTAAAGATTTTATTTATTTATTTGACAGAGAGAGACACAGCGAGAGAGGGAACACAAGCAGGGGGAGTGGGAGAGGGAGAAGCAGGCTTCCCGCTGAGCAGGGAGCCCGATGCGGGGCTCGATCCCAGCATCCTGGGATCATGACCTGAGCTGAAGGCAGACGCTTAACAACTGAGCCACCCAGGCACCCCAACACTGGGGTATGTTTAACAATCAACTCTCCAGGAAGAAAAAAAGTAAAAGAAAAAAGCTCTGACTTGTAGCATTTGCAAATTTCATGGTGAAATAACCACTGATGGCTGATTTCAAGTTTACCACCCCACCATGAAGTCATCGAACACAGAGTTGGTAAGGGAGGCACACAACTGGCTCATGTGAGCAGATACCAGGCTGAAAGAGCCAGCTCTGCCACACTGCTGGTCCAACAACAGCAAATACCTGGCAATAGGATTTAATAAAGCTGACTATGGTGTTTTCAACCATCTACATCTATGAAGCTTTGCTATTTAAATTTAAATATTTAAATCTGTTGTCTTGAGATCTCACAAAAGCTTGGGAGCATTTTTTTTAGGTTTTCTTTTACAGATCAAGCAATAACTATATATATATATACATATGAACTATATATATATGCCCTTGTATATATGAACTATATATATGCCCTCATATAGTGTGTGTGAAAGGAACCCAGAGGAAGTCATATATATGAACTATATATATATATATATATTCCAATCACTCGTGAACAAATCCAAATGATACTCACCTTTAAGAGTCCAAGTACAAGGGAAGAGCAAGATGGCAGAGGAGTAGGAGACCTAAATTTCATCTGGTCCCCCAAATTCAGCTAGATAGGGATCAAACCATTCTGAACACCTTCGAACTCAATAGGAGATCGAAGAAAAGAATAGCAGCAACTCTCGGAACAGAAAAGCGACCACTTTCTGGAAGGTAGGACGTGCGGAGAAGGGAATCTGAGACGATATTCGGGAAGATAGACAGCAGGGGAGGGAGCCTCCGTCAGCCGCTTCTGGCAAGTGATAGAGCCGCGGAGCACAAAATCGGAACTTTTAGAAGTCAGCTCCGCTGAGGGATGTCGCTCCAGTGGCTAAGCAGGGGGTGGAACCCTCGCTGGGACACTGTGGTCTCAGGACCCTCAGGGTCACAGAAAGACCGGGGGTGCCTGAGTGCAGCAGAGCTCCCAGGTATCGGAGCGGGGAAGCCGGCTGCAGAGACAGATCCCAGGAGTGGGCTGGCAGGTCAGGGTTGCCATAAACCGTGATCCGTGGCACAGTCGGGCCACTGTTCCTCCAGCAGGGACCCAACAAGCAGCAGATCTAGGGAGACTCTCCTTCCTCCCCTGGGAGGAGTGGCGCGGGAGTGCACTGCACAGATCTGCTGGGTTTGGAAACTCCAAACCGAGTCGAGTGCCAGAGATAGAAACGCTTGGTCACAGGCCGGGTGAGCATGGAGTGCAGCCCGAGACTGGGGAGACGGGAGTGACTGACTGCTTTTCTCTGGGGGTTCACTGAGAAGTGGGGCCCCGAGTTCTGACTCCTCTGGGGTGGAGATTGGGAGGCCACCATTTTCACTATCATCCTCCAAAGCTGTACGGAAAGCGTGGAACAAAAGCTCCTGAGAGCAAACCCTGAGCAGATTCCTTAGCCCAGACTGGGCAAGGGCGGGGCAATTCTGTCTCCGGCAAAGACATTTGAGACCTACTCCAACAGGCCCCTCCCCCAGAAGATCAGCAAGAACAGCCGGCCAAGACCAAGTTTACTGATCAACGAGAACAGCAGAACGCCAGCACTAGGGGAATACAATACATAGAACTCATGGCTTTCCCCCCCCCCGATTCTTTAGTCTTTCAAAGTTAATTTTTTTAATATTCTTTTTTGTTTTTGAATTTTTCTTTTTCCCTTTTTCAACCAACATCTTATCAATCCATTTTTTAAAGATCTTTTTTATTTTTCATTTTTAGAGTCATATTCTATCCCTTCATAGTAGTTCATCTTATTTTTGGTATATATATAAGTTGTTCTCTCTTTAAAATTTTGGGATATGGTTTCTTCTAACAGACCGAAATATGCCCTAAATCTCTAGTGCATGGCTTTGTTCTAGTCTCCTGCCTGATCACATTCTCCCCCCTTTTTTTAATTTCTCTTCTTTCTTTTTTCAACCAACTTCTTATCAATTCCTTTTATAAAATCTTTCATAAATTTCATCTTTACATTCATATTCCATCCCTTCATTGTATCTACCCTTATTTTTGTTCATATATAAGCCTTTCTTTTTTTAAAATTTTGGGAGGCAGTTTCTTTAACAGACCAAAATCCACCCAGAATCTAGTGTGTGGCACTGATCTATTCACCAGCCTGATCATATTTGATCATATTCTTTTTTTTTGTTATCTTTCTTCTTTTTCTTTTTTTTCTTTTTTCTTTCTTTCCCTTTCTTTTCCCCCGGTTTCAGGTCTCTTCTGATTTGTTTAGTGTATATTTTTCTGGGGTCATTGTTACCCTGTTAGCATTCTGTTCTCTCATTCATCTATTCTCCTCTGGACAAAATGACAAAATGGAAAAAATCACCTCAAAAAAAAGAACAAGAAGCAGTACCGACTGCCAGGGACCTAATCAATATGGACATTAGAAAGATGTCGGGGGGGGGCGGAGCAAGATGGCGGAGGAGTAGGAGACCTGGATTTCGTCTGGTCTCAGGAATTCAGCTGGATAGGGATCAAACCATTCTGAACACCTACAAACTCAACAGGAGATCGAAGAAAAGAAGAGCAACAACTCTCTCATCAGAAAAGCGACCACTTTCTGGAAGGTAGGACGTGCGGAGAAGTGAATCCGAGGTGATATTCGGGAGGATAGACGGCGGGGGAGGGGCCTCCGTCGGCCGCTTCTGGCAAGTGATAGAGCTGCGGAGCACAAAATCAGAACTTTTAGAAGTCGGCTCCGCCGAGGGACGTCACTCTGGTGGCTAAGCAGGGGGTGGAACCCCCCAGGACACTGTGGTCTCAGGACCCACGGGTCACAGAAAGACCGGGGGTGCCCAAGTGTGGCAGAGCTCCCAGGTATCGGAGCAGGGAAGCCGGCTGCAGAGGCGGAGCCCAGGCGCGGGCTCTCAGCTCGGGGTTGCCATAAACCGTGATCCGTGGCACAGTCGGGCCTCTGCTCCTCCACCAGGGACCCAACAAGCGGCAGATCCGGGGAGACTCACCTTCCTCCCCTGGGAGGAGCCGCGCGGGAGTGCACCGCAGGGATCTGCTGGGTTTGGAGACTCCACCCGGGGTCGGGTGCCAGAGATAGAAACGCGCGGTCATAGGCCGGGTGAGCACGGAGTGCGGCTGGAGACCAGGGAGACGGGAGTGACTGACGGCTTTTCTCTGGGGGCTCACTGAAAAGCGGGGCCCCGAGTTCTCGGCTCCTCCGCGGCGGAGATTGGAAGGCCGCCATTTTCACTCTCCACCTCCAAAGCTGTACGGAAAGCTCGCAGGGAACAAAAGCCCCGGAGAGCAAACCCGAGCAGATTACTTAGCTGGGAGGGGGCAAGGGCGGGGCAGTTCCGCCTCCGGCAGAGACATTTGGAAACCACGGCAACAGGCCCCTCCCCAGAAGATCAGCGAGAACAGCCAGCCAAGGCCAAGTTTACCCATCAATGAGAACTCCAGCGCTAGGGGAATACGGCACATAGAATTCATGGCTTTTTTACCATGATTCTTTAGTCTTTCAAAGTTAATTTTTTTTTAACTGTCTTTTTTTCTTTTTTTTTCTTTTTGACTTTTTCTTTTTCCCTTTTTCAACCAACATCTTATCAATCCCTTTTTTTAAAAAAAACATTTTTATTTTTCATTTTTAGAGTCATATTCTATCCCTTCATAGTAGTTACCCGTATTTTTGGCTTATATATATAAGTTGTTCTCTCTTTAAAATTTTGAGATAGTTTCTTCTAACAGATTAAAATATACCCTAAATCTCTAGTATATGGTGTTTTCTATTCCCCTGCCTGATCACATCCTCTCCCTTTTTTTTTCTTTTTTGAAATCCTCTTCTTTCTTTTTTCAAACAACTTCTTATCAATTCCCTTTATAAAATTTTTTATACTTTCCATCTTTACAGTCATATTCCATCCCTTCATCATATCAACCCTTATTTTTGTACATATATAAGTTTTCCTTTCTTTAAAATTTTGGGAGGCACTTTCTTCTAAAAGACAAAAATACACCCCAAATCTAGTGTGTGGCACTGATCTAGATACCAGCCTGATCATATTTGATCACATTCTGGGTTTTTTTTTGTTGTTGTTGTTGTTTTGTTTTGTTTGTTTTTGTTTTTATCTTTATCTTTTTCTTTTTTTTACTTTTTCTTTTTTCTCTCTTTCCCTTTCTTTTCCCACTGCTTCAAGTCTTTTCTGATTTGTTTAGAGTATATTTTCTGGGGACGTTGTTACTCTGCTAGCATTTTGTTCTCTCATTAATCTATTCTCCTCTGCACAAAATGACAAGACGGAAAAAATCACCTCAACAAAAAGAACAAGAGGTAGTACCGACTGCCAAGGACCTACTCAATATGGACATTAGTACGATGTCAGATCTAGAGTTCAGAATCATCACTTTAAAGATACTAGCTGGGCTTGAAAAAAATATGGAAGTTATTAGAGAAACCCTTTCTGGAGAAGTAAAAGAACTAAAATCCAACCAAGTAGAAATCAAAAAGGCTATTAATGAGGTGCAATCAAAAATGGGTGCTCTAACTGCTAGAATAAATGAGGCAGAAGAGAGAATCAGTAATATAGAAGATGAAATGATGGAAAATAAAGAAGCTGAGAAAAAGAGAGATAAACAACTACTGGATCACGAGGGCAGAATTCGAGAGATAAGCGATACCATAAGACGAAACAACATTAGAATAATTGGGATCCCAGAAGAAGAAGAAAGAGAGAGAGGGGCAGAAGGTATAATGGAGCAAATTATAGCAGAGAACTTCCCTAATTTGGGGAAGGAAACAGGCATGAAAATCCAGGAAGCACAGAGAACCCCTCTCAAAATCAATAAAAATAGGTCAACACCCCGACATCTAATAGTAAAATTTACGAGTCTCATAGACAAAGAGAAAATCCTGAAAGCAGCTCGGGAGAAGAGATATGTAACCTACAAGGGTAGAAACATTAGATTGGCAACAGACCTATCCACAGAGACCTGGCAGGCCAGAAAGGACTGGCAGGATATATTCAGAGCACTAAATGAGAAAAATATGCAGCCAAGAATACTCTATCCAGCTAGGCTGTCATTGAAAATTGAAGGAGAGATAAAAAGCTTCCGGGACAAACAAAAACTAAAGGAATTTGCAAACACAAAACCAGCCCTACAGGAAATCTTGAAAGGGGTCCTCTAAGCAAAGAGAGAGCCTAAAAGCAATATAGACCAAAAAGGAACACAGACAATATACGGTAAAGTCACCTTACAGGCAATACAATGGCACTAAATTCCTATCTTTCAGTAGTTACCCTGAATGTAAATGGGCTCAATGCCCCAATCAAAAGACACAGGCTATCAGACTGGATTAAAAAACAAGACCCATTGATATGCTGTCTGCAAGACATTCATTTTAGAACCAAAGACACCCCCAGATTGAAAGTGAGGGGGTGGAAAACCATTTACCATGCTAATGGACACCAAAAGAAAGCTGGGGTGGCAATCCTTATATCAGACAAATTAGATTTTAAACCAAAGACTGTAATAAGAGATGAGGAAGGACAGTATATCATACTTAAAGGATCTATCCAACAAGAAGATCTAACAATTGTAAATATCTATGCCCCTAACATGGGAGCAGCCAATTATATAAGGCAATTAATAACAAAAGCAAAGAAACACATCGACAACAATACAATAATAGTGGGGGACTTTAACACCCCCCTCACTGAAATGGACAGATCGTCTAAGCAAAAGATCAACAAGGAAATAAAGACTTTAAATGACACACTGGACCAAATGGACTTTACAGACATATTCAGAACATTCCACCCCAAAGCAACGGAATACACATTCTTCTCTAGTGCCCATGGAACATTCTCCAGAATAGATCACATCCTAGGTCATAAATCAGGTCTCAACCGGTACCAAAAGATTAGGATCATTCCCTGCCTATTTTCAGACCACAATGCTTTGAAACTAGAACTCAATCACAAGAGGAAAGTTGGAAAGAACTCAAATACATGGAGGCTAAAGAGCATCCTACTGAAGAATGAATGGGTCAACCAGGAAATTAAAGAAGAATTAAAAAAATACATGGAAACCAATGAAAATGAAAACACAACTATTCAAAATCTTTGGGATGCAGCAAAGGCAGTCCTAAGAGGAAAGTATATAGCAATACAAGCCTTTCTCAAGAAGCAAGAAAGGTCTCAAGTACACAACCTAACCCTACACCTAAAGGAGCTGGAGAAAGAACAGCAAATAAAGCCTAAACCCAGCAGGAGAAGAGAAATAATAAAGATCAGAGCAGAAATCAATGAAATAGAAACCAAAAGAACAGTAGAACAGATCAACGAAACTAGGAGCTGGTTCTTTGAAAGAATTAATAAGATTGATAAACCCCTGGCCAGACTTATCAAAAAGAGAAGAGAAATGACCCTAATCAACAAAATCATGAATGAAAGAGGAGAGATCACAACCAACACCAAAGAAATACAAATAATTATAAGAACATATTATGAGCAACTCTATGCCAGCAAATTAGATAACCTGGAAGAAATGGATGCATTCCTAGACAGGTATCAACTACCAAAACTGAACCAGGAAGAAATAGAAAACCTGAACAGACCTATAACCACTAAGGAAATTGAAGCAGTCATCAAAAATCTCCCAAAAAACAAAAGCCCAGGGCCAGATGGCTTCCCAGGGGAATTCTACCAAACATTTCAAGGAGAATTAATACCTATTCTTCTGAAACTGTTCCAAAAAATAGAAATGGAAGGAAAACTTCCAAACTCATTTTATGAGGCCAGCATTACCTTGATCCCAAAACCAGACACCGAGCCCATCAAAAAGGAGAATTACAGACCAATATCCCTGATGAACATGGATGCAAAAATTCTCACCAAAATACTAGCCAATAGGATCCAACAGTACATTAAAAGGATTATTCACCATGACCAAGTGGGATTTATCCCTGGGCTGCAAGGTTGGTTCAACATCCGCAAATCAATCAATGTGATACAATACATTAACAAAAGAAAGAACAAGAATCATATGATCCTCTCAATAGATGCAGAAAAAGCATTTGACAAAGTACAGCATACTTTCTTGATCAAAATTCTTCAGAGTATAGGAATAGAGGGTACATACCTCAATATCATAAAAGCCATCTATGAAAAACCTACAGCGAATATCATTCTCAATGGGGAAAAACTGAGAGCTTTCCCCCTAAGGTCAGGAACGCGGCAGGGATGTCCACTATCACCACTGCTATTCAACATAGTATTGGAAGTCCTAGCCACAGCAATCAGACAACAAAAAGAAATCAAAGGCATCCAAATTGGCAAGGAAGAAGTCAAACTCTCACTCTTTGCAGATGATATGATACTTTATGTGGAAAACCCAAAAGACTCCACCCCAAAACTGTTAGAACTCATACAGGAATTCAGTAAAGTGGCAGGATATAAAATCAATGCACAGAAGTCAGTGGCATTCCTATACACCACCAACAAGACAGAAGAAAGAGAAATTAAGGAGTCGATCCCATTTACAATTGCACCCAAAACCATAAGATACCTAGGAATAAATCTAACCAAAGAGACAAAGGATCTGTACTCAGAAAACTATAAAATACTCATGAAAGAAATTGAGGAAGACACAAAGAAATGGAAAAACGTTCCATGCTCATGGATTGGAAGAACAAATATTGTGAAGATGTCAATGCTACCTAGAGCAATCTACACATTCAATGCAATCCCCATCAAAATACCATCCACTTTTTTCAAAGAAATGGAACAAATAATCCTAAAATTTGTATGGAACCAGAAAAGACCCCGCATAGCCAGAGGAATGTTGAAAAAGAAAAGCAAAGCCGGCGGCATCACAATTCCAGACTTCCAGCTCTATTACAAAGCTGTCATCATCAAGACAGCATGGTACTGGCACAAAAACAGACACATAGATCAATGGAACAGAATAGAGAGCCCAGAAATGGACCCTCAACTCTATGGTCAACTCATCTTTGACAAAGCAGGAAAGAATGTCCAATGGAATAAAGACAGTCTCTTCAACAAATGGTGTTGGGAAAATTGGATGGCCACATGCAGAAGAATGAAACTGGACCATTTCCTTACACCACACACAAAAACAGACTCAAAATGGTTGAAAGACCTCAATGTGAGACAGGAGTCCATCAAAATCCTAAAGGAGAACACGGGCAACAACCTCTTCAACCTCAGCCGAAGCAACTTCTTCCTAGAAACATCGCCAAAGGCAAGGGAAGCAAGGGCAAAAATGAACTATTGGGACTTCGTCAAGATAAAAAGCTTTTGCAAAGCAAAGGAAACAGTCAACAAAACCAAAAGACAACCAACAGAATGGGAGAAGATATTTGCAAATGACATATCAGATAAAGGGCTAGTATCCAAAATCTATAAAGAACTCATCAAACTCAACACCCAAAGAACAAAAAATCCAATCAAGAAATGGGCAGAAGACATGAAAAGACATTTTTCCAAAGAAGACATCCAAATGGCCAACAGACACATAAAAAAGTGCTCAATATCGCTTGGCATCAGGGAAGTCCAAATCAAAACCTCAATGAGATACCACCTCACACCAGTCAGAATGGCTAAAATTAACAAGTCAGGAAACGACAGATGTTGGCGGGGATGCGGAGAAAGGGGAACCCTCCTACACTGTTGGTGGGAATGCAAGCTGGTGCAGCCACTCTGGAAAACTGCATGGAGGTTCCTCAAAAAGTTGAAAATAGAGCTACCATATGATCCAGCAATTGCACTACTGGGTATTTACCCCAAAGATACAAATGTAGGGATCCGAAAGGGTACGTGCACCCCAATGTTTATAGCAGCAATGTCCACAATAGCCAAACTGTGGAAAGAGCCAAGATGTCCATCGACAGATGAATGGATAAAGAAGATGTGGTATATATATACAATGGAATATTATGTAGCCATCAAAAGGAATGAGATCTTGCCATTTGCAACGACGTGGATGGAACTGGAGGGTATTATGTTGAGTGAAATAAGTCAAACAGAGAAAGACATGTATCATATGATCTCACTGATATGAGGAATTCTTAATTGCAGGAAACAAACTGAGGGTTGCTGGAGTGGAGGGTGGGGTGGGAGGGATGGGGTGATTGGGTGATAGACACTGGGGAGGGTATGTGCTCTGGTAAGTGCTGTGAATTGTGCAAGACTGTTGAATCTCAGATCTGTACCTCTGAAACAAATAATGCAATATATGTTAAGGAAAAAAGAGAAGAAGAAAAAGGTAGCGGGAGGGGAAGAATGAAGCGGGGGAAATCGGAGGGGTAGACGAACCATGAGAGACGATGGACTCTGAAAAACAAACAGGGTTCTAGAGGGGAGGGGGGTGGGAGGATGGTTTAGCCTGGTGGTAGGTATTGAGGAGGGCACATTCTGCATGGAGCACTGGGTGTTATGCACAAACAATGAATCATGGAACACTTCATCTAAAACTAATGATGTAATGTATGGGGATTAACATAAGAATAAAAAAAATTAAAAAAATAAAAAAAAATTAGAAAGATGTCAGAACTAGAGTTCAGAATGACGATTTTAAAGATAATAGCTGGGCTTGAAAAAAGCATAGAAGATACTAGAGAAACACTTTCTGGAGAAATAAAAGAACAAAAATCTAACCAAGTCAAAATCAAAAAGGCTATTAGTGAGGTGCAATAAAAAATGGAGGCTCTAACTGCTAGGATAAATGAGGCAGAAGAGAGAATCAGTGGTACAGAAGACCAAATGATGGAAAATAAAGAAGCTGAGAAAAAGAGAAATAAACAACTACTGGATCACGAGGGCAGAATTTGAGAGATAAGTGATACCATAAGACAAAACAGTATCAGAATAATTGGGATCCCAGAAGAAGAAAGAGAGAGAGGGGCAGAAGGTATATTGGAGCAAATAAGAGCAGAGAACTTCCTAATTTGGGGAAGGAAATAGGCATCAAAATCCAGGAGGCACAGGGAACCCCCCTCAAAATCAATAAAAATAGGTCAACACCCCGACATCTAAGAGTAAAACTTACGAGCCTCAGAGACAAAGAGAAAATCCTGAAAGCAGCTGGAGACAAGAGATCTGTAACCTACAATGGTAGAAACATTGGATTGGCAACAGATCTATCCACAGAGACCTGGCAGGCCAGAAAGGAATGGCATGATATATTCAGAGCACTAAATGAGAAAAATATGCAGCCAAGAATACTATATCCAGCTAGGCTGTCATTGAAAATAGAAGTAGAAATAAAAAGCTTCCACGACAAACAAAAACTAAAGGAATTTGCAAACACGAAACCAGCCCTACAAGAAATATTGAAAGGGGTCCTCTAAGCAAAGAGAGAGCCTAAAAGTAACATAGACCAGAAAGGAGCACAGACGGGGCACCTGGATGGCTCAGTCAGTTGGGCGCCTGCCTTCGGCTTGGGTCTTGATCCCAGGGTCCTGGGATCGAGCCCCATATCGGGCTCCCTGCTTGGCGGGAGGTCTGCTTCTCCCTCTCCCACTACCCCCTGCTTGTGTTCCCTCTCTCACTCTCTCTCTGTCAAATAATAAGAAAAATAAAATAAAATCTTAAAAAAAAAAGAAAGGAACACAGACAATACTAAACAGTAACAGTCACCTTACAGGCAATACAATGGCACTAAATTCCTATCTTTCAATAGTTACCCTGAATGTAAATGGGCTC
Organism: Neomonachus schauinslandi; assembly: GCF_002201575.2. Classification (NCBI taxonomy): domain Eukaryota; kingdom Metazoa; phylum Chordata; class Mammalia; order Carnivora; family Phocidae; genus Neomonachus; species Neomonachus schauinslandi. The sequence goes on along the minus strand of NC_058407.1, from coordinate 81,422,294 downwards.
AATGCCCCAAACAAAAGACACAGGCTATCAGATTGGATTAAAAAACAAGACCCATTGACATGTGTCTGCAAGAGACTCATCTTAGAACCAAAGACACCTCCAGATTGAAAGTGAGGGGGTGGAAAACAATTTACCATGCTAATGGGCACCAAAAGAAAGCTGGGGTAGCAATCCTTATATCAGACTAATTAGATTTTAAGCCAAAGACTATAATAAGAGATGAGGAAGGACACTATATCACACTTAAAGGCTCTATCCAACAAGAAGATCTAACAATTGTAAATATATATGCCCCTAACATGGGAGCAGCCAATTATATAAGGCAATTAATAACAAAAGCAAAGAAACACATCGACAACAATACAATAATAGTAGGGGACTTTAACACCGCCACCACCCCACTGAAATGGACAGATCATCCAAGCAAAAGATCAACAAGGAAATAAAGACTTTAAATGACACACTGGATCAAATGGACTTCACAGATATATTCAGAACATTCCATCCCAAAGCAACAGAACACACATTCTTCTCTAGTGCCCATGGAACATTCTACAGAATAGACATCATCCTAGGTCACAAATCAGGTCTCAACCAGTACCAAAAGATTGGGATCATTCCCTGCCTATTTTCACACCACAATGCTTTGAAACTAGAACTCAATCACAAGAGGAAAGTTGGAAAGAACTCAAATACATGGAGGCTAAAGAGCATCCTACTAAAGTATGAATGGGCCAACCAGGAAATTAAAGAATTAAAAAAATACATGGAAACCAATGAAAATGAAAACACAACTGTTCAAAATCTTTGGGATGCAGCAAAGGCAGTCCTAAGAGGAAAGTATATAGCAATACAAGCCTTTCTCAAGAAACAAAAAAGGTCTCAAATACACAACCTAACACTATACCTAAAGCAGCTGGATAAAGAATAGCAAATAAAGCCTAAACCCAGTAAGAGAAGAGAAAAAATAAAGACAAGAGCAGAAATCAATGAAATAGAAACCAAAAGAACAGTAGAACAGATCAATGAAACTAGGAGCTGGTTCTTTGAAAGAGTTAACAAGATTGATAAACCCCTGGCCAGACTTATCCAAAAGAAAAGAGAAAGGACACAAATAAATAAAATCATGAATGAAAGAGGAGAGATCACAACCAACACCAAAGAAATGCAAACAATTATAAGAAGATATTATGAGCAACTCTATGCCAGCAAATTAGATAATCTGGAAGAAATGGATGCATTCCTAGACATGTATCAACTACCAAAACTGAACCAGGAAGAAATAGAAAACCTGAACAGACCTATAACCACTAAGGAAATTGAAGCAGTCATCAAAAATCTCCCAACAAACAAAAGCCCAGGGCCAGATGGCTTCCCAGGGGAATTCTACCAAACATTTCAAGAAGAATTAATACCTATTCTTCTGAAACTGTTCCAAAAAATAGAAATGGAGGAAAACTTCCAAACTCGTTTTATGAGGCCACCATTACCTTGATCCCAAAACCAGACTAAGACCCCATCAAAAAGGAGAATTACAGACCAATATCCCTGATGAACATGGATGCAAAAATTCTCACCAAAATACTAGCCAGTAGGATCCAATGGTACATTAAAAGGATTATTCACCACGACCAAGTGGGATTTATCCCTGGGCTGCAAGGTTGGTTCAAATTCCGTAAATCAATCAATGTGATACCCTACATTAATAAAAGAAAGAACGAGAACCATATGATCCTCTCAATAGATGCAGAAAAAGCATTTGACAAAGTACAGCATACTTTCTTGATCAAAACTCTTTAGAGTATAGGGATAGAGGGTACATACCTCAATATCATAAAAGCCATCTACAAAAAAACCCACAGTGAATACCATTCTCAATGGAGAAAAACTGAGAGCTTTCCCCCTAAGGTCAGGAACACGGCAGGGATGTCCCCTACACCACTGCTATTCAACACAGTACTAGAAGTCCTAGCCACAGCAATCAGACAACAAAAAGAAATAAAAGGCATCCGAATCAGCAAAGAAGGAGTCAAACTCTCACTCTTTGCAGACAATATAATTCTTTTTTTTAAAGATTTTATTTATTTATTTGACAGAGAGACACAGTGAGAGAGGGAACACAAGCAGGGGGAGTGGGAGAGGGAGAAGCAGGCTTCCCGCCGAGCAGGGAGCCTGATGCAGGGCTTGATCCCAGGACCCTGGGTTCATGACCGGACCCAAAGGCAGACGCTTAAAGACTGAGCCACACGGGCACCCCAGATGATATAACTCTTTATGTGGAAAACCCAAAAGACTCCACCCCAAAACTGTTAGAACTCATACAGGAATTCAGTAAAGTGGCAGGATATAAAATCAATGCACAGAAGTCAGTGGCATTCCTATACAACAACAACAAGACAGAAGAAGGAGAAATTAAAGAGTTGATCCCATTTACAATTGCACCCAAAACCATAAGATACCTAGGAATAAATCTAACAAAGAGGCAAAGAATCTGTACTCAGAAAACTATAAAATATTCATGAAAGAATTTGAGGAAGACACAAAGAAATGGAAAAACGTTCCATGCTCATGGATTGGAAGAACAAATATTGTGAAGATGTCAATGTTACCTAGAGCAATCTACACATTTAATGCAATCCCCCTCAAAATACCATCCACTTTTTTCAAAGAAATGGAACAAATAATCCTAAAATTTGTATGGAACCAGAAAAGACCCCGCATAGCCAGAGGAATGTTGAAAAAGAAAAGCAAAGCTGGTGGCATCACAATTCTGGACTTCAAGCTCTATTACAAAGCTGTCATCATCAAGACAGTATAGTACTGGCACAAAAACAGACACATAGATCAATGGAACAGAATAGAGAGCCCAGAAATGGACCCTCAACTCTATGGTTAACTCATCTTTGACAAAACAGGAAAGAATTTCCAATGGAAAAAAGACAGTCTCTTCAACAAATGGTGTTCGGAAAATTGCACAGCCACATGCAAAAGAATGAAACTGGACCATTTCCTTACACCACACACAAATATAGACTCCAAATGGTTGAAAGACCTCAATGTGAGACAGGAGTCCATCAAAATCCTAAAGGAGAACACAGGCAGCAACCTCTTTGACCTCAGCCGCAGCAACTTCTTCCTAGAAACATCATCAAAGGCAAGGGAAGCAAGGGCAAAAATGAACTACTGGGACTTCATCATGATAAAAAGCTTTTGCACAGCAAAAGAAACAGTCAACAAAACCGAAAGACAACTGACAGAATGGGAGAAGATATTTGCAAATGACATATCAGATAAAGGGCTAGTATCCAAAATCTATAAAGAACTTATCAAACTCAACACCCAAAGAACAAATGATCCAGTCAAGAAATGGGCAGAAGACATGAACAGACATTTTTCCAAAGAAGACATCCAAATGGCCAACAGATATATGAAAAAGTGCTCAACATCGCTCGGCATCAGGGAAATCCAAATCAAAAGCTCAATGAGATACCACCCCACACCAGTCAGAATGGCTAAAATTAACAAGTCAGGAAATGACACATGTTGGCGGGGATGCAGAGAAAGGAGAACCCTCCTACCCTGTTGGTGGGAATGCAAGCTGGTGCAGCCACTCTGGAAAACAGTATGGAGGTTCCTCAAAAAGTTGAAAATAGAGCTACCATTCGACCCAGCAATTGCACTACTGCATTTACCCCAAAGATACAAATGTAGGGATCCGAAGGGGTATGTGCACCCCAATGTTTATAGCAGCAATGTCCACAATAGCCAAACTGTGGAAAGAGCCAAGATGTCCATCGACAGATGAATGGATAAAGAAGATGTGGTATATATATATATATGATATATATATATCATATATAATGGAATATTATGCAGCCATCAAAAGGAATGAAATCTTGCCATTTGCAATGACGTGGATAGAACTGGAGGGTATTATGCTGAGCGAAATAAGTCAATCAGAGAAAGACATGTATCATATGATCTCACTGATATGAGGAATTCTTAATTGCAGGAAACAAACTGAGGGTTGCTGGAGTGGTGGGGGGGTGGGAGGGATGGGGTGGCTGGGTGATAGACATTGGGGAAGGAATGTGCTATGGTGAGTGCTGTGAATTGTGTAAGACTATTGAATCACAGACCTGTACCTCTGACAAATAATACATTATATGTTTAAAAAAAGAAGAAGATAGTAGGAAGGGAAAAATGAAGGGGGGGAAATTGGAGGAGGAAACGAACCATGAGAGACTAGGGACTCTGAGAAACACACTGAGGGTTCTAGAGGGGAGAAGGGTGGGGAGATGGGTTAGCCTTGTGATGGGTATTAAAGAGGGCACGTATTGAATGGAGCACTGGGTGTCATACACAAACAATGAATCATGGAACAGTACATCAAGAACTAATTATGTAATGCATGGTGGTTAACATAAATAATAAAATTAAAAAATATTTTTAAAAAATGAGTCCAAGTACAGGTATAAGACGGAGCTTCCCACAAGTAATTAGAGTTGGCCCTCAGTCAGGAAGCAGTCCACAAAGGTCTGGCCTCTCTAGTCCTCACCCAATATCCTAATATTTTTTCTAACATCTGAGATTCTGGGGAGAGGTATAACCTGACAAGGAGTTAGGTGATTTTAATGTTAATTTATCAAGTTACTCTGCATATCTGACTGCTAGGTGGAAATTTAAAAGATAAAAAGTAAGCACTACTCAGGAAAACAAGAAAATCATTTAGTATGTGATCAAATGCCTGATGAATCAAAAATGTTCAATAAAGGTTGATACAGCATATTAAACTTTAAATAAACATTTACATAAGTATATTTTATTAGTATAAAGGATGTTATTAATTATTGTCTTCTTAAGGACTAAGTGACTAAAGGATATCAAGTAGAAATTAATGAAATGAAGTTACTGCATTCATTTTAAATGTGAAATAGAACAGTGAGGTTTTATACATATTTTCTTACATAAATAATAACACTGTATATTTAATTTTGGCTTAGACGCTTGGTTTAACAAGATTTATTAAACAGAACCCTTCTAGAATGACTTATCTAACAAAAATAACTTGGCTTACAATCCAAGAAAACTGGTTGCCTACTTTTGGTGCCTTAAAATCATGTTTGAGGGCGCCTGGGTGGCTCAGTTGGTTAAGCGACTGCTTTCGGCTCAGGTCATGATCCTGGAGTCCCTGGATCGAGTCCCGCATCGGGCTCCCTGCTCGGCAAGGAGCCTGCTTCTCCCTCTGACCCTCCCCCCTCTCATGTGCTCTCTCTCTCTCATTCTCTCTGTCTCAAATAAATAAATAAAATCTTTAAAAAAAAAAAAATCATGTTTGAATAAATCCATCTGGATGATACACTCAAGGTAGTATCATTTTAAGCCTTGATAGCTATCATGGGGAAAATTTGGTCTGTAAGAAAAATTTAGAAGACCACTACATCATAATTTTAAATGACTTTTTTAAAGATTTTATTTATTTGAGAGAAAGAGTGAGAGAGAGAGAGAGAGAGCGCACACACACACACACACAAGAGCAGGAGGAGAGGCAGAGGCAGAGGGAGAAGTAGGCTCCCTGTGGAGCAGGGAGCCCAATGGGGGACTTGATACCAGGACCCTGGGATCATGACCTGAGCCGAAGGAAGACGCTTAACTGACTGAGCCACCCAGGTGCCCCAATTTTAAATGATTTTTAATAATTTTATATCACCATGTGTTTTACTCTACATCTACATTAAAAAATTTACAAGAGCACCTGGGTGGCTCAGTTGGTTGAGCGTCTGCCTTGGGCTCAGGTCATGATCTCCAGGTCCTGGGATTGAGCCCTGCATCGGGCTTCCTGCTCATCAGGGAGTCTGCTTCTCTCTCTCTCTCAAATAAATAAATAAGATCTTTAAAAAAAAAATTTTACAATTCATTTGAAATGAAAAATAGTAAAATTCAACAAACTATCAAGTTAATAACATTTATTTTATATCACTTGTATGAGTATATCAAAACTTAGTGTATTAAACATACATAAAAACAGAAGTGGGTCAGAATCTCTCCCACAAGAGTGTGAGTACTTTGAGGGTAGGAATCATGTGCTATTCATCTGTATATCCCCAGCACCTAGCACAGTATCTTGCAAAAAAATAAGCACACCAAAATGTTTATAAACTGACCTGAAGGTGATAGTGATGAGCATGATGTGGAAATGAGCAAGAGACACTCTAAATTCATTGTGGGGACCAGTACTATCACCTCTCCTTGTTATCTTTCTGGCCATCCTGTGTATTATCAGTGTACTAGAACGGTGAGTACCCAGCAAGAGAAAGACTACATTTCATAAAGTACAGAAAAAACGCATTTTATTAGATGGAAGTCAACAGCCTAATTCTAAACTTTAATTAGAAATAGATGAGATAGCAGGAGGGGAAGAATGAAGGGGGGGAAATAGGAGGGGGAGACGAACCATGAGAGACGATGGACTCTGAGAAACAAACTGAGGGTTCTAGAGGGGAGGGGGATGGGGGGATGGGTTAGCCTGGTGATGGGTATTAAAGAGGGCACGTTCTGCACGGAGCACTGGGTGTTGTACACAAACAATGAATCATGGAACACTACATCTAAAACTAATGATGTGATGTATGGTAATTAACATAACAATAAAAAATTATTTAAAAAAAAGAAATAGATGAGAAAATTTTACTATCAACACCCTGGAAAGACAGCCTAACATGCTGAGTAATGCTACCCAGCATATGCTCTGAGGATCATTGCCCCTTCAACTGTTTGTCACTGGTTTTCATGGAGAGGAGTATAGCATCTAAGAGTAAGACACAGAAACATTTGTAACAACTTGACAGAGTCTTTTTATGTCTGTTGAATCTAACAATGAAAAAATCAGGACCTGGATTTTGTATGTCCTTGGTTTTCTTCTTTCCATTTTTCAAATCCATTCTTACTGTGTTTTATAAGAGCATCAGTCCATGACAGATTAGAAGTTAAAAACAAAACAAAAAAACAAAAAAACTGGTCCTCATCACAAAACACTGGTGTAGGGTGCAATGATGCTGTGGAGAATTCGACTAGGACCCAGAATTAGATGTTCTAAGGTGGTCAATTTTTGGTCAACCATTAAAGTAAAACAAAATAAAGCAAAAGAGCCTTTTTACTATGAAAACTGACCAACAGAAGAAATGGTGGACCTAAAATTTAGTGAACCAGCCATTGTGGTAGTGGTTCAAGAGGAAGTTGGGCAGCTGAAAGAGGCTGGGACTCCAGCAGGGCTCTCACAGCTGTCTCTGCTTCTGTGTTGCCTCTTCTCTGTGATCACACTGAACTGCCTCTGTCTCTAGGTGCTGCCCCCGCCCCAACAAACTGGGAGTTCCGTGAGGGCAAAGACAGCTTCCTATTCATCTTTGTTTGGTCCCTCAGGACAGTGAGGTTCACAAGGTTTACTGCAAAAGTAAATCTCTGCCATAGAGATGGACGAAAATGACATTGAAGATCTAGTCTGTGATTCAGTGATTGACAAGAATGAGAATTCTAATTGGAGGAAAATTTCATGACACACTTCAAAAAATAAGGTTAAACATTCCAGAATTAATGGGCTGATGACCTCTCAATATCATTTCTGTGTGTACTCACACTTAACTTCTAGGATAGAGATTTAAATATTTTTTTATATATTGCTGCATATTAGATTTAGTGAAAGAATTTTATGACCCATGAACAATAACAAATTAGCATCAGAATGTTGAAAATGACCACTGTTTGGCAGTTTTTAGAAACATTAAATTCCCTGGCTATGAAGGACACATATTGAAAAGATAAATTCTTCACTACAGTACATAAATGACAGTCTCAGCTTAATTATAAGGAACTACTTTTAAATAGGTAAATCCCTTAATTCTCTGGGTTTCAGGTTCTCTTTAGAATGAGATGAGTATTGTCACACTTACATCACATATTATTGTAAATTGAAGAGCTTGGTAGACACTGTTATCTGTAAGTATTTATCTATTATTTACTTATTTGTATTTATACTTCTTTATATTTTGATACAAGTATTAATCATTTAGATAAAAGTACAGTATACTAAATTCTAATTGATCAGTATAGTTTGTCTTTCTCTTGAAGCCTATTAAAAGAAGAAAAAAATAGCTAAATAAAGTTACCTTTAATTGGAAGCTACCAGTTAATTAAATAATTTCCCCAAGAATCATATACTTTATTAACTTACCAAATTGATTCGTAAGGAGACTAAAAAACAGCAAAACTCTACAAAAAACCCATAAAACTCTCAAAATAAATATAAGTAAGCATAAAAAAGTGAGTTTGTCCAACACCTAAGGAGTCCAGAATTGAGGACTATCTATTTTGTCATACCCTAAGCAATGTTTTTGATAGTATATTGAAAGAGCTTTTTAAATTACTACTATGATGCTAGAATTAATCTTGCATTTTATTCTTTCACCTGACATATCATAAAGTCTCACCACTATTTAAACACAATTTATTGTATTTGATACTAAAATCCCAAGTTCCTAAAGGAACAGATTTCCATTTATCCATTAAGAGCACTAAAGAACACCTTTACATCTTTCCGTTTGTACTTCTCTCATTATTTTCTTGAAAAAAAGAAAAGAGGGGCGCCTGGGTGGCTCAGTCGGTTAAGCATCTGCCTTTGGCTCAGGTCATGGTCCCAAGGTCCTGGGATCGAGCCCTGCATGGGGTTCCCTGCTCAGTGGGAAGCCTGCTTCTCCCTCTCCCACTCCCCCTGCTTGTGTTCCTTCTCTCACTGTGTCTCTCTCTGTCAAATAAATAAATAAAATCTTTAAAAAAATTAAACAAAGAAAGAAAAGAAACAAAGGCAGTCTTATATAATGCTGTAACTCAATAACTTTATCAGAACACAGCAATATTTACCGACCATCCACAGATTTCACAGTTTATAAAAAGAATTGTATTCTTTCCCACCTACTTAAAGAAAGACCCCTCCACCCAGATGGCCAGGATGGAAGCCAATATCTTAAGCTCAATAAATTTTAAACAGAGCTCAGAGCTTGTTACTATTCCTATTCCTGTTCAACCTGCTCCATGTCCTGTGTCCCTCATTCCTGTTAATGGCAGCAGCATCCTCTTAAAGCTAAAACTAGAAGTTCTGGAGCACTACTTGTCCATCCTCTCACCTTCCACCTCCAGCTGCCAAGTCTTGACAATTCTTCCAGTGTAACCTCTCTGTCTGTTCCTTCCACTGCATTCTCACATACTAGCTCAGGACTTCATTATCTCTTGCTTGCACCAGTACACAAGTCCTTCTCCATTACACCTTCCTTACAAATGCCTTTGCTTCCAATACCTCCATCTCCCATCTCATCCTACTTATGAATGGGAAATGAAACTTTCCTGAATGAGCTCAGAAAACGTTTGATCACATGATTTCTCTGCTTAGAAATCTTAAACATCTTTCAAATGCCCGACAAAGAACATCCAACTCATTCAAGGACTTCTATTATCTGGTTTCAATCTACCTCCCCAACTCTATTGCTATTTTCCCTATTGATATAGTATGAACGGATGCGTCCTTTAATCTAAGCAAGATGAACTTTGCAACTGTTCCCATTAGGCACTTGATTTCTTAACTCTGGGTCTTCAGAGTTGTTGTTCCCTCTACCTGAAATGCCATCTCTCTGCACAGAGGATGTCTATTCCATGCATTCTTCAACATACAAGTCAAATGTCAACTCCTCCTAACTTTCCCTGACTATTCCTCTCCACCTCCTACTGCTGCCCTGGTAGAAATATGCACAACTAACACTTTAATCTCTCTTATTGTACATGTCATTTCCCACCCTGCATATTTGTTTTATATGTGTTTTACCTCCCATCCTAGAAAATCTGCTAATATCTAAGTGTTTACTATAACCAGACACTAGCTAAGCACTCTACATATGCATTTCTGTATGTAGGGTCTCATTTACTTGTTGCAACAACCCTGTTATAGTTGAAGAAAATGAGCTAAAGAGAGGTTAAAGTACTTACGCAAGACCACACACTACTTAAATAGCATGTGTAATGTATCTCCAACTCTGAAGTGCTTAAGATAACACTTGCACACATTATAATTTGAATAAAGATACATTAAATGAAACAGAAGTTCTACAAAATTTTACACTGGAAAATGACAAAGGGTTATCCAGGTATTTATTCAATTCTGTGTATACTTACTTATTTTGTGATCACCTAATATGAGATAGGTCTGTGCTAGGTGCTGAAGAACTCATTAAAAAAAAAAAATTATCATAACGAATGCTTACTGGATACTTCCCCTAGGCAGAATTCTAAGAATGTGAGCAATATTAACTTGTTTAACTCTGAGAGCTATACAATTACTATTTTTAGAAGAGGGTACTAGAAGTACAAAGACACAGCTAGCTAATTAACTAGCTAGCTAACTTGCCCAAGTTATAGCCCTAGATCCTACATACTGAGCCATGGTGCCATATTGTTTTCTCAACACTGGGCTTCCATCTACCCTCAAGAATCTCAGCACAGGCTGGATTATCTGCTTACAGTATGGGACCATTTGACTAAATTGAAAAAATTTTGAAATTAATTCTTAAAATATCCTTTGGTAAATCAAATGTGACCTGAGAGAACTCTTGATTAATTTTACTCATAGTAGTTGATATAGCCATCAAAAGCCATATAGGTTGAGAGATCTTAAGCAGAAAAACAAAACATGCACAGAACTATGTTTAACTTCAGACATTAGAAGAAAATTGCCGTTCCCCTCAGTATCCATCCTACGCAGCAACTCTCAAACAGCAACAACTCCTAAGACAGCAGAAGAAGTAGAAGAAATGCTGCCATTTATGCATGGATAAGCTGTACAGTCACATGCTGAGAAAGATTCCCATATGGGAAAAGAAAGAACATAAACAAAAGAAATATGCCAGCATAGGAACAAAAATTGCCCTTAAATGACAGTTTCTCCTGACACAGAATGAAAGATAAGTATAATTCCCTAGAGGAGAGAATGGGGAAATCAGAATAGCTTTCATTTGGCAATGATAACATATTAAGAACAATTTTACTCATAGATTTTTCAGTCTTTGAAATGCTGACACTCAGCATTACCAGAAATGACATTCTACCCACTACTATTACTATTATGCATATCAATATATATCAGAGTGAAGATGTAAGAAATCCTTGATCAGTGTGAATAGAATGTTAGATCTCCTAAGGAATAAAAATCTTCACATTTTCACTGAAATTCAATTTCAGTCTGTCCAACCATTCTACAAACCGTATATTTATGAGTCAAGTATATAGAAAAAGTAACATTCCAAAGTTCTTCATTCTAGAAAATGTGTATTTCAAAATAATTTTTCATTCATGTGATTCCATTTTATACTTTTTAAATTTATATAGACTGTGTCTTTAAAAGACCACAAAGAGCACAGAAAATGACCTGAATGTGGATAACTGACATGTTGTATATGCACACTTAAAAAGTTACAGTAAGAGTATTGTGAATAAAAGGTTGCTCGAAATTATCTCACTGATATATGTTACTTATGTCAATGTTTATTCTTTAATGGAAAATCAATTTTGGATGTTTTTGCTCCTTGATGGGCATGTGTATAAATATATAAACATATTTACATACATAAATATACTATAAATAAATGTATTTCCAGGGCTACCAGTGTATCAGCTAGAGGGAAAATACTGAGAACCACAGTGAAAATGCAGAGTTGAAACAATGTTTAAGACAATTCAAATTCAGGGCGCCCTGGGTGGCTCAGTTGTTAAGTGTCTGCCTTCAGCTCAGGTCATGATCCCAGGGTCCTGGATCGAGCCCCGCATCAAGCCCCGCATCAGGCTCCCTGCTCAGTGGGAAGTCTGCTTCTCCCTCTCCCACTCCCCCTGCTTGTGTTCCCTCTCTCACTGTGTCTCTCTCTATCAAATAAGTAAATAAGATCTTAAAAAAAAAAAAAAGACAATTCAAATTCAGTTACAATGCTACTTATTTCCTCAGTTTGTTGACTAGTGAAAGAGACATTGTAGACAGATTACTCAATTTTCCTTTAAAAAGCATAAGGCTTTTCTAATCTTCAAAAATAACTGTGTATTGATGATAATGTTTCTTTTTCTTTTACCCCAAAACCAAAGAAAATAACAACATGTAGAATTTTTCTGGAAAGTGAAAACACCAGGTGAAATTAACTTAGCTCTAGAGCAATTTTCTCTTTCAGTGAAAGTTCTTTGGGGCTTTTCTGAATCACTCACCAGAGAAACTAAACCCCGTTTTGGGCATCCCCATTCTTTGTCACTTTATTTCAGTTATTTAAATGCATCATAAGTTCCTCTTAGATGAGATGCTAATGATAGGGGCAGTCTTCTTAATCAAAACTGAAAAGCAAATGAGTACTTGTGTACTTTACCACTATTCCAGTTGCCAATGGTAGAGGAAGTCCTTTGTTTCAAAGATGCATTAATGATCATCTACAGAGACTTTCAACTTCTTTTAACAGCTATCTGCCCACATAAATCATTTTACCTGAATGGTGGTAGGCTTATGGGACCAACATCTACATTATCTACATGTTTGTTTAGCTACTAGGTGATGATAATTTGGCCATAATGAGTGTAAGTTGGTTTTCTAAGCATTTTTATATTTTAAGTTCCACACACAAAACTCATTTTATAAGCAATCTTGTTCATTTTCTTCACCTGTCTGTCTCCAAACAACACATGAAGTCCTCAAAGTGCTTTTACTAAATTAAAAAATATATATATTTTCTCTCTACTAAAAGCTATAGTAATCAAAACAGTATGGTACTGGCACAAAAACAGACACACAGATCAATGGAACAGAAAAAAAAAAGAGAGTACAGAAATAAACCCATGCTTATATAGTCAATCTTTGACAAAAGAGGCAAGAATATGCAATGGGAAAAAGACAGTCTCTTCAATAAATCCTGTTGGAGAAACTGGACAACTACATGCAGAAGAACAAAACTGCACAACTTTCTTACACCATACACAAAAATAAACTCAAATGGATTGAAGACTTAAATGTAACACTAAAAACCAAAAAACTCCTAGAAGAAAACATATGCAGTAAATTCTTGGACATCAGTCTGAACAATATTTTTATGGATCTGTCTCTTCAGGCAAGAGCAACAAAAACAAAAATAAACAAAGGGGACTACATCAAACTAAAAAGTTTTACATAGTGAAGGAAACCATCAATAAAACAAAAAGGAAACCTGCTGAATGGGAGAAGATATTTGCAAATGATACAACCAATAAGGAATTAACATCCAAAATATATAAAGAACTCACACAACTCAATATTTAAAAAATAAACAATCCAATTTAAAAATAGGCAGAGGATCTGAATGCACATTTCTCCAAAGAAGACATTACAGATGGCCAACAGGTATATAAAAAGGTGTTCAAGACCATTAATTATCAGGGAAATGCAAATCAAAAACTACAATGAGAGGGGTTCCTGGGTGGCACAGTCGATTAGACATCTGACCCTTGGTTTCAGCTCAGGTCATGATCTCAGGGTCATGAGACTGAGTCTCATGTCTATCTCTGCACTCAGTACAGAGTCTGCTTGAGATTCTCTCTTTCTCCTCTGCTCCTCCTTCTTGTGCTCTCTCTCTCTCTCTAAAACAAGTAAATAAATCTAAAAAAAAAAAAACTATAATGAGATATAACCTGTTGGAATGGCTATCACCAAAAAGACAAGAAAGAACAAGTGCTGGTGAGGATGTGGAGAATAGGGAATCCTTGTGCTCTACCGGTGGGAATGTAAATTGGTGCAGCCACTATAGAAAGCAATATGGAGGTTCCTCAAAAAATTAAAAATAGAACATATGATCCCGCAATACCACTTCTAGGTAGTTATCTAAAGAAAACAAAAACACCAGTTCAAAAAGATACATGTACCCCTCCCTATGTTCACTGCAACATTATTTATAATAGCCTTGATATGGAAGCAACCTAAGTGTCTACTGATAGATGAATAAAGATGTGGTATTTAAATACAATGGAATATTACACAGCCATAAAACAGAATGAAATTTTGCAATTCACAGCAACATGGAAGGTATTATGATACATGAAATAAGTCAGATAAAAACAAATACCATATGATTTCATTTTTATGTGGAATCTAAAAAAACAAAACAAACAAAAACAGAAACAGACTCATAAATACAGAGAACTGATGGTCTCCAGAGAGGATGGGAGTGGGGGAGATGGGCAAGATAGATGAAGGGGGTTAAGAGGCACAAACTACCAGTTATAAAATAAGTAAGTCACAGGAATGAAAAGTACAGCATAGGGAATATAGTCAATAATATTATAATAATTCTGTGTGGTGACAGATAGTAACTACACTTATCATGGTGGGAATTGTGTAATGTATAGAATTGTCAAATCACTATGTAGAACACCCGAAACTAAAATAACATTGTATGCCAACCATAGTGCAATTAAAAAAAGATGTAGTATATATACACATATAAACATATGTATGTATATATATGTATGGATGTGTGTATTATATATATAAAACACACATATACAATGGAATAATACACAGCTATAAATAACAATGAAATCTTGTCATTTGCAACAACAAAATGGATGAACCTAGAGGGTATTATGCTAAGTGAAATAAGTCAAACAGAGAAAGACAAATATTGTGTAATTTCAGTTATATGTGGAATCTAAAAAACAAAACAGAAACACAGAAACAAACTCATAAATACAGAGAACAAGCTGGTAATTGTCAGAGGGGAGGGAGGGAAGGCTGGTAAAATAGGGGAGGGGAATTAAAAGATACAAACTCGTAGTTGTAAAATAAATAAGACAAGGGGATACAATGTACACCATAGGGAATATAGTTAATATGTAACCACCTTGTGCTTGACAGATAATAAACTAGATTTATCCTAGCAATCACTTTATAATGTATATATAAATGTTGAATCACTATGTCATACACTTGAAACTAATACAATATTCTATGTCAACCACACTGTAATTAAAAAAAAAATTCATTCTCTATGTAAGAAAAGTATTTAATCAGATATATATTAGGTCACAAAGGCTTAGATTGATTATATTTGTATTGTCCATTACATTTCAAGTTTGTAAATGCTGCTGACTTAAAAGAGTTGCAAGAAATGTATGAAGTTTGTAGTATTGATAAAATCACCCTGCCTATGTGAAGAGTCTTTGGTCTCCAAAACCTAACAAAGGAGTAAATTTGGCTATTTATCATGTCTCTTACTATAGTACTCATTTAGCCATGTTATACATATTTAGTTCTTCTAATCTTTTCTCATAAATCAATCCCGTCAACTCATTAATCTTTTTTGGTCCTTGTCTTTATTTCCATTTGGGTTAGTAGGAAGGTAGCATTTAACTAAAGACTTTCCCTCTTCTTAATTTTGATTCAAACTTCTTGAGGACAAGGATCATGTTTTCTTGAATTAAAAATGAGTTACAGAAATAAGATGCTTTACTGGAGATAATCTTGAATCACCCTGCCTTTTGCTATGTTTTAAATCATATTAATTAGGAATGCTTCATTTGTTGCTTCCTTCTTCTAGAAAAGAACTGATCACAGCTAAGCACATTCAGACTTTTACACTACAGAGATGCTGTGTGTGGCCCTGTGTGTATGTATCTATGTGTTTTGGATTACTTACTATTACTAAATGCCTTGTGATAAAATAATTCTCCTAAAGAAACTGACTTACATTTTCCCAGTGAGAATTAACATTGTGCATGCATCATAATAGGTGGTCCTTTTTTTCCTTTAAAAAAAACTGTGTCAAAACGATTTGTGAATTCAGTTTCCAGTGAGTATTCGGATCTTTCCCCCAAAATGCACAGCATTCTGCCCATAAAATGATTATTTTTTTAAAGACCTATTTATTTGAGAGAGAGAAAGCGCACAAGTGGGGAGAGGAACAGAAGGGGAGGGAGAGGGAGAGAATCTCCAGCAGACTCTGCACTGAGCTCAGAGCCCAACGTGCCGCTCCATCTCACAACCCTGAGATCATGATCTGAGCTGAAACCAAGAGTCGGACGCTTACCTGATGGAGTCACCCAGGCATCCCCATCAAATGATTATAGTCATCATTATTTTGTACTCTTTTCAACCCACTGTTTTGTATAAGATTGAATCTAAAAAGTTGAAATCTGAAAGTGGAAAAAAACCCATGAACAAATGAAAAAATTAGATAACATAAGGCCCTTTATTGAAGATAATTTTAAAAACCTATGAGGGAGAACCTGTGCTTTTGTGTTCAGAGGGATGAGAAACTCTAAGGGAAAGAAAAACTTAGATTCAGGAGTTGGAATTTAAAGGAGGATTCACAAGATCCTGACAGATGGAAAAGGGAATAAGAGCATTTAGGTACTGGGGAAATAGCCTGTACCAAAAAAGAAAAAAAAAATTGAGATGACTTCAAGTAAAATAATGGAAGGAAAAAAATGCAAGTTATTCAACAAAACACTAATAATATATCACAGCAGAATGAAGACTGAAAAATGTGAATACCAATTCCCGACAAATAATAAGAAAAACATAGGCTAGATAAAAAATAACATTTGGGGGTTCTTGGCTCCAAATTTCTATGAATGATCCCAAGATTTTCTAGCCCTCATAATCAAGACTCCAATCTTGGAGGCTATTAAAAAAAATAACTTTAGCAGTAGTTTAGATTAGGATATGAGCAGTTCAGAATTGGCATTAAAGCCACAGAATGGTCCAAATTGTTAGCAAGACTTTTTAGTAATGTTGGAAAAGAGCAGACTGAACCAGAAAGGCTTTGCTGAATCTCTGCCATTGGCTTGTTATGTGGTAACCATTCTGCACTCACTTGGTTTATTCCTCTGTAGAACATGTCTAACAAGTACCTTTCCCATTTGTTGTGATGGCTAGAAAGATATATCTAAAAGTACCCACCAAAAATGTCTAACATATAATTAGTATCAATAATTGCCAACTATTACTATTATATACTTTCCCATTCTAAGACCTCTTTGTATAATATGATTAAATGTTTTTTGTCACCTCTGCCCTCAACCATAAAATGCTTGTCTTCCCTTCTCTACCTGTCAAAAATGTGAGTCTTTCAAGCAACTATTATCATGATGATTTTATACATAATCACTACATTTTATACATATCCACTACATGCCTCCTGATAATAATTTTTTCTCAGGGCCTTTCAATTTTTGTAATTATCTTGGGATACAACATACATAATAGATTAACTGAAAAACCATACCCCTTTCAATAAATAATCTCAGAACTCAACAATCTCAGAACCTAAAGGAGACTCAGAAGTGACCCGGTCCAACCATTACCAGACGTAGAGTTTCTTCTCTAATAGCCTAGCAGATAAATAAATCAACCTCTGTGAAATATGTTCAGGAGGTCCACTATTTCTAATGAAAGCCCACTCCAATCTGAAGCAGTTATAATAAAAGGCTCTTCCTTTGACTGAGCCTTCCCTCCCCTCCCCCCATCTCCCCATCATGGCAGAACAAGAAAGAAATCTAAGTACACTTGCCTCCAAAGGTCTTTTCCATTTGGGAGCCACCTTCACTCCTGGGGCCTCTCTTCTCCTGTCTCTTCCTCAAGTCCCCTCATCATTCTGCTTGGGATCTCCTATAATACTTTCAAGGTGTGACTTAAAATTAGTTAAAAATAAGACTCCTAAAATGTTACAGAGTAGTTGCACTTCCTTATCAGTATTACTATCCTTGAACAGATGTTCAACTTCTGTCAATGCAACCCAATACCAAACTAGTTTGGGGGTCAGCCCAAATAATCTTAACAATACAACAATGTTAATCCACACTGAGTCCCCTAAAGTGATTAAACCCTTTCCCTTGCAATATGAGGAAATCACTTCTTTACTACCTCCTGTGGTAGAGACTTTATATTGATCCCAGTAGAAATGACCTATTCCATCCTGCTGAGATTGAACTCTGATACTGTCAACAATATACTGTTAATTTATTCCAGTCCTGAAGGCTCTTCAAATTTGATCATCCTACCAGAAGGTGCTCATTGAGAGAGTGAGTTATACACCATGATAAGGGACAGAGCCCTCTGGCAAGACACTAGAAGTTTTCACTATTACATAGATCCATGTAATCAGCATTCTTTGACCCTAATGTCACAGGTTTCAATGTCATCAAAAAATGCCTTGCCAATATATAAATACAATACCTCCACCATGTCTGGCTTTTTCTTTCTTTTCTTAATTAACAAAAGAAACATGAACTATCTTGTAGGACACCTTGGCATCTAGAGAAAATAAATGAAAATTGGGGATAGTTGCCTGTCACCTGGAACAGAACATTAAACAAACTTCCATGCCATAGGCATTTGTTAAAATCAGAGGTTGATTAAAAAAAAAAAAGATCAAAACTTATCACTGATCAACCTAGCCCCCTCTACCCCACCAAGTAAGATAAGCCCATGAATTATTCCTTGAAAAGATTGTAGATTTCCAAATAATTTAGAATTAGAACCAAAAGAAGATTTACATCTTGCTTCATTTATCTGAAAATAAAATTTATATTTAAAAAATTGGGGGATAAGCTCTCTTTATATTTTATGTTTTATAATATTATGTTTTATATATTTTATATAAATGTTTATAATATTTTAACTTTCAAAACCCAACCTGCATTCTCTAAATACCTGCAATGTTCCTTTTACAAAAATCAAAAGGTAAATACTACAAGGAGACTTTATACATGAGAAGTCTGCACAAAACAGAATTATTTCATGAATATTCATTAAAAGGGACACAAAACAAGTATATGAGGTGGCTGGATTTGCAAGAAAAAGCCCAAATGTTTCCCTAACATTTCTTTGAGTATTTGCCATGGCCCATTATCTTCATTTAAAAACATGTAAACTGGAGCACCTGGGTGGCTCAGTCCAGTTAAGCATCCAATCCTTGATTTCAGCTCAGGTCATGATCCCAGGATTCTGGGATGGAGCCCCGGCATTGGAGGCAGTCAGCGCTCAGTGGAGAGTCTGCTTCAGGATTCTCTCTCACCCTTTCCCTCTGCCCCTCCCCCCACACACACATGCACACTCTCTCTCTCTAAAATAAATAAATCTTTAAAAAAACAAATAAATAAAAATAAAAACACATAAGCCTCCTTAATACTCCATTTAAACCAGGAAATTACCCCAGAGTAACAAAAATAACCTCTGTAATTACTGACATCCTACTATCAGAGATATTTCACCCAAGGAAAGACTGTGAATATTTAGATCAGGGTCCCATTCAAGTAGGCTGTCATCCTTACAACTTCTAATGTCTCTTTACTAAAGAAACAGCTGCCAGGAGATGAATAAATGCTTAAGTCCATCAGGTTCACACTACAGTAGGCCCCCTGTCCATGGGGGATACGTTCCAAGACCCCCAGTGGATACGTGAAACCACAGATAGTACTGAACCCTATACATACTCAGTTTTTTCCTATACATACAAACTTTTGATAAAGTTTAATTTATAAATTCGGCATAGCAAGAGATTAACAACAATAATAAAATAGAAAAAATATAACAATATACTATAATTAAAGTTACATGAATATAGTCTCTCTCTCAAAATATCTTATTGTACTATACCCACCATTCTTCTTGTGATGCTATCACATGAGAAAATGTCTACATGATAAGATGAAGCGAGGTAAATGAAACAGACATTGTGACATAGTGTTAGGCTATGGTTGACCTTCTGCTGATACCTCAGGAAGATCATGGGCTTTGAGACCTTGGTTGACCATGGGTGACTGAAGTCAAGGAAAGTGACACTGGGGATAAAGGGGGACTACTGTAACCAGTGTCCTCATTTCCTTTTTTGTCACCAAAAAGGAAAACTTTCAATACAGTTTTAGGGTCCAGATGATGTTAGGATTCATTACATTCCATACCAAAGCTTAGAAAATAATAGGAGTTTGGCTCTTATTCTTCTCCCATAGCAGGATCAGGGAACACGTTTATCTCCCACTTAAAACACAGTAGAGGAAAACTAAGTAAGACGTATTTCCCTGGAGCAAAACTAAAATATTTAGTCAAACTGTCAAAGGTGTGGAATTTAAAAAGAGGGAAAAAATGCAGATAATTCAGTGATTTGTTATGGATCTATTCAAGCATGACTTAAAATGTTTGCTTTTACTTAAGGTTAAAAAAATTCCTCAGCCACTTATTCTATAGGCCCTGTCCTATTATTTATTTGCTACAAAGAGTTGCCAAGTTCCCAGTACAGATGCATGTTCCAGATGTAATGCATGCCTGACCAATAAGTTTCAAAAAAGACCTAAAATATTACTAAAACCAGTTAGATCTGACTAGAAATTTTGCATTCAAATTTGAAGATGTTCAATAGTAAATCTTTTATTTTGCCACAAGTAAGAATTGCCAACATTTAAAAATCATTCTGTAATCCCAATGACCCCTTTTAAATACATCCACTCTAAGACTAGGATGTGTTCTGAAGCATATAGGTGATCTTAGGTGATTTCCATTAAGTGGCATTATTACAAACTGTACATAGAATTCAAAAAGTATCACAAATTAATTTTAATCCAAAGGGATTTCAAGGATTCTATAGTTTTAAAATATTCTAATAGAAAGTTAAAGTCAGGATGGGATGAGATCCCAGCAAACTATATTTATTGTGTCAATGTATTATTTGTCTTCTGGGCAAGTAACTAAAGGTCATTTGTTCTTCATGGCAAGTGGTGAAAATAGTTTACATTGAAGGTCTAACTTAAAAGAACAATGTGAAACCCCTCAAGCCTAAAATGACCTTTTTATGCCAACACAGACGTCCAAATCTCTTAAAGAAGGGAGCAGTGATGTTTGCACTCTGATTTCTAGTTACTTCAACTCTCTTTTCCTAAATGCCTTTGATAGAGATATTAGAATTATTTCCTTCTTTATAGATCTCAGTATACTTGATCAGCCATCAGACCAGGTATCAAAGTTGAATGTCGGACTGAAAAGAGACAAGTTTCCAAGCCTACATTTGTCAAATAAGAGGGAGATTGCGGGAGAGGGACACATGTGATAAAATCTGTTGGGGGGTGGGGGTTCCATTCCCTGGGGTCTAGTGGGCTTCTGAAAGGCTGTTTAGACATCCCACACAGTGCCTGGCAGAAACCCAACAAGGCCTAGCCAGAGCATGCCTCCTTCAGAACAGTAAGGGTATGAGGGAAGAAAAATAGAGAGGAAAGGAAATAAGTCTGACAATTAAGGTCACAGGCTATTTCACTTGACAAAAAGCCTTCATGCTTCCAAATAGCTGGGAGTTTTAGGGACTCTTGCTCCCAGATATTCAGTAAAACTCAGATGATGAAAAAGATATACCTATCCAATTAATATTTACCGATTTTCAAGACACAAGTTGGCCATATTCCTTGCCACCCCCAAAAAGGAGTTGGGATATCTCTTAACAGAAAAGAAGCCTCTGGTGGAGATAGAGGGGTGTATGTTTTCACTTTTTCTTCCAGATCAGCTGGAGATGATTTTTCCCTCACATTTTGCTAACCACACATTGGGGTTTCTGCCTATGAAAAATAACCCACAAATGCACCCAAAACATTTTCTAACTTTTAATGTGATGCATGGAGACACCTAGATTCAAGTTCACTTTATACTGACCACAGGACAGATGGCAAAATTGATGTCCAAGCCCTAACTGCAAACCTCCCTTGGGTTCATGAGTCCTCCTGCAGTTTATGGCAGATTTCAAACATGTATTCTATCAGTATACAGGACAAAAAGAAAAATTATCCAGGACACCTAGAACAGATTCAGATTTTAGTTTGAACTTGTATGAAGTTCTTAACTCAAGAAAAGAATTGCTTCCTGTAATTTTGCACTGTGGTTTTCCAAGACTGTTTATGAGATGGGCATTGAACATTCAGGGGCTAAAAAAGGAAAAAAGGTAGATTGCTTTGTAGAGCACATTAAATATCATTTTACTCCTATTTAATAAAGTAAATTAGCCTGTTGTTTTTTTTTATGAAGACTTTTCTTTAAAGATGACCATTCGTACTATGCAAGCACATTTTGAAACAGGTATGAAGCCAGTAAGCACGAGTGTGGCTAAAATCCGGACAGCTATTTTTTTCCACTTAACACAGGAAAATTCAGGGGAAAATTGGTTACATGGGCAACTCACAGTTTCTTTTGGAATGCTTTCATGGAAATTCAGACTGTATTTGATACACACACCATATTTTTTTTAATGATGTTGTGTGGGTGGGTTGGAGGCACATGAAGAGCTTCAAAATCCATATAAATATCCCAAACGGGCACGGAGAAACTCTCTCATTTCCTTTTTATTGTCTATTGCTCATTTGCTAACTTACTTGTAGCGTGATACTCTAATAGTCCTTTATGCCTATTTTAACTTAAACATTAGCACCAGCTTTCTAAAACACACAGCTAAAAATGATATCACCCCCTCAGAAAAGATTTTAAAAATAACAAAATACCAAAAGAGCTGCCACATTCAAAATAAGAGGTAAGACAAGCTTAGCCCTATTCTTTTCGCATCCCAAAGCCAATCAAGATAGATCAACCAACCAACAAAAGCCCAACATCTTTTTCTTTCTCTCTTCATGTCGGAGCTGCTGCCTGGGTGGTAACCACTCATGCTGGTTTGTGTGCACTTAGAGTGAAGGGACTAGTTAATGGGGAAATTACAGAGGACTCTAGATGGTGGGCTCTCTGATTTACATTTGTGGTCAAACCCAAGGCAAGTGATCTGTAACTCTGACTCGAATCAGGTCCTTACATGGAAATTTTTCCAGGCTGTGGCAGCACCTAAACAGGCTTTCTGGGTAGGGTTCAGGAGCCTCCTCTTCCTATGGTAGCCTTTCCCAGGGTATTTAGCCTCCTTTATTCTACTAATCATGATCACCCTGAACATCCCTCATCATACCCATCTCCAAAGCAATGTTCACTAGAGTCATGTGACTGGTTAAAAAAAAAATTTCTCAGGCAATACAAATCGATAAATCTTGGGTCCTAAATTCTAGAAATGATATTGGAATCAAAAGTGGAGATGCACAAAAGTCCTTTGGAGTACACTCGTAACCAAAGCATATTAAATTGACCAATAATAGGAAACCATAAAGGAGAACAATGGGATAAAGGACAGATGGAGAGAACAAAGGAATGGATGTATGAAGTTCTGATAAACACTGGGATCACATTTCAAATCCAGGGCTGTCCAATGCAATTAACACTCACTCTAAAAGTACGTATGTATTGGAACTCAGTCTACCTTCCTTGTACTGTTTTTCCTCGTGGCAAAAGAAACTGCTTTGCCTTTCACCATAGTAGAGATTTGCTGTTTTGCGCTCCTATTAGAATTCTTTTCTTAAGGTAAATTAGGAGCCAGCAAGTCACTACATGTTCAGAATGCATTTGCTGAATTAGGAACTCAACATCTTCACTCCATTTAATTGCTTTGAGGCAATGAAGTATAAATGGCTTTGGTTAAAGCAAGAGCTACAAGCAGACACACATACTCACCAAATTTTTGGTCATACTGAAATTCTAAAGCACAAACTAATCAAAAGAGGAAGGAAGAACTACCATCTGTCTCCCCTTCATATTTAGCCTGTTAGCTTCATATATTTCAAACTGGTTAAAGAGGGCTCCACAATTGAAAGTGCAAATGTACTGCCAATGAAAGTCAACAACTGAAAGAGCTGTTGATTTTGGTAACTAACTAAAATTCAGGTAATAAAGGAAACATGTGCCTTCTGATTGATTGTTGAGCCTCGTTCCCTCAGTTTAAAAGTCCCTGAAAAGTCTCACCCTCTTAGCTATGAAGCACAGATAACAACATTTTTCCTGGTAGCAAATATCTTGCCTAAATTAAAATAAATTGTATACTATGGTACATCTATCTCTGGACGACCACAAATAAGTGAAAAACGGGTTCTAGGCCATAAGGTACAGACCAGTAATGATCCTCAAATGATGAAAAGCAATCATTTCATAGACTTCAGTAACATTGCTTTGAAAAGTTAATGATTCAATCCCCTCAAGTATTAATAGAAACAGAGACTTGGGAATTTAATAAATACTTAAGGCCACCTTGTCATTGGCAAGTGATGCTAAACAATGTTACCATAACTGAATCTCTTCTTGGAGTCTACAGGTGATACTTATATATTTTGTTCTTGATGCTCTGGATGAAAATTGGCCTTTTATGAAAGAATGGGCTGTAAAATACTTTAGATTTATTGCTATACACAAGGTCTCAGATGTTAGATTTAAGATGTAAAGTTTTATGTGTGTACTAAAAAAATTTTTAAGAAAGAATTACGCTGAAATAAGAATATTAAAATGTATATGAATGCCATTCAAATCTTTTGATGACCTCTTTCCCCCTCTCTGCTTCATTAAGTAAAATATTTTACCTGCCATGAACACAATAGATATAGAGCATGGTTTTTCTCAGTGTTCAATGCTTTTAGCTACTTTACACGCTGCTTTGCCAAAAGGGCATGGTGTCCCAAAGGAATCCAATCTCTTGTTAAAGTTCCTTGCTTGGTCTTTGTGAGTCTTCCCTATCCTACAACTCCCAATACATTATATCCTTCTTCACTTTGGGGCTTTATCTGGGGAGTGAGGGAGTGGGTCTCATCATTTTCTTCTAATGAGTAAGCTTGAAATTTCTAGTTAAAAGTCAGTGTCAGCAGTACTCAGACTTGTCAAGATCATCAAAAACAAGAGAAGTCTAAGAAACAGTCACAGCCAACAGAAGCCTAAGAAATACGATATTAAGTGTAATGTGGGATCCTGAATGGGATCCTGAACAACAACAAAAAAGAATATTAAGGAAAAACTAAGGATATCAGAATAAAATATGGACATTAGTTAATAATAATGTATCAATACTAGTTCATCAATTGTAATGTAACTAATGTGCCTTATTAACGTAAGATGTTAGTAATAGAGGAAACTGTGGGCGGTGGGGTATAAGACTCTATTTGTACTGTAACTTTTCTGTAAATCTAAAACTCTTCTAAAATAAAAAGTCCAATTAAACAAAGTCAGTGTCAGTAATGATGCAATTGCATCTTTAAATGCAGAAGTACTTATATCAATTGATAACTACCTCAAGGGTACAATGTATTGGCTGATGTGAAATAACTAAAAAACTGATACAAGCTCTTTAGAAATAATACTATCTGTTGAGATTCCCTGCCCACAATCAAAATAACTTTAAGGTTTTCATGCATTAAAAAAAAAAAAAGAAAAATGTTTGGTTAAACCATACTAATGTGTAGAATGTATACATGGATTGACTGGATAAGGAAGGAACTCCATACCCTTCTCTTCCCCCTACAGCGACAAGACGAGGCAGGGTAATGAAAAATATATACCTAGCTCCTCTTGCACTAATGAAGTATATAAGGGCAAGATAATTGTGAGACCTGATGGGTTTACTGCTCCCTGTAGATCAATTGCCAAGGAAAGAAACTAGAATATGTTTTCTAATCCAGGCCATCTAATAAAAATGAAAGCAGATAATAATACCTTTGAAAGTTTCAAAGTGCTTCACATTTATTATTTCATTTTATCCTCACAAATACTGTCTGAAACAGATAGCATAGATTATCATTATCACAGTTTATGGAGAAAACAAAGACATGGAAAGGTTATGAAACTTACCTGAAGTCACACCATAAATAAGTGACTGAATTCAGATGAGGATCTAGCCCTCCCAACATCAACCACCCCATCCAAACTTGTACCTGGGAATAATGTGCTTTCCAGAAAAGATTTTCTTTTATTTTAATGCTGTATTTTATAGTGCAATGCATGGCATTCCAAGTATAACAGAAATCTATGGTGAGGCTGTTCCAATGTATCACAATTTCCTGTAAAACATAAATGCTAAATGAAATGAAAAAAGGCATGAGAGTCTAAAACAAAATTGGTCATTCTTTCCCTCAATAACATAATGAAAACAAATGCCAAAAAAAAGTATTGCTTACAGAATTAAGTATAGATTTGATTATTTACGTAATTTAACAAATTTGTCTCCAAATGTAAATGAGTAGTGTACCATTAATGTTGAATCTCCTTATTGTATATTATATCATCCTTGCCTTGAAAAGTAATCTATTCTGTGATACCATGATAGCATGGCAGCTTGGAACACTCACTGCTAATCAACTGTCAGTAGCTACTTTTGTTATAAAGTTGTTAACAGAAGAGTTAAAATTCATCTTGTTTTCAATGAACCATTGTCAAGTTAAGGATATCTCATTACAACCTGACATTTATTCAAGAAACAGTGAAATTTAGTTCTTGTTCAATTTAACTACAACTAAAAAAGCATCAGAGTGATTTAGTCATTCAATGACTATCTACTGAGTGTCTGCTGTGGGCACCAGAATATGGACCCAATATGAATAAAGCATGACCCCAATATATTGGGAACTTAGTCTAATGAAGGGAAGTCAGTATAATTAGGTACAGAATCCCAAGACTTGAAGGGAATATCAGAAACCCTCTTGTTATTCCTTTTCCTTCTCCCACTTAGAACTATAAATGAGCCCAAAAGATAATTAAAGTTCTGGAAAGGTTATTCAGAAGAGATAATTCACAAAATGGTCCTTGGGAATATAATTCCAGAGAATTTAACCAGGTTTCATTAGAGAGTATCAACCAATAATGGATCTGGATGCTGATTTCTTTTCAGCTTGAGTGAACATTTGAGAACAATAGTTACTTTGAGGTCAACTTCCAGAACAACATCAAAAAGATACAAGTCATTTCTAGTTTAGGTTCAAGGATCTAATTAAAGAAAGTGTTTTAAGTCGTCAAGTATATCTCATGACACACTAACATCCGATATTGCACCATTCATTAATAACTGCTTATTAACTAACATAACCAGAGAAAGTACAGATTTGAGAATGCAAGTCAAAAGAACCACGGGGTTGGGGAGGGTGTGGTATGGCAAGGAACATGGACCTACATTTAAAGCAAAGTTCCAAGAGAGTCCTTTCCTGGCAAAGTCAAAGATGAAGTTGGGATTTGACCCTGGATAATTTCTAAGTGTTATAAATAATTCCAGGTTTTTAAACTATATTTGAGGATAAACATGAAGTGGATCCCATAACTTTATTCTGTGATAATAAATTCAGTTGAATATGCCACAATGATCTAAACTGTTCAAGAGAGAACAAACTTGAAACAGTCTAATGTCATAACCAAATAGAGTTGAAGTTGAAGCACAATCATCTCCATAATCCTTGATCCAAAAAGTATTTTGGGGGAGAGGGAGAGGTAGTAGAATCCCAGAATCTTAATAATTGTAACTTCTGCTCACTTTCAAGTGTTTTACACAAGCAAAAATACCTATAAAGAGTAATGCCTAAACATCGAGAGGTTACTTAAAGTTTACTCAAACTTTTTGAAAAAGCCAAATTGGGTCACAAATCCTGAGAGACATGGTTTGCCTCTGTCCTTTCTAGCTTTAACTATATGGAAAAGAACAATAATCAGAAAAAGTATCATTCATTTTTAATACTTCTCCCAGATCCTTCCTTATCATCTAAAAATTAACCAGCTTCACTCTTATGTCTGAAGAAGTGAGAATTCCAGGAATTTTGACTGTCTGGCTCAGTGTACCCAAGCTTCACAATTTCCAGGTAACTTATGTAATGTTACTGGGAGTAGCAGAAGAGAAACAAAACAACTGTACAAAAAGCCTTAAGGGATTTTTCTATTTGGCTGGTTAAAATGTTCAGAATTATTTAAGAGTTGGAAAAGGAACAATAAACCACACCCTCAAAGAGCTCCAGTCTGAATTCCACCATTAGTTTATACCAGGCTTTCCAATCCAAAATTCTAGTGTATTAATGAGAATAAAAGAGCACCCAAAGAATGTGCTGGTATAATCTGGGCTTGCCTGAAATCAAACTTCTAAGGCATAATTTGGTTAAAGAACATAGGCTGAGTTTATTACCTTGCACCTTGCTCTTTATGAATATACAAGTTCTCCTGGCTTCCTCCCAAAATACAAAAGCTCATCTCTCCACTATTTGCGGTTTTTACAAGCACCACTAAGCATGGAATTTGTTATGACACAGAGCTGTTCTGGACCTCATACTAGAGGAAGCTGTAAGGAAATGATCTTACCTGTAACACAGTCCTACAGCAAAGACACTGAAGATAACTTAATGATGCCACTGCAAGAATATCTATGAACATATATGAACATAGAAGTTACAGAACATGGTACCATCAGGGTTAAAGCCTTAAGGCTATAGTTTCTCATATAATTTTATAGTTGAATCAGTTGTGAAAGATAATTAATAAGATGTATTTAGATTGTCACTGTTTACAAAATTGCTGGAATCCCTCTTTCCAAAATATTATTTGTTGAAGATATATTTCTACCTGCCACAAGGAAAAAAAGTAGAAGTTTTTGTTTGAGTTGTTTCTTTTTTAAAAACTAAGTTCCTGTGTTTCACCTTATAAACTACCAATAGAATCATTCTAAACTCCTAGACAAAGTGGGCAAGGAAGTCAAGGATTGGTTTGAGAGCCTGAAAGAATTTGAACAAGACCTTCAGGCAATGACACTATGGAGAGCCTTTGTCCCAATGTTTGGGAATTTATTTATTATCCCCTTGTCATATGCCAGGCATCATTTTTGGTGTTTCAGATGGATGATTTCTGTCAAGACTCATACTAAACTAATAAGGTAACATAGTATTACTATTACCATTTTACTGGTGTGGGGATAAAGTCTAAGAGAACTTAAGTAACCTTCCAAAGATCCAGCAAGTCAGTGATAGAGCTGGGATTCCATACTCAGACAACCCAACTTCCAGTCCCGCTCTTTGTCCCTTTGCTGCACTGCCCCTATCAAATGAGCTTACACTCTTTCCAACCCTACCTTCCTCAAAGGAGCATAAGCATGGCCAACAGTAAAGAGCTGAGTGTGATCTTGATTCATTCTGCTTCAGTAAAATATTAATTCCAAACACTGACAGCAATAATTTCTCAGAATCCCCCAGCCTCATTCATTCAAAAATTTGACAAATATTTACTGACTGCTTTTTATCTATGAGCAAAATTGACTAATACATAATCTCTGCCCAAAAAAGAGTTTATAATCCATTGCTTTAAAGGGTCTATACAAATAATTGAAATAAATGAAATGAATTGCAAAGAATCAGATCATTACACTCTTGTGCCTAAATCTTTACCGAGAGCTTATAATCAACACACACGGAACACTGGTTCACAAATCTCTGCATGAACTGGCCTATGCCCACCTCTTTCAGGGCATCTCTTACTAACTACTACTCCCCCCCACCACCCCCTCCAGGCTCAGTGTGCTGCAGACACTTGACCTCTTTCTTATTCTTGAAACGCACCAAGATTTCTCCTGTCTCAGGACCTTTGCGCCTTTTCCCTCCTCTCCCGGATCTTCCCATGGCTGGCTCCTTCTTTGCATTCAAGTCACAGCCTAATACCACCTCTCCAAAGAGGCTCACTCTGGACCACTCAACCTGATTCAGCCTACACTCTCCTCCCTCTCACCCCAAGTTCAGTTCTATCACGATTACCTCACTGCATTCACACAGCATGTATTGTCATCAGAAATTAAGTATTTTAAAATCTTATTGACTTGCTTATGGTCTGCAACCCCATCCTCATCCAGAAAGCAAGGCCCACAAGATAAGGAGCCTTGTTCTGAATCTCCTGAACAAGAAAGATTTCACAAAGTCAATAGCATGAGATACAGATTTTAATAGGGATGTGACAGCTCAGCAAAGATGAAGCAATGGGCACTGCAAGGAAAGGAAATAACACAAGCAAATACACAGAGGAGAGAAATCTGGAGCATGTTCAAGAAACATGGAATAATCTAGTTTGGATGGTATACATCCAAATATTTAAAAAGCACATTGAATTAATATCATGGAGGGTCTTCAGTGTCAGGAGGAAAAATTCTGTGGGTAGTAGAGAGCCACAGAATGTTTCTCAGCAAAGGAAGTGACAGGCGCAAAGCACAGCATAGCATTAGAAAGATGAAAGGCTAATTTAATAGTCCAGGCAAAGGATACTAATAACATTTTAAGTCACTCTGATAAAACACTAAAAATCTTTGCCTTTTTTTTTTTTTAAATAGAAGACTCCCAAGAGAACAGGAAGAGAACTATGAACTTAGTGCTGTTAACTACTGGAACAGAAAGTACAATGTTACAAAGTATAAAGTTGAACATAATGATGAAATTTGTTTCTCTAATATCTGTTCAAAAGCCTTTTGCAAAATAAACACAGATTTTATTATATCAAACCACCCGAAGTGACTCATCTCTTTGGAAATGTGTCTCTGGCATCTTCTTTCCTCAGGCTTCAAATTCTTTCAGAAAATCAAACAGATTAGTGGCCTGATGACAGGACAGAAGTCAGAACTTGAAATCCTAAATCCACTTCTGCCACTGACTCGCTGTCTGACATGGAACTTTATATCATTTTTGTATTTGTAAAATATCTTTATATGGTGAGCGTTTTATAAATTAACTAATCAGTGACTAGGAAGTAATATGCATTTCCCAAACAATCACACTAATACAATATATACAGACTTGTAATGGAGTCACTTACAAAGTATTCCTGAATTATCCTGTGCTTATTTATTTCTCCATCAGGCAGTGAAAACAGAAATATTCACATTAATGCATATATGTGTGAGTGTGTGTATCTTACAAACAGTGGCTTTGTCCTTAAAAATTCCCAGATAACAAAATTGAAAAAAAAACTTTCTTTTTAAAAGACACGATGATGTAAACACAAGAAAGTTTAAAATAACACTTGTATAAACTGTTTGAGTTGAAGAGAAAAAAAAAAACACACCCCAAAAGAGTTTTGTCAGAATAAAAAGAAAACAAGTCCCAAATCCTGACAGCAACATAAAAGCCAAATTCTCCCCCTTCCTTTCATAACGGCTTTTCTATTGAGCTTCATTTTGACCTTTCATTACTTTCCCAACATTGAAGAATATTGCCTTTCAAAATTCTCCATTTCTCTGCTGGCTGTACTATTATTCCTTCTCCCATTGTTGGGAGTTCTTAGCTACTGCTGCCCCAATATGAAATGCACAATCTTTGGTTTCTCCCAAACAAATATAAAACAGCATTTTTACACACTTTCCACTTTAAATTCATACCCTGCATAAAAAAGAAAGACAATCATAGAGCCATAAACATGCCAAGAAACAGAAAACAGAAAAGTTGGTGATCTTTTGCTAGAAAAGCAGCAATCCATCTTATAATCAACCTAGAGCCAACACACACTTCCCCCTCAGCTGCAACAGGATGTGCGTGTATGAAAGAACTCAAACAGCCTTAATTCATTAGTCAGAGCTTGGAGGATGGACCAACAGCATGATCTGATTGATAAAGTTTCATTACAAATTAGCCCATCTCTTTGATGAAAACAAGCAAGGCAGAGACCATACCATAATTGTATCCTCATAAATTAGTCAACCAGACAAACACTAAACAGAGCTTGCCACATGAGGGGAAAACTAATTTAATTAATTCATACACAGCACCTCATTAAGAGCAGTTGTAGCACTAAGGTTGTGATCTTGTTGAGTTTGCTCTGTTTTTCAAAAGAGAGAGGCCCACTTAGTTGTCAGGGATGAGGGGCCAGAATACGGGCAAGATACATGTCTCTGTGTACTCCTTCAATTGAGAAGATCTAGTACAGGGAAGAATAACATGAACA
Source organism: Neomonachus schauinslandi (assembly GCF_002201575.2). NCBI lineage: Eukaryota > Metazoa > Chordata > Mammalia > Carnivora > Phocidae > Neomonachus > Neomonachus schauinslandi. Next base: position 81,390,436 of record NC_058407.1, on the reverse strand, counting down.
AGCTCTCTCTTCTCACAACCCAAACTAGCATATACAAGACTTTTAACATAAGTGTTCATTTTAATAGACAGATTACATTTTGTTTTTGTTACATGTTCCATTCTTTCAAGAAGTAATGAAAACAAATACATTTCTTCACTGGCACAGTATAATTCTTACTTGATATGGGAAAGAAGAAAGAAAGAAACAAAGAAAGAGAGAGAGAGAGAAAGAGAGGAAGAAAGAAAGAGAGAAAGAGAAAGGGAGAAAGGGAAGAAGGGATAAAGGGAGGAAGAAACAAAGGAAGGAAGGAAGCGAGGAAGAGAGGAAGGAAATGGATTGTTTGTAAAGATTACTATAAATGATTCTAGATACTCTTGGGGAAAGATGCATATGCAATTCTCTCCAATGTCTTCACATCCTGAAAAGAATTCTTTACCTTCTACAGGTTCCCAAGACCTAATAATTGGAAACAGCTTTCTTGGTTGTAGCTACGCATCTCTAAATACCCTGATTGATCTATTTAATATTTATTACTTTTTATATAACCTCTTAAAAACACAGTTCTTCTTTATAAATTCATAGGGCAAGATCTTAGTTTCTAAACACCATTCTCCAGTGGCATATAGCTACAAGTAAGGGGACTCTTTGATGTAGCTGATACCAATGATGGAGCAGGAAAAACATAAGGTGAGCCTGGAACACCCTGTTGTACCAGAGAATTAAGAAAGTGCTAAAAAAAGGGGGTGGGGGGTAAAGGTATCTCAAAAGGACACAGGAATCAACCTGATGAGTTCCCAGTGGCCAAAACAGAAACAATTTGAGCAATAAAAAAGATATTATTAGACCACAAACCATAAAATAAAAATAAATATCCATGAGTCCAAAATGATAGAATTAAGAAAGTTTTGATAAAAATTAATCAGTGAATATGTAAATGAAGAAGAAGGAACAGCTCTTCCTCATAGAGAAGTTCCAAGTAAATATAAGGAAAAAGAGGGAAATACAAAATTACCATTAGAACACTACAGTAATAATTGTTGCAAGCAAGATCCACTGATGGGTACTACAATTAGTGGGTAAAATTTGAAGAAGAAATATGACATTTTCACAGTCTCTTGTATTTCCCCCAAGATATTTATTAATTCACTAGGAAAAAGAATAAATTTACAGGGGATAAACGCAGCAGATAGCACCTTAACAAAGTGATCAAGACTAACATAAACATAATGTCATAAAAAAAAATGCGTCCCCTCATGTGATGTCCTGAGAAAAACACATCACTTCTGTGGTATTCTAGCCAAAAATGCATAACGTCCAACTGATTATGGGAAATCAACCCCGATCAAGACACTTTCAACAAAATATGTGATCATTACTCATCGAAGTTCAAGGTCATGAGAGACAAGGAAAAGCTGAATAACTGTCACATCTTACAGAAGACTAAGGAGATCCAACAGCTAAAGGCAACGTGGGATTCTGGATTGGATCTTGGATCAGAAAAATAACATTAGTAAGAAAACTAGTGAAATTAGAATAAGGTCTATATTTAGTGATAGTATTGTATCAATGTTAATTTCCTGGTTTTGATTATTATACTATGGTTATGTAAGTCATTAAGATAAGCAAAATCTGGATGGAAGGCTGCAAGTAAACTCTGTATTAACTTTTCTGTAAGTCTAAAATCATTTCAAAACAAAGTTTTAAAAAAGTCATAGGTCAAAAGGAAGAGGGGATAGTGTGAGGGACTGTAAAAAGAAGCTAATAAAATTCACTGTAGAACCACCAAGGTCTAAGTGAACAGTCATCAAGACTGAACAACAACATTTTGAGTTCCCCGAATTAGAAATTGCAAGTTTTCTCCAATGAAATTACAGGGGAACATACGGCAAATGTTTTATTTTCTTTAATTCCAGGGATGTTTCCCTGTGGCTTTGCTTCATAGCAGTCTTTTTAATTTAATTAATAACCAGTTGAGTTAATTTAGCCATTTTATAGCCTAATTTTCATTTAGAGCTATTCTGATCATTATGGCACAATTTAATAATTTCAACACTTATGTCTTTAAGCTATGAATTTATCAGACTCTAGGTCATGTCAGCAGTTCCATTGTGCTTATATTTACAGGACTAAATGGTAAGTCTTCTAAATATCAACCCCAGGACAGACTTTAGGGCCTTGAAAATAATATCTTCAAAATATAAATGTGGACATTTTTAAAAATTTAAAAATTACAGGTCACTAAAAGGATCTTCACTGAAACCTATACCTAATTCACAGGTATATTTTTGAAAGTAAAAATAGTTATCAACAGGGGCACCTGGCTGGCTCAGGCAGTAGAGCATGCGACTCTTGATCTTGGGGCCATGAGTTCAAGCCCCATGTTGGGCAAAAAGAAAAAAAAAAAGAAAACAGTTATCAACAAAATATGCAAATGTAACTACTTTAATAAGAATTAATAATATTCCAAACAAATACAAGCATGCCACAGTCTCCTTCATGACTAACCTAAAATTTAAAGTATATGCACATTATTTTCAAAATATGAACCATGTTTCCAAAATTGATGTCAAATGCAAAAATAATAGAGAACTATGAAAATAAATTGTGTACATAAACACTCCTCATCCCTTTTGTTCACGATGGCTAATGATGTGAAATCTTCCTCTACTTTTCTTTTTTTTTTAAACAAAGTCTCATCTTTTTTGATTTCATATCTACCTTGATGAGTAGATTAGAAAGCCTAGCAAACTGAGCCTCAAGCTAATTCAAACAAGGTGCAATTACAATATTTCCAACCACCCTGTCTGCTCTCACTTTTTTTTCGTACTGCATCTAAGATAAGATGAGGTGCAGGTGAGAAAAAAAGATCAAAACTATTTAAAGTATTACCTTTCAATCCTGGGGGTTGCAAATTGTGCATAGAGAGAAGGCAATGCAGACAAGGAGAAACAAAAAACCAGAATCTTTGTGGGGGACTTTAGGATTTACTTGTAGCATTAGTACAACAATTTTGAGATTTGAATATGTCATAAACCTATGCCTAAGTCTGGATAAGACAAGAAACTCCATTGTGCCTACTTGTTTTTGTTTTTTTGTAAGCTTCAGAAACAACTGCTCAAACTGCTAAATTAGATCAATATCTGTATAATATCAGTATCGAGCTCAAACAAAAAGCTTGCAATGTGCAAAACCTTGAGTTATATCTGGAACAAAGAAAGAAGCCGTAGAAACAACAGAGACAGTGAAGTGGAAACTCGCTGGAGGAATAGAATCAATATAAGAGAACAGATGTCATGAAAATTAAAAATAAGAAAAAGGTGGTAGTTTCTTGTGATGTTATTGAATTAGGTAACAATTTTTAAAAAGTAAGAAGAGTCAATATGCATCATGCTTTTAGAATGGAACTTCTTTTAAATATGTCCATATTTAGCCATGAGGTAGATAAACCTAACCATAAGAACTTTGTAAACACACCCAGAGAAAACAGGTGCTCTAATAACAAGAAACTACTCATGCTGTCATAGCACTGTTAAACAGCTAAGTTCATCAACATCTGAGGCAACCAACCAGCCAAGTGGATCAAAAGCCATTTTTTTCTTTATTTTACAGGCAATTATTACACAACTTCTCAAACATATATGCACCATGAGTCCATCAATTTTTATGTAAAATACTGTCCTAATAGCATGTCATTCAGATTAAAACTGTGTCACTCCTATACCTGGAAGGCCAGGGGTTGGGTGTCTGTGGGGGCTGAGGGGCAGCAAGCAGATATTCCTATATTCCTAGCATTTCCTGTTTTCCCTTTTCCTCAACCAGTTCCCACAGCTCTATCCAGCCCAGCTGAGGCACACATTTACTACACTTTGTTCTAAGCATTTCATACATATTTACTAATTTAATCATCAAAAGAACATTATGAGGTAAGCTCATTTATTACAGATGAGGAAACTGAGATATAGAAGCATTAAGCAAATCACCCAAGGTCAAGCTGGGATTAAATTTGGGATTTGGGGCCCCACGTCTGATTCTTTTTCTTTTTCTCTTCTTTATTGAAGAAGAGTTGACACACACTATTACATCAATTTCAGGTGTATGACATAGTGATTGACCAAGTCTATACATTATGCTATGCTCGTCCCAAGTGTAGCTACCATCAGTCACCATACAACCCTGGCACAATGCCATCCACTCTACTCCCTATGCTGTGCCTTTTATTCCTGGGACTTACTCATTCCATAATTGCAAGCCTGGACCTCCACTTCACCTATTTTGTCCATTCCTCCAACCCCCACAGCTGATATTCTTAAGCTTCTACCGTCTCTTCTGTAGTTTGGGGAATTTAAATGTTATCTTATGGAGTAAATGAATGGTACCAACACATGACTCACATAACTCACCCTGAGTTGAAAGCACTATAAGCCCCTCCCACTTCCTTCTCTGTCATAAAAACCCCTAATGTAATTCCGAGACCTCTCGGCTCTGAGCTCTGACTCCCTAACACTTCTGGTTAGGCCTGTCGCCTGTCCCTGCCTCCTCGGTCCATTTCCAGAGGATGGGTCTCCTGATTTCTATCTCCTAGATCCCTGATTTAGTGTGATATTTTTCTTACCCCCTCTGTTTAATTTCTATGGGTAATTAAAGTAATATATAAGAAAATAAAGAGCTAGTTATTATTCATTGGAAAGCTCAGAACTAGTAAAAAAAAACAACAACAAAAAGTTGGGGTGTTAATTAATTTCATTGCTTCAAGCAGCAAAAACATAAAATATGTTTTCTAAATGTGTATATCATATTTCATGTGCAAATGAAAGGATGTAAAATTGGGGTTAGTTGGGATAGTACTCTTACATAAATACTTCTGATTCGCATCATAAGTGGACGTTATGAGATATCAGAATATATCTTATGATACATTCATAGGCTGACCTACTAGCCAAATTTTGGGTCAGGCAGATATTTCCAAAATTCCATACATGTAAAAATCTGTTTTATTCCAGTTCTGGGCACAAAAACTAATGGCCTTATTTTGAAGAATGGACACATTTGAGAATCTGATAAAGGCTATGATTAATTTCCCCCCAAAATGCACATACACCTAAAATTTTACACATAATTTCATAGAATCCAAATACCCCTGAATGTCATCTATGCACTCTAGTTTAAGAACTCCTATTCAAGGCGTAAACAGAATACAGAAGCACACACCTCAGAATGACAGCATTCACAAAGTTCATTTGTATATCATTTTTCCCTTTAATGTGAGTCATAATTCATTATAGATACAAATTTTATTAACAGTGATTTCATGAGGACAATGCCCCCAAATCTAACCTGAATGATACCTTTTAGACCACAAGCATTTATAATTTATTCATATAGAAAACTTATTCTGCCTTTCATTTGGGGCCCAAAGTCCAGCCCATTCAGGGATACACTGCTATCACCCTGATGTGTGTCCATCCAGATCCTTTGTGTGCAAGCAGAGGGGCAGCATCAGGCATGCATCCACCTCTCCTGCCTGCTGTCCACCCAGAGGACTTGTACACCCAAGCTATATGTAGAAGATGTGAGTCTAGCACTCCTCCAAACAGTGCAGCTTCCTGAGTGTCCCTCCTAGTGTAAACATCCTGCATTTTTATGAGAATTTATGGAAATTTTAAGAGTAATTTGAGGAAATTTTAAAGAGTAATTTGACTCCAGGCTGTGTTTGCCTTATTAAGAGACCTTAAAACTTTTCCTCTTAGCAGAACAATAATAACAATGATAATAATAATGTAGCAACACTTCCAAATGTGACCAAAAACATTAATGGGACCACAGCATATTTTTTGTAATCTCTTTCTGCCACTTCATAGTAGAAGATAAAAATCTTTACATGCTGATAGTTACATTTTTCACAATATTATTTTTAATAACTTTATACTAGTTCACTGCTTGGGATACCATAATTTAAGTAGTGTTCCATTTTAGAACATTTCTATTGTTTTCTACTTTTTTTTTTAAAGATTTTATTTATTTGACACAGAGAGAGAGAGCGCACAAGCAGGCAGAGCAGCAGGCAGAGGTAGAGGGAGAAGCAGGCTCCCGGCCAAGCAGGGAGCCCAATGTGGGGCTCGATCTCAGGACCCTGGGATCATGACCTGAGCCGAAGGCAGATGCTTAACCGACTGAGCCACCCAGGCGCCCCATGTTTTCAACTTTTAACTATTTCAGATCTAAGAAGCAAGTACAGCTAGCTGACAACCAATTCAAAATAAAATTTTTTTAAATACAAAAATGAACAAAAATGCTCCAAGATGTATACAAGTTTACAAAACTGCCTCAGAGAAACAATCTACAGATACAATGCACTCCCTATCAAAATATCAATAGCAGTTTTCACAGAACTAGAGCAAATAATACTAATATTTGTATGGAGCCACAAAAGACCCCAAATAGCCGAAGCAATCTTGAGAAAGAACAAAGCTGAAGGTATCACAATCCCAAATTTTGAGATACACTACAAAACTACAGTAATCAAAATGGTACGGTGCTGGCACAAAAACAGATACAGAGATAAATGGAACAGAATAGAGAGCCCAGAAGTAAACCCACAATTATATGGCCAATTAATCTATCACAAAGGAGGCAAGACTATACAATGGGGAAAAGATGGTCTCTTCACTAAATGGTGTGAGAAAACTGTACAACACATGCAAAAGAATGAAACTGAACCACTTAAGTTATACAAAAAAAAAAAAAAAAACTCAAAATGTATTAAGGACCTATGCCAGACCTCAAACCATGAACTCCTAGAAGAGAACATAGGCAGAATCCCTTTGACATCAGCCTTAGCAACATTTTTCTAAATAAGTCTCCTCAGGCAAAGGAAACAAAGGCAAAAATATAAACTATTGGGACTATACCAAAATGAAAAGCTTTTGCACAGCAAAGGAAACCATCAACAAAATAAAAATGCAACCTGCTGATGAGAAAAGATATTTGCAATGATGCATCTGGTAAGAGGTAAATATCCAAAATATATAAAGAACTGATACAACTTGGATTATAATAAGAATAATAAGAATAATAATCCAATTTAAAAATGGGCAGAGGACCTGAATAGACATTTTTCCAAAGAACACATACAGATAGCCAACAGACACATGAAGAAGATACTCAGCATCCCTCATCATCAGGGAAATGCAAATCAAAACCACAATGAGATACCACCTCACACCTGTCAGAATGGCTAGTATCAAAAAGACAATAAATAACAAGTGTTGGCAAGGATGTGGAGAAAAGGGAACCTTCACGCTCTGTTGGTGAGAATGTAAATTGGTGCAACCACTGTGGAAAACAGTATGGAAGTTCCTCAAAAAATTAGAAATAGAAATACTATATAATCCAGCAATTTTACTACTGGGTATTTACCCAAAACAAACAAACAAACAAAAAAAAAACCCACTAATTCAGAAAGATATATGCACTCCTATGTTTATTGAAGCATTATTTACAATAGCCAAGCTATGAAAGCAACCTAAGTGTCCATTGATAGATGAAGGAAGATGTGTGTGTGTGTGTGTATGTGTGTGTGTGTATAGAATATTACTCAGCCATAAAACAGAGTATCTTGCCATTTGTGACAACATGGATGGACCTAGAGGGTATTACCCTAAGTGAAATAAGTTAAACAGAGAAAGACAAATACCATATGACTCACTCATATGTGGAATCTAAAAAACAAAACAAGTGAACAAAAAGATGACAAAAAAAAAAAAGCAGAAACAGACCCATAAATACAGAGGACAAACTGGTGTGCCAGAGGAGAGTAGGGTGGAGGTATGAGCAAGAGGGTGAAGGGGAATGGGAGATACAGGCTTCAAGTTATGAAATAAATACATCATGGGGATAAAAGGTATATAACATAGGGAATGTAGACAATAATACCATAATAGTGTTGTATGGTGACAGGTGGTAACTACACTTTGTGGTGAGCATAATGTATAGACTTGTCAAATTGCTATGTTGTACACCTGAAACTAATGTAATTTGTATGTCAACTATACTTCAATTTAAAAAACTGCCTCAGAGAAAAATGAGAGGCAATAATGATTTTGAAAAAATTATTTGGGTAGTTTTTATTCTACCAAACTGGGTTTAGTAGCATTGCTTTAGGCAAATCATCTACAGTGAAATGAATTTCCAGTTAAAAAGTATGATACTTTCAATACAACATGAGAAAGCTAAGGGCAGAGGTAAGCATGGAATTTCACGGAAAGGACAAGTAACATTTACTTTAGCTCTGAATGATTAACAATGACTTCCCACAGATGCAATCCCGTAAGCTGAGCCTTGAAGGATGATTAAAATTTAGCCAGATAGGGCACCTGGGTGGCTCAGTTGGTTGGGCAACTGCCTTCGGCTCAGGTCATGATCCTGGAGTCCCGGGATCGGGTCCCGCATCGGGCTCCCTGCTCAGCAGGGAGTCTGCTTCTCCCTCTGACCCTCACCCCTCTCATGCTCTCTCTCTCTCATTCTCTCTCTCAAATAAATAAGTGGAATCTTTAAAAAAAAAGAAGTATTTTAAAAAAAAAAAAAAAAAATTTAGCCAGATAATCAAAGTGAAAAAACTAGTATTTTTTTCCATCCTCTCCTACAATCTGTATTTCAGAGCAACCAAATGCTCTTGGTGATGAAGTAAAATTCCTCTTTAGAAAAGAGTCCCAGCCAGTACATGTGAAAGAAATTACAGAATTATACAATTAATATTTTTCAACCCTTAATGAAATAATTGATTCAGGCAGTAATCATCAGTGGATTAAACCATTAGTTGCACAATGATTGATGGTGAATTTTATAAGGGAGGGATGAGGCTGTCACCACTTGAACTCACTGATCCATCTTAACACACTAAAAGACAGAAAGAGAGATGATAGAGAGATAGGCAGGCAGATAGATAATGGAAATTGAATCTAATCAAGCCACTGCAACTAATTTCCATGTATAGTAAACATTTCCTATCTTCAGTATAGAAACAGTTGGATATAGTTCTACAGTGGATCTAGAAACCAGTTAAGTAACACCACAGAAGAAAAATAAATAAATATAGACTCTGGAACATTCTATTTGACAACTGACCTGGATTCTGCAAGAAAATAGCATTAATAAGAGAGAGGAGTGGGAACTGTTTTCGATTAAAAAAGAATTAGAGACTTAACCAAATTTAATATGTGGTATTTATTTGGATCATGATTCAAACAATCTAATTGTAAAAATATTTTTTGCAACAACTTGGAAATTTTTATTATGCACAGGGAATTAGATGATTCCAAGGGAATTACTACCAGTTTTGTTAGTTTGATAATGACACTGTTGTTATATAGGATATGTTCATACTTTTGAAGATGCTTATTGAAGTAGGGGTAAAATTGTATGGTATCTTGGATTTGCATTTAAATACTTCTGCAAATTAAAAAAAAGGGGGTGGGGAGGAATAAATTAAACAACCAATGTTGAATACAGGAATTCTTTGTACTTTTACCTTTCCTTTTGTGATTATTTGAAATTTTTTATAATATATTTTTTAAGTTTAACCAAATGACAAATGCAGGGAGGCATGAGTTGGAGTATTGTTGACCAAGCAGAGAAAATGGCATAAGCAAGCTCTGACTCAAGAAACAACATGACTCAGGAAACAGCAGCACAAGGTAGAGTCAGGTAACAGATAACCTTGAGTGCCATGCTATGGAGCTTGGGCTTTACCCTGTAGAATATGGGCAACCAAGCAATGGTTTTAAGCAGAGATTGATGTGGTTAGATTACACTCTAGTCTAAACCATCACTCCAACAGCCCAGTGTAGAGTGGATTTCAGGAAAGCAAGCTTGAAGAAATGAAGTCCAGTCAGGAGCCTGCTGCAAAAAAAGACAAGGGATAACAAAGGATTAAAAGAGAGCAGGAGTGGGTGCCTGGGTGGCTCAGTTGGTTAAGCGACTGCCTTCGGCTCAGGTCATGATCCTGGACTCCCAGGATCGAGTCCCGCATTGGGCTCCCTGCTCGGCAGGGAGTCTGCTTCTCCCTCTGACCCTCCCCCTCTCATGCTCTCTCTCTCTCATTCTCTCTCTCAAATAAATAAAATCTTTAAAAAAAAAATCCAAAAGAGAGTGGGAGTAAGATAGAGGGGCCAGGAATTATCCATTGGAAGGGAAAGAACAAGAATCAAAAGGTGACTTTCAACTTTCTGAAGGAGTAGCTAAGTGACTTCGATGTTGAGATATGGAATTCAGGAGGAAAAGTATATTCAGAAGAAAGGGGGAGGGAGGAAATGATGAAGTTCATGTTAAGTATGTCAAATTTGAGGTTTGTGTGGGACATCTGAGCTAGTTACACATGTACAGCTCAGGGCATCAATCACAACCAGAGCTATTCATTCAAGAATCTTCAGAATATAGACAGCAGCTAAAACCCTAAGAATGGACAAGAACATTCTACTCCATGATCCAAGTGTTGTTCTGTCACTACCCAGTATCTAGTCCAGTATCTAGCACGGTGTGGTGTTCTTAAGAAGTACTAAATAAATCATATATAAGATTGCCTAAGGAGAGCATGAAGAGTGCACAGATCAGTGAGCTCAGGGCAGAACTCTGGAGGCTCAATGCTAAAGCGTGAAAGCATAAAGAGGTCCCCTGAAGGAAGTAAATAATAAGGCGCAGTTGAGAAGGAGGACAGAGACCACACAGCCACAAAAACAAATTGTCCATTCACTGGGCCAAATCGAGGTACCGATGATCTTAGCCTTCCTGAATCTCTGAGGCGAATGACCTACTTTCTCATCCTAAAAATAAAGATAAGTAGCAGCATGATGGCCAGTCAGTAGACAATACCACTATCTGTGTGACCATGACCATGTCATTTAACCTTTCTATTCTTTCCTTATTTTTAAAATGAAGCCTATGAACTATATTATCTCTAAGGTTACATTCAATTCCAAAATTCTACAAAAGCAAATCCTTTGGTTTAAAGTGTTCCGAAGATAGTAAAAGCCAAGTAACCACTTTGAGATCCATTACATTTTATGCTGGACTTCTGCTCTACTCACTCTCTGTGCTTTGCTTCATCATTTCCTCTCCCACCTTTTTTTTTCTATAAGTGGTCTCTAAACTGCTTCAGGGTGAAAGTGATGGACCTTATATGAACATAAAAATGACCATGACATTTATGGCAACAAATAAAAGATGACAGATGAGATATGTCAGAGCCAGAATTTATTTATGCCAATATTTCACAAACATAAGAAATACTAATAGATAAGTTCCTAAAATTCTCTTTGGGGATAAAAACTAATTAATAATGATGACCAAAATGCCATTAGCCCAGTAAGAATCATGGGAGCACGTAATACTGGACCTCCTAACCTCTGGGAAGTTAGATAGATGAACCAGACCCAGCACTTGTGGAATGTGCTGGCCTCTTGTCAGCAAGCTATAAAGAGGCCCTCGCTTTTATTTGATCCACACTTCTATATGGTTGTCATGCTCTTGGCCCAGCAAATAACTAGAAAATTAGCTCATGTTACTGAAGCAAATCCGTTAACTTTGTCTTATCTACACTAAATATGTAAATCATGTCAAACAGATTGTACTTTAATGTTGGAACCAGAAATCCATTTACAGTCATAAAACCCAGACAATGAATCTGACATTCCCAATCATATTTTATTGTTAGACATTGAGAATATCGACCACAAAATTTAGTAAAAACTGATCTGATTTCTTTTCACTTAATCTGTATTAATGGCTTCACAAACCATTTTAAGAATAAATAAGAAGAGAGTTGTCATCTGAATAAGAAGTTATGTTTACTACATTAGAAAAATTATTCAAATAGACTGGAATCACCTTTCTCAAATTACTTCCGCAATCGGGTAGCTACAGAAAACAAGTGCATTTTCAAGCTCAAAATAGACATTTGTTCATCTTGCTATCAACAATCAACACACAGGTGAGCACAGTGTGTTTTGGAAGCAACTACAGAACACAGAATAAAAATACAAAAAAAAAATAGGATATTCCACACATTGATGATAAAGTGGATAAATACATATTCACTGCCCAGAACAGAGACTATGCATATGATAGAGATGACCTGAGCTGAGACCAAGAGTCAGATGCTTTAACTGACTAAGCCACCCAGGTGCCCCCATATGACAGAGATTTTTAACTGGATCTGGTTCTCTACAATTCAATCAACTGGTTCCAATTTTCAAATTTTTAATGATCTTAAAAGAGTTATGTCCCCAAATGTTGATTAAGACAAATCAAATTAAACACCCTTTGGAGGGGTCATTATATAGGCAGGAAGAGAAAAACCAGGCAGGAAGACCAGGTAGATAAGTAAATGGGATGCAGATCACTGGCAACAGAAGTTGGATAGTTAAAAGTTATCAGAAACACATGTATGCATCTTTTAAAAATACACTGGCCTGGGTAAATAGCCCCAGAGATTCTGACAGTGCCTGAATGTTAAATAGCCCCAGAGATTCTGACAGTGCCTGAACGTTAAAATTCTACAGGTGATTCTGATGATCAAACAGGATTAAAATCAGGGAATTTAAATCAAAAGGTAGAAGCTCTGTGGAGAAAGAACACATGTGAGGTACTAGCATGTTTTTGAGGCGAGGATCTGGCCCCAGCAAGAATTTCTTACACACATGAATCTGGATGAGGAGTCAGTCCCAGGATATAAGTACTCATGCTGAACAGCAACTAAGTGTTCCTGGCTGGAAAAGGAAATGAAAGAAGAGAAGCCAAGAAAGGATAATCTTTAGAGCGCACTCCACTTATTTTCACAATCACACAAATCTTAGGCAGTTATAACAAATTGCTTCGTATGTGAGCGTCTTGCCTTGTCTCCACGTCTCCACTCCCAAAGAAAGCAAATTCTGTAGGACGAGGGAATGTGACTTATACTTTATTGGAATAGGCTGGGTATACAGAAGACATGCAATAAATTACTATAACTACTTTACTGCAAAAAAACTCTACACCACCCCCCTCCCTTTGCTCTTTGTCCTCCTCCCTGAAGTCACATGAACCAGAACAATTATTTCTCTTTTGACTTTTGCTTTCAAATATCTGAATTTATTTTTAAATTCATATAATTTTTAATTTTCTAAATTAACTGTTTTTTGATAATCTATTCACCTCCCACTTAACCTACTCATACCTCTTTCTCCACATACCAAAGGTTCCATGATTATGTGAAATCTCTATGTCAATTTATATGGCATGAACCTAGAAATTACTGATCAGGAGCTGTCAAAAAACATTTAGTCACTTCAAATTGCATTGATTTATTTCTAAATATAACATTTGAGTTCATTTTTCAAAATCTCAATGGAATCAATTCAATAAACATTTATGGATCACCTCTGATTTTTATCATAAATTTTAGTGAGTCAGATAGTCATTTATGAATTTGCTCAATAAAAAACACATTGAAATTATCACTGCAATACATTTTAAATGACTATCCATTATCATGATTAAATCCAGTATTGAGTTGGTTATTGCTTGAAACAATGAAGTACCACTACTTAAATCTATATTCCAATCACAAGGGAGAAAAAAACAAAGAATCATAACAAAAAAGATTTTTAACTCTTGAAAACTTTGTAGCAAAGTATTCAAGCACGCTGACCTTCCTCTCCGCCAGAAGTTCAGAAACTTGAATCAACTCTAGTAAAGTGATACTCTGTTCAGATGTCTTAGATTTTCCCAGTTTAAAAGCTGTCCTAAAATACTGATACTTGATCTCTCTACTACTGGAGTAGTAATCTACATAATTTAGGAAAGTTGCTAAGACTGTCATAAGCTCTAAATCCTTTTTGAAATTAACCACAAAATCCTACTTCCATCCCTCCCGTTTTCACCAGAAGTTTAACAACTGACTCTTACTTTATTTCCAGAGATCAAAGTTTAATAAAACTGAAAAATACTTAAGACTTAAATATAACACCTTTAACTTAATGAAGACAATGTGGATATATGCTCCTTTTTTTTTTCCTTCTGTATCTTGACACACTGAATATCTGCAGCATAGTTTAAAAGAAGAGGTAGAGAGAATGGTACAACAGAAAGAGATGTGAATTCACTGGAAGTCATAAGTGTTGGGTTCTAATCTTAACTTTGTTTCTAACCAAATAAAATTGCCTTGAGCACTCACTCTAGAACTCAATTTCTGCATCTATAACATAAGGAACTTCATATCAAGTTATTTTTCAGGTCTTTTCCACATCCAGGATCGCAGGTATATAGAGTTATGTGTAAATTCAAGTAGAATCTGTTCAAACAAGGACTCTATAATCCACCCAGAGTCTTTTGTGTTAACTTGATAGAAAAAAAAAAAAACAATCAAGTAGGCCTAATGAGGTTTGAGGAACATTCAAAGTGGTGTTTAGGTATTTTCTTAAGTACTTAGGAATCCAATATGGTTTCTTCTTACAGATGAAATCTCCATATTTAACTCAATACAAAGGCAAGGGTTGTTGCTTTCCCAAATGAAATCTCTTGTTTGTAACCTGGCATGCATTTCTTCTAATCAAAGGAGAAGCAGAATACTTGGGAATAATTAAAGGGATCTCCAATATATGCCTATGCCTTTCCTCTCTGACAAACTAGGGGTCAAATTCAGACCATTATGTTTCTTTACATACTTTTGTATTTATCTGGGAACAGCACAGAAATGTTTGAGGGAAAATGCTATAGCTACTCCCTATTCTGACTTTAATTATAGTTTTCAGGATTGCCACTGAGTTTCATCCGTTTAAAAAAAAAATGCCCCACTCACATGCATATTTCCCCTGGAGGAAATAAATTCCTCTTATCTTTTCAAATTGTCATGATAAGTTTGTGAAACTACAGAACTATACAATTTTAAAGATAGGAAACCTTAGAGATTTTCTAACACAATTCTTATCCTAACAAATGGTCCACCTCTTTCTCTATAATAAGACTTTTTCACTACTTTATAAGGCAGTCCTCTCCATTGTTGGGCAACTCTAGTTTTTTGGAGGCTTTCCATTTCATGGTGCTAATATGATTTTCATTTAATTGTTGGTATTTCTTTGAGAGCAACATAAAGGCAATCTACTATCTCTCCCATATGCCAGATCTTCAAATATTTGAAGACAGTTGCGATGTCCCTACGTGGGCTTCTGATTCTCCTCAAGTTTATCAGTAGGGCCTTGCAACAATTAGCCAATGACTTCTTTCAATACCACCATCAAACCACTGGCTTATTAACCATTTAAATCTATATTCTTTTTTTCCAAGGAACCACTCTCAAGAGTATCATTTTAGCCTTACATACTACTTTTACATTTATCTGTACGTTGAATCCTGATTATTTGATCAAATATGTAAGTTACCACTTCAAGATATTTGTCACCTAAAGATCTGGTGAGCACACTTTTAATGAAGTTGTCAATAAAGACAAGGGCAAGGTCAGTGTCCATATCCCAATAACACTAATCCATTAATCAATTATCTATGAGTTCAGTTGTTCTTCCTACCAAAAATCTACCTAAATATCTCATGCTCTCATTTACCCATTACCCAACATTTTTTTTTCACGACTATATAAGCAAGTTCTTCTGTAAGTTCAAATATACATTCATCTTGGACTGGAGATTTGAATTCATTGTAAGAAGTTGTTATTCTATTCTCTTTTTTTAAGATTTATTTATTTATTTGAGGGGGGGCAGCAGAGGGAGAGAATCATCAAGAGACCCCCCATTGAGTGCAGAGCCAGATGTGGGGTTCAATCTCACAACCCTGAGATCATGACCTGAGCCGAAACCAAGAATCGGACACTTAACTGACTGAGCTACTCAGGCACCCCTTATTCTATTCTTTACTCCAGCATAGGCTTTCATTTCCTCTTAAGTATGCTGAAACCTCAACCTTCCAGTTTGGAAACAAAACAAGAGGAGTTCTTCCTCTGCTGTGTCAATTATTAATATTATAGTCCAGTGTTATCACAGTAGATTTTTGAGAGCAAAGATCTTATTATATTTTAGTACTCACAGTGCAAACAAGATAATGTGGCATAGAAAAGGTTCCCAATAAATGTCTGTAGAATGAATGAATGTCCATGATCATTAACTCTCCTCAAGTTCATGCTTTTCTTAATAGGCCCTCGCTTTGTACCCTTGTATCTTTGATACTTACCCCTTTAAATTCTGAGTTTATCAAAGAGTTCCAGATATAGTTACACTTTTATTTAACTTCTTTTCTTTCTCAGCAGGATTATTCTCAATTATATAGTCAGAATTACAATTTTAGAGCATCTCATCCTTCGTGAGCTATATTTCTTCTTTATAATCTCTGTACAAGGAATTATAAATCAGGCAACATTCATGCTTAATTGGTATTTTCAGTACAATTTTTTTGTTTCTTCCTCCATTCTTTATGTTTCAGCTTCAAAACATTTAGGCTCCTAACACTAGAAAAGATAAAAATAATAATATAAATTTGTTCTTTTGTATCTTTAAAGCTTTTATATTTACTTGCAATGTGCTAACTCCTTAAATTAATCTGTAGAATGATTTAAAATCTTAATACTTACTAAACAATAAACAAGAAAATAAAAACTTATTCTAAGGAATTTAAACACTGAACCTAAAATACACATTAGCTTTCAAAAGCAGGCATATTATAACTGATCCTTTAAAATCATACTTAGTAATTTAAATTATAATAATGCCTCAGTTATATATCAAGTGTTTTCCAAACCTCAGCCATCTGAAATGGCTGTGACACCCAGTTCTAGCCCCCCATGTCTTGCTGCCTTTCTACCAAAGAGGAAACATCTTGAGCAGCTAATTAATAAAATGAATAGCATTTAAAAACAGAAATCTCCAAAAAGACCGAAAACCATTCATAACTCTACATGACCATGCAGCTCATAAGAGGAGGGCCATCAGGGGTGCCTGAGTGGCTCAGTCAGTTAAGCATCCTACTTTTAATTCGGCTCAGGTCATGATCTCAGTGTCCTGAGATAGAGTCCTGCACTGGGCTCCATGCTCAGCAGGGAGTCTGCTTGAGATTCTCTCTCCCTCTCCATCTCCCCCCAACCCCACCCACATTCTCTCTCATTCTAAAATAAATAAATAAATTTAAAAAAAAATAAAACGAGGGGGGCCATCACTTGCTGAGTGTGGATCTAATGGCCAAGTCAACAGGCACTAAGCTCAGAAGCACGGAAAACTCAGTGGAGAAAGGCAGAGAGACGATAAGATAGGGGAAGTGGGAAGGTGGAGAAAGTATCAAAAAAGAGAAGCAGAGGAAGTTTAATGCAATTACTACAAGCAGACAGAAAAAAAGAGAGTCATATACCCTAGGCAGTCCTTGGGTCTCAAGAGATGACAGCTTGGAACTATAATTCATATCCTTAATGATGACTCTGGACCACCAATGGATGTTTAACCCTGACCAAACATATTATCAATTAACAAATGTTTTCTGTCAAAGAAAACATATTTGTATGTTTTTTGTCACCCTCCCCTAAAGGTTTAAAAATTAGCAATAGGCAGGTAAGCTTATATTTGTGCCACAATTCTCTCAGCAAAACACTAAAAAGCTGTCCTTTCATCAGAATTCAAATTAATTTAAAAATTAATAAGACAACTGTATAGTAGCTATACCTCTACAAACATCTGGAAATCTTTTTTTTTTAAGATTTTATTTATTTATTTGAGAGAGAGAGAATGAGAGAGAACACATGAGAGGGGATAGGGTCAGAGGGCAAAGCAGATGCCCTGCCGAGCAGGGAGCCCGATGCCGGACTCGATCCAGGGACTCCAGGATCATGACCTGAGCCGAAGGCAGTCGCTTAACCAACTGAGCCACCCAGGCGCCCAAACATCTGGAAATCTTATTGACACCAACTACTACTATTTTCAAGTAGAAAATCACTCCCAGGGCCGCCTGGGTGGCTCAGTCGTTGAGCGTCTGCCTTCGGCTCAGGTCATAATCTCAGGGTCCTAGGATCAGGCCCAGCATCGGGCTCCCTGCTCAGCGGGAAGCCTGCTTCTCCCTCTCCCACTCCCCCTGCTTGTGTTCCCTCTCTCGCTGTGTCTCTCTCTGTCAAATAAATAAATAAAATCTTTACTTTTTTATTTTTTTATTTTTTTATTATGTTATGTTAAATAAAATCTAAAAAAAAAAAAGAAAACCACTCCCATTTCATCACAAACAGTCAAAAGAAAATGTAGTTTCAAATAGAGAACAAAGTGCAATTCAGTGTCTTGAATCCCTCAGAAAATCAGTTTCTCACAAACTTCAGTGTTATTTTATATGTGACTTACTGATCACAAATTTTATTAACCAGATTTTAAACAAACCTGATTTTAAATCACCTTGGAAAAGCTCCATGTTAAGGCTCAAATTCTCCCATAGTTAATCAGAAAATGCTGGGGAAAAGGAAAGAATAAGAAACTAAAAGATAGCTTTTCTTTCCTCCAGGATATACAAAGAATCACTTATATCTCAGCCAAATATATTTAGAATATTGGCAGCTCAAATTGGCATGATTGACACAAGTAGGTAACACTCAAAACAAACCCAGGGCTAGGGAAAATTGTATCATAAGCAGTTTTGTGATCCATTTTTTCCCTTCTGTAAAACAGGTAAGAGAATGCTCAAAGATATCACACATAGTCATTTACATACAGTATCATTTTATGGAATTTTCCAAGGTGTTAATTAAAAGTTTTAATGAATGTTAATCATCTGTCAATTTCATTGGCAATCTCTGTTCAACCATATGCTTCTCTTTTACACCTGTAAGTTTTTTAAAAAACCATTACTTTAAATTGTTTTACTTCCTTAACATGATATTTGTATTAATATTTAGGAAACAAAACTTCTGCAATCCTATACAGCAATGTTCTATAGCTCATTTATGTATTTCCTAACTTCCTTAAATAAGGTATGAGTATGTAGGATTTGCATGATCATTATACTTCCAAGTGAGGATCTAAAAATCTTTATTCCTTTTAAAAATATCTTTATTCTTTCAAAGTTAAACTGGTTTTATGCCCAGGAAACAATTCTGAGCCAGAAAATTAAACATGGCATTGGATCCTAGAACCCTAGAAATGAAATTCCATCTCATTAAATCACTATACAACTTTTGCTACCTTCATCTTTCTCTGGTTCATATGTTTTTACATTCAATCCTTCATTCATACATTTTTATTTACTGAGCACTTGGAAGTACTGGGCATACAGCAATGAACAGAACATGCAAATATTTCTCTCCTCAGTGAGCTTACCTTCTAGTTGAGGGAGGCAAGAAAACTAAGAAAATGGATAGTAAATTCAAAATGGTAATTAGAGCTGCAAAGAAAAACAAACCAGGAAGTTGAGAAAGGGAAGAGAGGAGGCAAGTGAGTTCTTGAAGAGGGGTGGAAAGGCTGTTGAATTTTGAGGTAGGATGGCCAGAGAAGGACTCACTAAGAAAATACATTTGAGTAAAGACCTACAGAAGGAGAGACAACAAGGCATGCAGGTATCTGGAGGAAGAGTATTTTATGCAGCAGGAGCAGCAAGTGCCAAAGCGCAGGGTGGGAGAGTGTGAGGAGTATTTGAGGAACAAGCATCAAGTGTGGATGGACCAGACTAAACAAAAGAGAAGGTATTAGGCTAGGAGGTCCGAAAGGAAGGACAATAACAAATATGACGGCCTTGTAGGCCACAGTAATATCGTGGCTATTGATTCATAAGAGAGATGGAACCATGAAGGCTTTGAACAGAGGAGAAACATGATCTGTCTACATTTTTAAATGGTCACTCTGACTGTCTGTTAAAAATTGGCTAGAGATGGGCAATGCTGTTAGCAGGGACACCAGTTAGGAGGCTACCGAAATAATCCAGATGAGAGATGACGATAGCTTGAACTCAAATGGTAGCTAAAAAAGTGGTAAGAAGCAGTCAGAATTTGGATATATTTTAAAGGTAGAAAAGGCAAGATTCCTGAGAGACTAGGATATTAAAGAAAGAACAGCATAAGGATGATCTCAAGGATTTCTCCTGGACAACTGAAAGAATGTAGTTGCCATAACTGAGATAGAAAAGACTGTAGGAGTGCTCGCTTCAGCAGCACATATACTAAAATTGGAACGATACAGAGAAGATTAGCATGGCCCCTGCGCAAGGATGACACGCAAATTTGTGAAGCGTTCCATATTTTAAAAAAAAAGAAAGAAAGAAAAGAAAAGACTGTAGGAGAAGCAGGGGGAAAGCAGGAGTTCATTTTTGTACCTATTATATAAAATTGCCTATTAAACATTCAGTGACATTTGTCAACTAGGCAGTTGGATATAGGAGTTTAAAGTTCAGAGGAGCTTGGTGTCCAAATATATATTTAGAAGTCATCAGTGTACATAGGACATTTAGAGCCATTAGACTGGATGAACAAAGATTTTTGTTTTGATACAAATGAGAAGAGGTCCAAGAATTAAGCCCTAGGGCACGCCAATGTTTAGAGATTACAGTGATGAAGATGGACCAAATAAAGAAAAAAACTGATGATGCAGGAGACAGAAAGGATATGGATGGAGTAATGTATGAGCCGGCCAGAGGAAACAGACTGTAGGATGTTGTGCACAGGTGGAGGAGTGAGCCTTTACTAAGACCAGTGACACTGCATACACAGGAAAGAGGAGAAGGCAGAGTATACGCCAGTGGGTACATAGCTATGGTGACAGAAGTTTTGAGAATCCTCTTCTTGTTCATTTAACTTTCTAGAAGAAATGGGATGCAAGACCATGAGCTGAGATTGTGGATGGGAGAGGAGGCATGACAAGTGTAATGAGTGTAAGAAAAAAAGAAGGAAAGTGGGTTCTCCCGGCCACAGCAAGCCAGGCTCTCCTCCACCACTGGGCCCCAGCAAATGTTAGTCTTTCTCCCATGAAACCTGTTCTCCTGGATCATCACACAGATTCTTCCTTCTTATCATTCAGATTTCAACTCAAATGTCATCGTCTTCCTGGATTACCCCAACCAAAGCAGATCCTGGGAACTACTCTTGATCATACTCTGCTATTTCTTCTTATTCTTTATAAAGTATCATATTTCTTTATTAATAGTTTATTTTCTGTCATGCTCACTAGATTGTAAGCTCCTTGAGGGCAAGGGCTGTCTAGTTTGTTCACTGCTTTAGCTCCAATGCCAAAAATAGTGCATGGCACCTAGTAAGAACCTCATTGACCAACTTATGGGCTATATTTGTTGCTGAAACCATATACAGGAACTCTGAAACTAGTTATAACCTCTTTTGGGACATGACTTGAACTAACCTCTAGTTATTTCACTGAGACAACAATTCTGTTTTCAAATTCCACCAAAAACACTACCAGTAATAGGGACTCTACTTCTGTTTTTCTTTTCATTTTCTCTATTGTAGATTATTTTTGTCTCTTTAAATGTTGCTAAATATAACTTAAAGAAAATAATGGGAATTTTCTGACATTCTGCAAATAAGTACATTAACCCGGACCATAGTCAACATCTAGGTTCAACTCTTCACCTTGGAGCAGCTTGAGGAACATAGACATGAGCACTTAACCAACTTGTTTCTCAGGGGAGCTGAATGTCCTACTTCTTTCTTAAGAAAAAGAGCTATTTTTCTGAGAGAGTGAGTGAGTGAATCACCACCAGTTGTAATAAGTGTAAGTATCAATTATTTTAGAAATGGTGAATTAAGTTTATATGATTTTAAAAGTTACTTTTCCTTTAGGGCACATTACTTATTTGATTCAAATGGATGACACTAGCAAAACATTCATTTACAAAAAGCTATCCTCATCACACACTTCCCTAAATGCAAGTTTAATAATTTGTATTATTTTTGTTTTATTTCAGGGCAAATATAAAGAAAGAATAACCTCCTTATGGCTCATTATGCAGCATTTTCATGAGAAGGAAGCCAACGAAATCAAGAGGACACTGTGTTAATATAAGCCGTGACTAACATGCTCTCTTCTTAGCCACATCTCAGGATTGCATTTACACAAAGTGGCAGAGTTGGCTCTGCTGGTTTTGAATGTACGTCCCCTTTTATGGAAAATATCAACAGGGATTTTTTTTTCCATGGCTGGAGGTCTTTTCCTCATCTAAATATTAAAGTCTGATAAGTCTTTCCAACTTATTGGAGCATAATCATACTTGCTACTTGTTAATTAGGATCAGGGTGATAACTATTAAAAGTTGAAAGAGTTTCATGGTGGTTGCAACAAGTTTCAACATGATCCCAAGCTTTGTCAATAACCACAAGGGGAAAAAGAAAGCAAAAGGAAAATGCCTCTCTAGAGTCCCTCATTTCTGAGAGAAGGGTGAATGCTACTGCTATTATATCACTCTCATTTGAAAGATATCTTAATACCAAAGGAGGACAAATGGTGGACCAAGCCATGTTCAGAGTGGAGGATACAGCCCAGCCAGAGAGCCAGGAGATCTGGGTTCTATGACCAATTCTCCTACTTATTTAGGTGACCCTCAATTTCCTCCAGTGGGTTTGGAGTATGAATTAAAGATGTCCCAGTTTTAAAATTCTATTTCGACTGGCCAATTTAAAATCTTGAAAAAAATTCTGCAAAACACCCCTCAAAGGCTGGGCATTATAGTTTGTCTTTTTTTTACTAGGCAAATACTCAGTATTTTGATAGCTAGTATTGGAATGCCACTTTTCAATGACAGAATGTTTGAGCTCTCACATACATTATCTCATTTAGGCCTCTGAGCAATCTTGCAAAATGCGTTGTAACTGCTTCCTTCACAAACTAGGAAAGAAAGAGAATGAGGGCAGAAAAGAGACCAAGTGACTTGCATAAAGTCAGAATGGAGGTTCCACACCCAGAAATACTTGTCCCTATCACTTCACTTGGAATTATAACTCATCGGTACAAGCCCACGTCTAGAGACCAGCTACTATATAGAGGACAGAAACAAGCAATAAATACAGAGAGAATTAAAAAAAAAATCTCTGAGAAAAGAAAGATTACAAATGGCTCCCATGAACTCAGATAATATATCACATTACTTTACCACATTGGGTTT
Source organism: Neomonachus schauinslandi (assembly GCF_002201575.2). Lineage (NCBI taxonomy): Eukaryota > Metazoa > Chordata > Mammalia > Carnivora > Phocidae > Neomonachus > Neomonachus schauinslandi. The sequence continues at coordinate 81,367,351 of NC_058407.1, read as the reverse complement.
TTTCCCCACCATTTAATTCACTGTTCTTCAGAGAAGTCAGTCTAAAATAAATTTGTCTGCAGTGGCAAATTTCCTAAAACAAATATTAAACACGGCTACTGGGATTTCTGTAGCATGTTATCAAAATAATGAGTTATAAATACTCGATTTATATACCACATACCTATTAACAAAAAGAAAATATACACATTATCCCCTAGGCCTGAACTAAAATTTATATTGACATTAGTCAAAGAAAAAAAAAAAAAGAAAACAAGGAGCAGAATCGTGGGAGAGTTCAAGTATAAAGGTCACAGGAGGTACTGTCAACACTCAAAGGTACCGTCAGAAACCTTATTCCAAACTGTAGAACAACCAAAACGAATATAACCCAAAAGCAGACCTTGTGGGTTTTTTTCCCCCCAGGGGTTATAACTTGCAGAACTAGTGCCATTCCAGCTGAAAACGATAAAGTTTGAACTTTATCAAAAGGTATACAGCATATAAAAAAGATCATAAACCCATCAATAAAAATAATTGTAAGTCTAGCTGCACTGCTGCTCTGTATTTCACCAAATCAAGGAAGGAACAACTAACATCTACTGGAATGTTACAGTTTACAAAATGTGTTCATGCAACTGACTCATTTTAATGCTCACAAAAATCCTATGCGTTAAACCCCATTTTGCAGGTGAAGAAAGGGAAATTCAGAGAAATTAAGTGGCCTGAGACAAAAACCCAGATGATGGCTTTAGATTCTCTCCCTCCCAGGCTATTTTTGAAGCAGCAATACAAAAAACCAGGTGGGGTGTCTTATAGGACTAATGGACAACATATATTTAAGCCATTAAGAACTAGGAGTAGTCTTGTAAGAATAATACATAGAACTTTCCTAGAAAGGCAATTTTTATTGCCCTTCTCCACTCAATATCCAATATGTAATAAGAGCTGATTTAGGGATTTAAAGTACAAGAAAAACAGAAAAGAGGGAGGAAGGAAGGACAAAAGGAGAAAGGTAGAAATAGAGGAAGGATAAACTTCCTAACTTAGCTAAGTAAGTGGATTCTCTTCTCTGGACTAGAGACTGTGATAGCAATATGCAATTGTACAGAGTAGGTTAAAGAGAAATGTCTTAAAATTTAAACCAAAAAATCTGTAATTGAAATTTACATAGAAATACAGAGATAAAGAAAACTGCTAAAATCTATTAAAACTGCTAAGATCCCATTGTACTCTCAAAAAAGTTGTCTGTGGTAAACTCATGGCAGAAACAAAGGTTATTTACAAAGCCAAATCAAACTTAATTCAAATTTAAAGAAACTGATAGCTAATTCAACTAATCCAAACCTTATTTTTAGTATATACATTAATTTGAATTTTCCCCAGTAGTCACCTCACTAGGAAAATTTATTCTATTTCTTAATCCTCAAGAAATGGCAATTCCCTAAATAATTTGAGTTTTCAAATTATCTGCAATAAGATAAAATAGTACTCAGCTATTTTCTCTTAATCCAACATTCTTTGTTGAACCTACTTTTGCTTATATCAACCCTTCTAACATTATTCCTTATGATGGAGCATTCCAAGGAACTTTGGGGTTATGAAAGTGAGGGATTTGGACATAGGCATACCTGAAATCCCTCTAACATGAAAATGATATGAGCTGGTGAATAATCACTTTATTATTAAGTAAGTCTCCAAAATGATAGTCTTTTAAAAATTTGTTACTATGTATGTTAGTCATGAAATTCTCTTTGTATATATAACTGGCTATGTTTCTTACTGTTAATCTACAGAATGATCTATTTGCAAGCAACTGCACCAGTCCACAAGTGGCCAGACTGGTCTTAAAGAGTCAACAAATAAGTTCAGATGCAGAAACTCCCTGAAATAAATTTTGTTATGAAAATTGAGGCAACCTCTGACCAATATTAAGCAGAAAAAAAATTAAATCTACATTTAAAATATTTAGGCCCTGGAAATATTGAAATTATAATCTGAAAAGCCAAAAAGACATATTATTTTTCCATTTGAACACCTTATCTTAGCTCGGAATTAATGGTTTTGAAAGACTGCCTTTTTCATAATTTGGAAAGAGCAGGCACACACCAAGCTATAAAAATGGACACATTTTTGTACGTCTGTTATAATAGATGAACACAAAAAGCCTTGAAATACATTGTGATTATGCAAAGTATAACTTATAAATTAATGTAACATATTTTAAAACTATTTTAAACCTTGATAGGAAAGTAAGTATGGTCCTTCAAGTAACTGAACTTAAGAAACTAGGTACTCGGGGCGCCTGGGTGGCTCAGTTGGTTAAGCGACTGCCTTCGGCTCAGGTCATGATCCTGGAGTCCCGGGATCGAGTCCCGCATCGGGCTCCCTGCTCGGCGGGGGGTCTGCTTCTCGCTCTGCCCTCTTCCCTCTCGTGCTCTCTGTCTCTCATTCTCTCTCTCTCAAATAAATAAATAAAAAATCTTTAAAAAAAAAAAAAAAAGAAACTAGGTACTCATCTTCCTGTTACTACCATTGCTTAAAACACTTTTGGAGCTTAACACTTTTCTCATCCTCCAATTAACAACGGACCCAAGAAAACAGATCTGTTACCTGAGCGCCACAATTTGTACTGCCCTCCACACCCACTCCCCTTTTGACTACCTGCCTGTTTTATTAACCAGACTTGGCTCAAATATATCTTTTGACTATTTTGAAATACAACACCTCTCTTCCAAGTTAAAAAATTTGCCCACTGAGATCATCAAGAGAGTATACTGCAGCCTCTACGTCAGTTCCAGTGGAGGTGCTCCCGGAATATTCTGAACAACTTCACTATCACTGAAAGATGTATATAGCTTTGAAAGTGACCGTGCTGAATTAGAGTCAACACTCCTTTATATAAAAATTTATGGTTTTAAAAAACTGAAGTAGTTTCTAGTCATCTGATTTATAAATGTATCTTAATAAGTAAAAATACAAACAAAACATTTTTAGTCATTCTACTTCATCCAGACATATACACTGAGGATCAACAGTTTCTCTAAAAATGTGGAAAAAAAAAATAGCCAGAATTAACCTGAAGACTTTTTGGGCAGGGGAACTATTTAAACTGACAATAAAAGTTGGACAAAGTGATCAACTTTGTTAAGTAAGCCTACTGGGAGGAAATATCAAATGAAAGTAGAAAGAATATAGCTTGTCAAGACAGAAGTCACTGAGGTCTTTTCCCTCCCTGTATTACAGAAAAACATCCATTTAAGGAGATGCACCCTTTTATCTATCTCTCTAATACTCAATTTATCTCTCTTCATCTGACAAATTCATATTACTCCAGACAACCAAAATATCTAAATTTGGGTGAGTAGCATATCCTCCACTGTCCTATTTTGAGATTTGGCTACTTGTAATTCAATCCACCATATTTGGAATTATATCTAGAACCAGGAGATTCTAATCTATTGACATCTCAACATGCACACATGACCCAAACAACTATGTAAAAGTCAATGGAGAAATAAAGAATAATATATTGAGATAGGCAAAAAAGATATTTAGTCAGATTTTGCATCAAGTTTATATATCCTTTATTTTTTAAGATTTTATTTATTTATTTATTTATTTATTTATTTATTTATTTATTTATTTTAACTTGAGAGACAAAGAGAGCACGAGTGGAGGGGAGGGGCAGAGGGAGAAGGACAAGTAGGCCTGACATGGGGTTTGATCCCAGGACCCCGGGGATCATGACCTGAGCCAAAGGCAGACACTTAAACGACTGAGCCACCCATGCGCCCCAAGTTTATATACCCTTTAGATTTCCAAAGAATATGGATAGTATTGAAAGAGCCATTTTATCTGGATGCATAGTATCAAACTTGCTGAAAAGGAGACAAGAGAAGGATGGCTTGCTATATTACCATGGTACACTTCAAATTTTCAGTGAGATTGTTTATCTGAATAAATTCACCAATAATGTCCAGCAAAACAGATAAATTTCATAAGACTATGAGTAAAACAGATTACTGTTAAAAGTGTCATTATCAATAAAAAGACTAATGGCCCTTCAAACTAAAACTACTGTCTTCTATATGTTCTAACTCCCAATCTGTTCCTAAATGGTTTCATAATGAAATAAAAAGTGGTCGTTTGCAAAAGCACTAGATTTGGAGGACACTAAATGAATTACAGTTTTCAAAGTGAGCATTCTAAAATGAGTTCACTAGTAGCTAACCAGAAACCAGATGACTTCAAACTACTGAAAACCACCAGTAATGCTCACAAAAGACTTAAAAATTTCAATGAATCCTTTTACTATATTCTGCACTTAAGATTCACATTACAGTATAACTTTTCAATAAGTTACCATTTTAAAGTTTTAAATAAATTCTTTTTTCTTTCACACCTGTGACACAGAGATGTATTTCTAAGTTTTTTTCCCTCTGTCTATTCCAAATCAACATTTAAAAAAAAAGACATAATGAATCTGATATTCTATTGCAATTAAACAGTGGTCATTTCCATTTTGCAAGCAAGATGTCCAAGATAAAGAGATAAAGTGACAACCCCTTAAACGTATTGAAGTCACTGTTGACTTTGAACTCAGAACCTCTAGATCCTGGATATGGAAGATAATTTGATGTTAATAATTTGATGTTAATTTCTCACATATATAACACAGTTCTTGCTGCTACATGGAGCACAGACTCTTTATAACAAATACCCTACAGATCTTTAATTGGTAGTTAGGAAACATGCTTTTCCTAATCATCGAGTCTCTTTTAAGTATTATATTTTTAAATACTCATTTAGGGAAACTAATGAGGTAAGATATGAGAGGGATAAAGAAGGTATGTTGTTTTCAAAATTAAAAATTTCAGGACATCAGTCCAGCAGGCATAAAGCAACATAAAACAAATAACTAGATAATCAAACAATAAAAGCAAACTAGAAATAATATGAAGGCTTTTTTAGAAACTATTATTGCACATATGCAATAATTACTTCCATCAAGACTTTTATTATACATTTGTTTTTATGGAATCATAATGCACAAGTGCATGGTATTGTTTAAACACATTCACCACATACCCCATAACAGAATATGATGACAATATATATTAAGGATAATACAGAAAATGTGGCTAAATGCATTCTGTATTATGGTTCCATAATACAGCATGCAAATGGTTCTGACTAAGCAGACACAGGAGACAGTCGTTAGTGCGCACGCTGTGAATGTATATTATGAATAATGCATAAAACTTGACTAAATCCTAATGAGTCCATTGACATCCTATGGGGTCCAAAGGAGGCTCAGATCCCAAAGCATGGCCCTGGCACATTTCTATCCACCAATCATTATAAAAAACAATACCATGAAAACAAAGGACATTAAACAACATGAATGTACTCTCATTCTAGGTAAAGCTTTTGAAGTAAGCACAAAAATTAGAAGAAACTTTGAAAGGAGAACTAAAAGTCCATCTTACATCATCACCCCACTTACAGTTTTTCAAAATTATCTATTGCAATTTAAATGGGACAAAAGCTGCAGTTGAAGGTTTGATGTTATTTCTTTTCTCTGGTTTTCTTCAGGGAGGTGCTATTACAAGGAAGATCTAAGCAATCCCTAAGAAAAGTGACCAAACTCTTAGACCATGGTGGTAGAAAGTCTTCCTGCTTTGAATGAGAAATGCTTACAAAATGAATTATAGCCAATTAAATAAGGAAATAGGTATAATGTGTCTGAAAGCAGTCTTTATGGTAGAAACTCCTTAAAATTCCAGTTTTTACACAGCTTTATAAAGAATCAAAAAGAATACCATGAACATGTCACATGCAGCACATAAAAAAAAAAAATATCAGTGTTCCCCCCCCCAATAGCCATTAAATACTCTTAACAACTGAGTCCTTGAAAAGAGAAACCATGTCTATTACCCCTAGATGGTTGTACCCCAAGACGAACACCTATACAGACAAGTTCAGTGTGTTCACTGAGCCAAAAATGCAGAGCTGAGCAAGCTGTGCCTGAGATGCACAAATTAAGTATGTGACAGAAGCTTGTGCACCCAAGCCTCTCCTTGGAGTAGGAGTGGGAAAGCAAGGACAGCTGCTCCTTCGTGGTGCTCCCAGGGGCGGGTGGGAAATGGGCACCCTGGGAACACATCCCCGGAGAACAGTGAAGAGGCAAGGGCCGGCCACTTGGGGAAGCAGCAGGCCAAGAAAAACCCTCATTCTCAGAAAACATGCAAGAGCAAAAGGCTGAAGTGGGAGCGGGAGTTAAAGTTCTGGGGATGGAGTTCTTGACAATTTGCCTGGCTCCTTGACGTTTTCCCATCCCTTCACTAGGTACAAGAATGCGGCACAGTCAAGGCAAAAGGCTGCTGCAGCTGGAAGCTGCCACAGAACCTAAAGTGTGGAAATGTAGAAACATCTCCATCACTGAATTGTAAAACCGCAGGTCATTTACCATCCGTATTTGGGCTCAAATCAGTTCCCAGGCGTAGTTCTAACGGCAATTTAGCCTAGATGGTGTGAAGCCAGGGCTCGCTGGAAGACCCTTTCTGCAAAATCATATTGCTATATTTTCCCATCCCTAACTACTAGAAGAGCCAGAAATTCTAAGTCTAGTAAACATTCATGAAAAACAATCCTTCATACGTTTCTATTTAAAGAACAAATACTCCTGGGTACAGTTAAGTAAAAAAAAAAAAAAAAATTATAAATTTGTATTTGCTTTCTTTTGTGAAAAGAACTTGGACAATAAAGGAGCCTAGCATGTTTGGGGTAGACACTGGGTGATTTAAAAATGGTTAAAGATGGGACACACCGACAGATTAACTTGGCTTGCTTTTCCAATTGGACTGACGTTGGCATGACCATGGATTCTGTGATGAGGAATTAAGACTCTCAACGGACTCTTAAGGTTTAAAACTTCCCCAGTACTATATTATTATGTTTGTATTTACACCTGGGTAAACACTGTCACTGTTGCTAGAGCATGAAGTATGAAAATCATACAGAAAAATAAGGCATCTGTTGTAACCACTTCTGCTGTTTTCCTTGTTCTAAAATTTGCCTCGTAGCAAGTGCAATAGAACAAAGTTCTGTTCCTGATATAACGATTCCACAAAGCTATTCTGCTTTTGAAAACCATTCTCCACCAGGGCTTGTCCCAGCTACTCTATAAACAACTGACAATTGCTTCACTCCCCCAGGATTTCTTCACCCCTCCCAGATGCCACCAAAAGAATCACAGAAAGTCTCTCAGTAGCACTTTGCTTCTCAGCGGGAAGCTGTACTGTTTGTGATATCCATTTTGATACAAACCTAAATTAGGCCTCTGGAAATAGGTAATGCATAAAAAGAAGCATTTTGTGTCACCAAATTATTATTATAGGTTACGGTTAACCCTTGGAAGATAGAGGTGAGCTCTGCAGCTCCCCACTGAGGTGACTATTTGTCATGAAATCACAGGCCCTACCTCAAAAGATGTTTCAGGTGAGCTTGTGAGAAGGCAAACTATCTGGTTGACCTATAGGATTCTGATAGCTAGTTTAAGTGGGGAAGCTACGAGAAATGCCAGTTAAACAAAAGGATCAGCACAGCATGGGGAGCCAGCAGTCGGCTAGCACAAGTTTAACAGCTGACAGAGCCTAGAGATGGAGGGAAATGAAAACAGATCAGGATATTTTACTATCAGACAGATTTAAGACTCTTCTCTTTGAAAGCTTTCTTTGCAAAGCCATGCAGAGGGGCAAAAGTCCAGAGCTACGGCTTTTTTAAGGGTTGCTTGTGATAAAACTATTAACTAGTCACGTGGAGTTAAATTAGAATATTGAATATATTGATGCTTCTATTTCTTCATACAGTTCAGATGGTAAATAAATTTTGTTTTGAAATTCCTTGCACACAAATTTAAATTTCTGGTCCATAATTAAGATGCAAAGAAATCTAAGAACTCACCCTAAAACATCCCAGCATCATCATCCTAGCACCAGCTATTGAAAACATTTGGCATTTGACCTTTTCTAATTTAACCCCTGTAATATTTGATTCTCTCTTATTCTTCTTTCTTCATCACTACATTAAAATAAGCAGGATTCACAACGTTAATAATTATAAACATAACTGAGTTCAAGAATCCAATCAAGGACTGCTTTCTATTAACCTGTAACCTAAAGGAACCACATAGAACACGCGTGACATCTTCCCATCTTTGAGCCCAACTCAGATCACTCTCCGATTAAAAATTGTACAAGAGTCATCATGTCATACAATAATAACTCAGCTTTTCCTTCTTCTTCATGCATTTTTATTCTGTTTTGGTAAAAAATTATCACATGTGCCTGGCTTATCTCATTAAAATAAACAGACACGACTGAGTTCATATCTCTTGAGACACAGTAAACACAATGCAAAATGTAATTCCTCAAATTGGAATAACTGATATTTACTGAATAAGTAACTGAATAATTAAAACTTCTTCAAAGTGAGTGTCATAGGTTTATGGTGAAGAGCAACAGAATTATTCTGCAACTGGTATCATGGAAAAAAAAACAGCTAATAACCAAAGTTTTATAAGTTTAGTAGACTATGGATACCAGCCAAATTTCATAGTTACACCAGGGCTTTTAGCTGAGTTGCTAAATTTGAAGGCAGAGTAAATGTTCTTCTTCCTTTTCCTAGACAAAACCCATAAAATAATAGGTTCTTTTTAATGTCTAAGAATGTTGTTTAAGTCTCTAGTCAGCAATGAGATCTTCAGTCTCAGAAAAAGCCTAGTCAATCACAATAAGCTGCAGTATATAACATTTTAACATCAAAAGTCCTGGAATCACTCACTTCATAGTGAGGCCATCCTACGATCCCAATACAATCTCATTCAAGGAATTCCGACTAGCTAATTGCTTGGCATCCACAGGATATCCAGATATCATCTGAATTCCAGCTACTGAAATTAAATCCCCTATGTTTCATTTTCTAAAATAATCCCTCAATTCAAATATCCAACAGCATGACATCGGGTCACAGCTAAAGCACCTCGCTGTTGACAAGACACTCTCTTGAAAGTTTCTGCAGGCTAGGTGTCACACATGGTACATACCTGTGCGATCCATTCCCTGGGAAGTCGCTTTTGGTGTAGCTTCCTCCTTAAAAATATTCCTACACCCATGCTGATTTTGTATCTGTTCAGTTCAAATTTAGATTCATTGGTACTTTTCCATAGTTACATTTCTTGCTCAGTTGATATGTCCTTTTATTTATTCTGAAGTTTTCGATGTAAGACAAACAGGAATACCACCTTCTAAAATTACTACTATCCTACCATCCTCTGATGGAACATTAGTGGGAAGCAATATTCTCCAAAGCTATGAAGCATACACTGCCCTAAATTACATTGCAGTCGCTGCCCTGAGCTCACACATTTTTGAATAGAAAGGCTCCCAGGGATCTCTCTGTACTGACTGCATTTACTGCTTTAAAATATTTTTAACCCAGACGCTGAAGTGCCAGCCTTGCAGTTCCTCATGATAATCCCAGCTTGGGTGGCTGTTCTTAAGGGAAAGCATTCAAAACATTGTAACAGTGCATCAACTTTGACCCTTTTCTCTTAAACATGAGACTCTTAAAAAAAGTTTGAATTCCAGAGAGAATCACTGAACTTTGACCTGCTTAAAATTAGTTTTGTTTTAGTGCCTTCATGGTGACTCAACAGGCCTATTTTCCAGACACTTAAGACGTTTCTGCCCCTGAAGATTCCAGTTCAAGTCCACAGCTATGTTTGCTGGTCAGATCAGAACACTTTGTCCCAGGGTTTCAAGCAACAAATTCCCAGATCTCCATCTCTTTGCCAGATGTTGGCATTAGTTGGTATTAAACTGGATCTAAACGCGCGCGCGCAAACACACACACACACACACAGACACACACACACACACACTACTCACAATCAGACGATAGGCCCTATTTTTCTTTTCTTTTTTTTCACATACAGCCTTTTAGGAAATAAAGTTTTCCACTCAAAATTCAGTCATGGAGAAATGTTTATCAGGATTATATAAACATTACTTACTAGCTTAACTCCTACAAGAATAAAACTCCTAACTTTTGGTAAGCAGTACTACGCTACATTTATAATACAAGTTTCTGAATCTACTTTTCTTATTGGGCAACAAAAAAGCTACTGGGATTTTATTTTATAATCCATTACAGATTTTTAAATTTCCAGTGAATAATTATATTGTAAATGAACATTATCACAATATTATGCTTTCCTTCAATGGAATTTCAAAAACAACATTTGTTGTGAAAAACCCATGACAGTTAATAGGTAAAATAAAGTTACCAAAGAACTAAAGGTGTCATACAGTTCATTGTTTGATTTAGTACCTCAAAACTGCTCCCCCTTTTACCTAAAAACTAGCTTTTTTTGCAAAAACAAAACAGCACCCAATTTCATTAATACAATCTAAGATGTTAAATAAGAAGGAAATAACTATTAGTCTAGAACAATTCCTGCATAAACGCTGTGCTTTAAAATTTTTAGAATAGTTGAGGATAAAGGCATTCAGGAAATTTAGTACATTTAGTACTACAAAACCAGTAAAGAAGAAATGCTATCATAGCTAACCAGGATAAAAGAATCAGTATAACACAAATCAGTCTACAAAACTTACATACAAAACATACATACTTAAACAAGAAAACTTTATTGTCTCCAAGAGGTGAGTTAGCGATACTGGAAAGTAGCACAAAACTGAATACGAGACCTTCGTATTCGAACATGGCTTTGCACTTAAATCTATCAATTTTCGAAGAGCAACTGGTGACGTTCTTGAAATACAGGCATTCGATCCCTATCATTAATGTGCAAAGCTGGAAGTCAGAAGCAATAGGGTACAGTGTCACAAAAACTGATCACAGAAAAAATTTATTTGAATTGTTTTCTCTCTCATTAAACAGCACTAATTCCAATTCTAATAATCAGAAAATAAAAACTACTCAACTGAGTCTCTCTGGCAATTATTTCTTTCATTTCCTACCCATTTGAGAAAGAACACAATAAAGATGTTCAACTGGGGGTATATGGTGAATGTTTGGATACATACATTACTACTTCATTTTTATTTTATTCATAAATCATTCAATACACAACATTGTGTGAGTGGTACCAAATGGCCACAAATTTCTTAAATTGAGAAAACATTTGGAATTCAATTATTTTACATTTCAAGCACATGTAACTGGTTCTTTACTGATGGTTAAGAAAACAAGCACTAATAGTTTTAAAAACTGAGTCAATTACTTATGTGAAGAGGTCAACTAAAATGAAAATTTCAAATGCTACCAAATAGTACCTTCAAATGACATGAAAATAAGTATGAATTATGTAAGATGCTAATAAAAACACACATGTTTACAGATAAGACAGTGAATGGTAGTATTTAGATAAAATTATACAGAGACATTCCCACATAGGGACCATTATCTGAAGAATCTGCCAACATAGGATTAGTATTGTAGTTGCTTTAATCCTTTAATTGTCTTAATGATAAAATATGCTACTAATTGTGTAAGCTATTTTGGCCTTGCATTCCGAAACATTATTTGCATTTTTCTTTGTATACGTTGTAAAAACTAACAACCGGTGTCATTAAAAAGTAATGTGACTGGTTTTTATACAAACATACCATGTCATCTACATGTGCTTTCCCTTCATAGGTCTCCCCTTAGAACACCACTCGCTTACCCTAAGGATGCCATCAGCCACAGTATTTCTACCACCTTCTGAAAGTGCTTTCTAAGTCTGTAACACACACACATGCATACACACTTCGAAATATCCTCAATGGTGACAAATTTCATAATTTGAAAGTCAATTTTAGCCATTTTCATCATTTCAGAGAGACATTTATAGCCAACTCTGGTGAATAAAAAAAGGATGATGAATCTTGGTATAAAATACGAATAGAAAGTAATGAGATGGATGTTTTAGTCAGGCTTGCAAATGATTCAAAAGACACTTCTGAGAGGAAGTTTTCCAAAATGTTTTGAACAAGGGCATCATTGGAATCAGGGTTTTGCTTCTCTGGGTGACAATTTTGAAAAACAACATTAATATGAATGCACAAATTATAGCACAATTGTTTTTAAAAATCAAACTCGGTACTTTTCACTCATACTCTGCAAATATGAAATAAGCAGATATGCATTTTCATTAGGATGGTTATATATGTACATTCTGAAGCTTCCTCTGGGTAAAACTAACCATAGGTTCGATTTGCAAAATGTTATATACAATATAAATTTAACTCTTGATCTTTCAATAAAGAACAAAAACCTTTATTTCCACAGATATTTACATCCAACCCCAGTCTGTGGGCTTCTATAAACTTTCTCTCCTATATACAGTCAAAACCTAACAAGAGCTCACTGTGGGATTATGCACAAAAACTGCAAATTTAAACAAGGTGCGATCGTATACTTTTTCACACATTATTGTATCATGATGCACCAGAACACTAATGTATGCACAGTTCCAAAATAGCTTGGGCTATTACTGCGCAGGCTTGAGAACTACTAAAATCCCAATAAGAGCACTTTTCAAAAACTGTTCCTTCATTATTGCACATTAGTAAAGGTTGCTTTTGCTATTTGTACTCTATAATATAAAAAAATACAGAAATGTGTATGACATTGCCTCATAATTCTGAGGTCTTACTTATTAGACTCTTTGTAGTTATAAAAGTTGTTTCATCAATATAAAGATGACAATGGGACTCAATACTATTTAATCGACTCAATTATGGAACAAATGTGCTTTTTTCCTTATGCTGTCCTACTTTCTTTTAAGTGGCGTTTGAATTATTGATGAAGTTGCAATAAAGCATTTCTTTGTTACACATAGTTTAAAAGTAGAGAATGATGTTTCATGGTTAATTTTTGGACTGATAGTGATAAAATAAACACACTTGTTGTCCTTTCAAAGAAAGTCAATAGCATGGTACAGGCTTAAAAGATTGACTTTTCCTTTTTTTTCTATTGTCTTGAAAATATTTTGTGCTGAAATCATGAATATAAATACAAATATATAAGGAGAAAATGGTAAGCAAAGTGCACTATAGAAAATACAGGTCCAAGTCTTCCTGGGTATTGAAAAGATTTACACCTGTGATAAATTTAGGTTCTGTTTTTCATCAAGCAGGGACATTTCTTATTTAGACTATCTAATCACTACATAAATGATGCCCCATCCATTCCATCTTCCAAACAACAGCCAGAATGATCTTTTTATTTTTTTAAAGATTTTATTTATTTATTTATTTGAGAGAGAGCAAGAGCCGGGGCGGAGGGGAGAGGGAGAGGGAGAAGCAGACTCGCCGCTGCATAGGGAGCCCGACACAGGACTCCACCCCAGGGTCCTGGGATCATGACCTGAGCCGAAGGCAGACGCCCAACCGACTGAGCCACCCAGCAGCCCCCAGAGTGATCTTTTTAAAATGCAAATCTGAATCATTTAATTTGCCCTTGCTTTTTCGATAAAAACCCCAGATCCATAGGAGCAGCATAGGAAGACCCTCCTCCTCCAGCCTCATTCTTTGAAACTTTTGCCCTTCTGTTCTGTACCCCAGCCACTCTGGTCGCCTTAATTCCTCAGCATTCCAAGTGGTAGCCCACATCAGAGTTTGTCCGTGATGTTCCATATTCCATATTCACCCATACCTTCTCCACCTATTTACTTCCCCCATCTCTCTTCATATCCCAGCCAAAATGTCTCTTCCTCCTGGAAGCCTTCTATGACTTCCAGAATAAATCAACTACCCTGTAACATCTCCTTATAATTTTCCTTTTCTGCCATAATGCACTGCATAGTATTTATCACTAATACAGCACAACTTTCTTAGTCAACCTACATTCACCAAGTTACCAGAGTAATCAATATGTTCCCCTCCTTCTGTGAAACTTATTGACCAAGGCACCCTAATGGCAAAAAGTCCACTCTGCACACCCACACACACCCACTTTAACCACTTTAATTGCTGCTTAATCCCAAGTCTGTTTATGTCATTTCTACTTCTTATTGTAATTGGGTAAATTCATTAAATATTACATAGCTAATAAAATATGAGGGCAAATGTTTTTAGTGGCACTAGATTAAATGTTTTGGAAAAAATAAAGGCAAATTGTTTTTAATAACCACTAAAGTTCTCTTTACTTCATAAAACTGGAATAAAATTCAAAAAAATGTACACAAATTCTGCACTTAAATTCCTTGCCAAATGCCTTTAAGCTTTCCCGCCATTTTTAGTAAATCAAAAAAAAAATGCCATAGACTATATATTATGGGTGTAACCTACCCAAGAAGATGGCAAGGATCATCACTCAGGGGACACATACTTAAAACCTTGGGTATACATCAATTAATTGGCAAATTGATAAACAGTGAAACACTGATAAAGCACATTGTTTAAAATCCTAAAATATTTAAAACTTATCACTTCTTTAGTATTCTATGCTTACGTGATTTTTTTAAATTCATAGTCCAGCTACGAGTCATAATTACAATAAAGAAGAGAACGTCTCTCTATTCTCTCTATTTGTTGGCACAATTAGATGATTAACCGCCATCTTTCTCACTAGACTGGAAGCTCCATAAAGGCAGGGACCAAATCTCTTCTGCTTACCTTTGTAACCCCATTACTCAACATTTGTCACATGTGACAAAGAACAGACTTTCAATAAAAATATTTTAAATAAGTGAATAATGGTTAATATTAGTCAAGCACAACATTTTTTATTTTAAATTATTAAGATCAATATGCAAATAGTTGTAAGGAGAATAAGAGCAAGTATGGATATGATCACCTGAAGATTTCAAGGCACAACCTGTCAAGATAATACATGTCCTTTACTCAATAATGGAGAGGTCATTAGTGTGTACATAAAAAAAAATAGTAATAAGATTTAATTATTTTTAAAAATAGCACTCTCTAGCATAAGGAAGTTTCTGCCTTTTAATTTACAAACTATCCTTAAGTTTATATAGTTAGGTTTCCTTAGGAAGCCGACCATGATTGGATCCTTATTAAGATTTCTGTATACTAGTTCCAAATCTGGCTACCTTTTAATTTTATCTATGATGAAAAGTAATGCTACCTGAGATGTATTTACTTGCTTCCTTCAAGAAATTCAAAGCAACCAGTATCTTATAAGCACACTATTAAGTATAAAAAGGAGAACACAACTAAAATGAATTTTTATTAACAAAATAAAAGATGTTCATAAAGAAGCTAAGCTATCTGAAGTTCAGACACAAGATGAATCTGGGATAATTCTTTTAAGCTGGGCTGAGTTTTGCCAGAAAAATGCTTATAAACATGAAAATTCCAAACAGACATGAAGAACTTACTACATTTATGAAAGGTTTTGTCTTTTCAGGTTCTTTATTGCTGAGATGATATAAATAAAAGTATCTTTTAATTATCACATGTAACTGATTTATAAGTTTATGAACCAGAGAAAAATAAGTAAAAGCATTCTGGAATATAAAGCAGGATATGGATCATAAATTACAGCCAGATATACACAGGGGTAATGGTGTCAGTGTGGCCCCAACCTTTTAGTTAATTATGAGGAATTGTTAAACAGGAGGAAATGCTAAGTCATTATGACCTTAACTCCACACACAAATACACACACACACACACACACACTCCCTCCACGAGTTTTAAAATATTTTAAAGCATCACAACTGTATTCTAAAACCTGATCTATTTTTTAATACTTGGAGTTCACATGATCTTATTTAAATAGTTACATGGGTCAAACTCAAAAAATGGTCAAAATTTGTCTCCAGTGCAATTTCTCCCCATTTAGTAATTAACTTATTCTCTAGAAATCTAGTTCAGAAGTCTTCAAGGTGCATGCAAAAAATAATATACTGGCATGATAGAAAAAAAATTACATATATTTAAATTAGTTGTTCTATAGATACTCTTTATTCCCTCTTTATCTCAACCCTTTTAATTTCTATTTTTGGATATTTACCACTAGTAAAATAATAATCCTTTTATTAATGGTACATATACATGATCTAAAAAAATTAGGAGACCAGTGAATTAGATGCCCATCTGGGAACCTGAAAAACCTAGGCCTACACTCTTGTCCACATACTGGGCAAGAATTCCTCTCCTCTAACCAATGCACAGAGATACCATTTCCACCACCACATGTCTATGTCCAGTCAGCTGTCCTACGTCCAATTAAAATGTTCCCTTGGCCTCATTCCATAAAGACATTTTATCCAAAGCTAGAAGTTCAAGATGATCCACATGATTTTTCTTTTCTTTTCACCCATTTTGCCCACCCCTCTGACAACCATCAGTTTGTTCTCTGTATTTATGGCTCTGTTTTTGCTTTTTGTTTTTTGGTTTGTTTGTTTTGTTTCTTAGATCCCACATATAAATGAAATCATATGGTATTTGTCTTTCTTAGTGTGACTTATTTCACTTAGCATAATACCTTCTAGGTCCATCCATGTGGTCATAAAAGGCAAGATCTCATTCTTTGTTATGGCTGAGTAATATTCCATTGTGTACATATACCACATCTTCTTTATCCATCATCTATTGATTGACACTTGGGTTGCTTCCATATCTTGGTTATTGTAAATAATGCTGAAATAAACATAGTAGTATGCATATCGTTCCAAATTAGTGTTTTCATTTTCTCTGGGTAAATGCCCAATAATGGAATTACTGTATCATATGGTAATTCTATTTCTAATTTTTTAAGGAAATGCAATACTGTTTTCTGAATGGTTTTATGTTTTCATCTAACTATTAATAGATTGCCACGAGGGCCCTCAATTCACAACAGGAAGAAGTTCATGTTAATGCCATTCTCTCTCTTTTCTTTCATCATTTTGTCACATTATAATCTCATATGCTTCAGGAAATGGATTATGGATTACATTGTCTAATTTTTAGCTAACTTAACCTTCATAAAGTGGACAAAGATTTCAAAAAGACTTCTTATAAGGGGTACCTGGATGGCTCAGTCGGTTAAGCATCTGACTCTTGACTTGGCTCAGGTCAGGATCCCAAGGTCATGATCTCAAAGTCATGAGATCAAGCCCCACTTGAGGCTCCATGCTCAATGGGGAGACTGCTTGAAGATTTTCTCCTGCTCCCCCTCAACTCCCCCCCCAAATTAATTAATTAATCTTTAATAAAGACTTCCTATAAAACAAAACAAAAATCTAGGGATTTTCAAATAATACTAATGTAAATATAAATGAACACAGGAAAATGGCAAAACTGTTTATCTTAGACCACTGCTAGTTCTTTTTTAGCCATATTTCAAGGACAATCTATAAGAATTCAAAAAAACAGAGAGAAAAATTCTCTGGAAAGCTGTGTTTAGTGGATGCTGTGGCATGCTACCTAGTGGCCCACATTTCCCAGCTTCCAGGAGTGTTGGCTGCTGAAGACTCACATCTAAGACCCTTCCTAAGAATTGTCCTCATCCAAAGTTTACTCCCTTCCCAGGGATGGCCCATATCCAACACCAATGTGAGATTATAGAGGCCTGGCCCCCTTGCCTCAGTTCAGGACATCTCTAAGAAGCCATCCAGTTCCAGAACTTCCCAGAGATTAGCTGAAGCCTCAGGTGTGACATAGTCAACCTCTCCTTAGGCCCATCCTGCTTCTCTCAGCCCCTCAAAAGCCCTCCCAGTAAACCCACTGCACACATATTTACATGTCAGAGTTGGTGTCCAGGGAATTCTGATGTACTACCACTGTTACTTTTACTGTCATTTAAACAGAACCTTGTTCTAAATGTTTATTGTGACCTGAATATTAGCTAAAGAACAGCATATGCACATTCTAGAGAACTGTGTACTCTAAAAATTTTACTGATGGGGTACCCCTAAAGTATTAATATGTCACCAAATATGGAAAGACAGCATTTTAACTGCCGACTTAAGGAGCCAGATTTCCATTTTTTGGGTAACACATCATTAGTTCATTCACAAGCAAAGCTGACCTTGTTACTCAACACTATAAGGATCCCCATGACCTACAAGACAGAATCTGGTGCATATGAGTCTATGATAAAAATATCACCTTGATCTGACTACTGTCAACAATCACGGCCTCATCTCAGCTGGTCTCTACTATGTTCTACTGACACCAAACTCTCTGTAATTTCACAAACATACCATGCCATTTCTCACCTCCTCGCCTTTTTACTTATGTCCAACTGCCTGCTTGGAATACCCACCTCCCTTCTCAGAGCACCACTCCCTGCCCTACTTAGCTTAAGTCAGAGCCTTACAAAGTGCAGGTTGCTGGGAGCAGTGTGCCCAAGTGCTGGCAATAAAGGGGTGCAAAGTCTGCAGAAATTTTAAGAAGCATAATATAACTAACTAAAAGCAGTGGGCTTTTTATTATCATCTGGCTCCAACAATTCTAAATTGTGTAAGTAATAAAATGGTCTTTCCCACTGAGGCTGACTGCCCCTAAAACCCACCCGGGATGTGCCACTCACCTGTTTTAAGCTTTGACTTAGGGATGCCAGTTAACATTGGACAATCCTAGTAAAACTTTAGGTTTGAATATAGATCATCATTAACTCCAAGAAATCCAAAGAAGTTGTATAAAAGGTAAAAGTAATAAATACATGATATTCTCAGAGATAAACAACATTTACATAGTCAATGTAACTGTTTCCTGAACTGATTTAACCCCTCCTACACACACAAATGAAAGGATGAAATTATATTGGAAGAAAGGGAAAAGGAATATGTGTGGTTTTAGGACAGCAAGGTAGAGGAAGAGTAGAATAACAAAGCCAAATACTAAGAAATAGATAAATAATGTTTTTCCTTAAATAAAAAAAAAATAAGGAGTAAACACTTGATTCAGAAATACAGACTTGTGGGGCACCTGGGTGGCTCAGTTGGTTAAGCGTCTGACTCCTGATTTCAGCTCAGGTCATGATCTCAGTGTTGTGAGATGGAGCCCCACATCGGGTGTCAGGCTCCACACCTAGTGCTTAAGATTCTCTCTCTCCCTCCCCCCTTGCTCCTCCCACACCTCTCCCTCTCTAAAAGAAAAAAAAATAAAAAAAATACAGAGTTAAAAGAAGTAGCAATGGAGTAGGCATGGTCCTTACTAAGACAGGAGGGCTATTTATTATAGAACTTTGAGTTTACACAATGTACATACATTATCTTAATATGTATTTAACTGACTTCTAAAATACCCAACTCATACATTAATTCACTTAGAAGACCCTTCCCAACCTCTCTTCTGTGCTCTCAAATAGTATATCACTACACCCATCACAATGATACATAATTACCAGCTTATGTTACTAGCTCCCCTATCAAATCAAGATTCTTGCAAACAATAACCAAGATTTATTTATATTTGTACCCCCTCGCAAAAGTGATAAAGTTGAATTCAAATCTGAATTCAATAAATATTTACTGAGCTCCAAGTAGGCAAAGTAGTAATAAGATACAGGTTTCTGATTTCAAAGAGTAACATTTATAACCATAAAATGTCATCATATGGTAGAGCTCATTATGTGCCAAGGATTGTTTTAAGTACTTTGTATCCATTCTCTCGCTGATTCCTCACAACTGCTTATTGATATAATTATCCCCATTTTGCAGATGAGGAATCACAGACTGAGAGAGGTTAAGTAAATTGCCCAGCTCAAAAGAGGTAAATGATGATCCAAAATAGGGGTATAATAATGAACTACAGCATCTACATTCCAAAGCACAAACTCACAGTTATATCTCAAAGGATAAGACATGTTCACAACATGCTTACAATACGGTACAATATATAATTAAGTCATAAAAGTGGTTATAGATGTAAATAACGTAAGATCAGAAGGAGAGATCTCCGATCAGTATATTCTATGAGGATGCTATGAAATAGCAAATTTTAATTTGGAAACTAAGAGATGGGTAGAGTTTCAGGAAATCTAAATGAAGGGATGATACATACAAAAGGAACACATAGAAATGCAAAGACACATATACAGATGTAGACAGGAAGCACTATATGTTTTGTGTCAAATCTCTCTGAGTGAATAGTCAAGGGCTACAGCGGGTACAGATCCAGCCAGGAGAGATCTCAGGAGACATACAGTCTCATACATCTCTCTTCTGAACATATAAAACATGGAAACAAATGGGTAATTACCAGAGGGAATATCCCAGTAAGTTGCTGGAATGGGGTTGGAAGGCAGAGTTTACAAAGCACCTGAAATTGGGTGACTTTTCATGTTTTTTTCCTGAAGTCCTTCCTCTTGTCTTCATCTCTAACAATACTGCTAGAGTCCAATTCCAAGCCACCATTTTTCTCTTGTGTAAATAACATCAATAGCCTCTCTTAAGTTTGGTCTACATGCTATAGCCACAAATTTTATTAGTTTCTTGCCGAAAACTATTCAGTGGTTTTCTTATCACCCTTTTTGTAAAGACTCAACTTTTTAACATGGCCCATCAGGCTTAATGATCTGATCCCAACCTACTTCTAGAGCCTCATTTCCCAATCACTTGGCTCCAGCTATGCTGGCCTTGTAATTCCAAGAATATACCCTTCCCCCTCTTTGGAATCTTTGCACATGCTGCTCCTCATGTCTCAAAAGTTTTTTGTCTTGTCTTCTTTACCTCATTAGCCATTCTTCAAATGTGACTTCTTCATGGCAGCCTCCTCTGACTGGCCCCCCTAAATATATCAGATACTTCTCCTATAGATTGTATATACTTCTGTGAAATAGAGTTGCACAATTTGTAATCATAAATGCAGGTAATTGATTAAAGTTTATCTTCCCTCATAGACTTTAAATCCTTGTGTACAAGGTATGTGCCTACTCCCTACATCACTGACATTTAACATGGTGTCTGGTTCATAGTAGGTGTTGCATAAATGTTTGTTGATTGCTGAATGAATGAAGGGACAAAACAAAAAGAGAAAGCAGAAATATAGACAAGTGGATCAAAAACCAAGAAAAGCCAATTGATGAGCAAATTTGAAGCAGATGGAAAAAGAAACTCTGGAAGAATTCTTTGAGTCCGACAGTGTTCAGGTGTGAGCAGTGGCTTTTTAAGCAATGGGATGGCCTCTGGTGGGAGCATTCTGAGAAGAGCTGATAAGGCTGACACGTTGCAGATCCTTTGGGAGTCATCTGGGAAATTGTGTTCAGCTTGAATCCAGATCAGAAGCAAATTATTCTCAAAGGGAAAAGTTCAAATATGAGCCTGAAAAGATAGAAGACTTGGAGATAGATTGTAAGACCCTCAAAAACCAGACTTAAGAGTCTGGGTCCCATCTGTGTATAGGACTCAGGCACTTTGAATTTTTGAGAAAGGGGCCACATGATTTAAATAATATGTCAGGAAGACTGACCTGACAGTGGTAAACACAGCAGATTGTAAGGAGGGACACTAGTTTGTGGAACTTCGCAGTAGGTCCGAAATAAGCTGGAAAAAGCCTATCCTCGGGTAATAGAAGTGCATCTATAAAGAAAGGGGGAAATATAAGCATCATTTTGAGGGATGACTCAACAGGACTTAAAATATACTTCCCATATTACCATAGGTAAAAGCCCAGGCTTCAGAATCGACCACTCTAGGTTCAAGTCTCAATTCCACCACTACACAGCTATGCTACTTTGGGGCAAACTCAATGTTATCTTTATAATGGGGCAACGTTTACATCTACATTAGAGAAGTACTGGGAAGAATCAATAAAAATAAAAATAAACTGCTTAGCACAATGCCTGGCAATAATAAACTATCAATCAAGGTCAACTGTTATTTCAAGCTAGACAGAAGAAAGGGCACAGTGATGGCGGCATGCCAGGGAACTTATTTTTGGTGGGCGTGTCTTCATGTCCCAAGAAGATAGCCACCTATATTGTAAAGAGTTCACTCCTGTTCTGCCTTCTTCTGCCTGATCTTATAACACATTTACCTCTCTGGCTTCAGGTCTGGATTCATGCCAAACACAATCTATGCCAACTCTTTCAGGGACCTTGTTCTTCAAGCTGATTGAGCCATTTCTAAACTTATGCTTTCAACATTTATTTCCAACTTGCCCTTACTCTAATGCTGCCCCCTAGAAGCAATCCTATGTACTAAACTTGAAGGCAAACCTGTGGCTAAATACACCATTTCTCTCTTCCCAAGAAATGTCAGAAAGATTATGTTGAAAGCAAGTGCCATGTTAAACTCGGTCTTTAAGAGTTAACAGAGAGTCTTTTTTTTTTTCCTCCAAGGATAGGTAATAGCATCAGATTCTGAAATTAAGCACAGCAGGAAGAAAAAGCCTGCATAGATTTCACAGAGTATCACAGGCCTCTGCAATAAAGCACTTAAAAATGCCTTGTATTGCTAATTCTTTACACAATCTCCTTTTATTTCCAAAGCAATATGCGGGGCTTGAGCCATGAGACGCACATTGATGTTAACATTACAACACTGCTTGAATTAGAGGCATTTTTCCACTGAAACTCCTGTTAGGTTTAGGATTACTTTTTACCATCTTTCCCACAATACATTTTCTGGCCTGACTTCCCAGATCAAAGGAATGATTGCCTCTTCTAACAATGCTGAACCCACCTTTGCAGCCATTACCTTAGCAAACACCCTTCCCCTCAAGATCCCAACAATCAGGCCTCGAGCTATATGGGAAATATGCCTACTCAAAGGTCTCTGGATCTCGTGTCACTCTGAGAATTCTAAGCGAATGAGGACAACTCTCTTCTTCCTCTGCTTTCAATCACCCACCTCCCCCTCCTGGGCCCAAGTCAGTACTCTTCATTCACTGATTGAACTATTCAACAAAGACTAATTAAATAGCTAATTTTTGAAACAGTAAAATGAAAGTGGCATTGAAGGAAAGGCATTGGTGACAGGCAAAGAATCAGATGGAGACTTTATTAAACCCTAAAGAGACTGAGAACATGCAGTCCTATGAAGATTTGTTATTTTCATGATCACCAATCTATTGGTTAGCCATTGTAAAGATTTTTTTTCTATGAATACCCAACTTTTGCATCAACATGGATGGGACTGGAGATTATGCTAAGTGAAATAAGTCAAGCAGAGAAAGTCAATTATCATATGGTTTCACTTATTTGTGGAAAACAAGGAATAGCATGGAGGACATTAGGAGAAGGAAGGGAAAAATGAAGGGGGGAAATCAGAGGGGGAGTCGAACCATGAGAGACTATGGACTCTGAGAAACAAACTGAGGGCTTTAGAGGGAAGGGGGAAGGGGGGATGGGTTAGCCAGGTGATGGGTATTAAGGAGGGCACGTACTGCATGGAGCACTGGGTGTTATCCACAAACAATGAATTGTGGAACACTACATCAAAAACTAATGATGTACTGTATGGTGACTAACATAAGAAAAATAAAATAAAATAAAGACCTTAAAAAAAGATTTTTTTTCCTCTTTTTACAAGACATTTTTCTGTCATTTAAAAGCTTTCTTTTCCAGTTCATGTGGAAACTCTGTCATTTTTTCAATAAATATTTATTGAGTACTACGATCATATGGAGAACAAAACAGACTTGGTCCCTGTCCTCCTGTAGTAATTGCTGCTCCCACGATAATATACACAGACAGTAGCCTGATGATTTAATCCTATACAAAGCTCAGGTTTGTTTTTGCATTGTTTATTTGTTTGCATGAAGGCACTTTCCTGTAAGGACCATATTTGTCTAATTAAAACCCTGTCCTTGTCTTATCTCACTAGGATTCCTTTTCAGCATATTCTTTCTTGACTTCTTTATTCACAATAATCATGATCAAACTATTCTAATCTATTTTACACATATTACTCTCTTCCTCTGCCTGTCTTTATTAATTCATTAAACAAAGGCCTTGAAACACCTACTATGTTCCAGGCACTGTTTTAAATATTTGGGATACAGAGCTGGATAAATGAATCAACCTCTGGTCTTCAGTTTACTTCAATTTAGCCATTTTAGATTGGTCTTTTTAGAAAGTTCTTTCCAAGCCTAGAAGGCACATAACTGACACCCTTTCCCTAACTGACACCCTTTCCCAACCCATTTTGTGACAGGTCACCTCACTCTTGACTTTAAGCATGCTGATATTCTATATATTCAAATTTACTAAAGGTATTTTATATTTTATTTCAAAACTCCTAAAACCACATCATCAAAAAAAGTCTAAAAATCTAGCAATCAGTTGTGCTTTATCTTGGCACTGCCACTATTCTTTGAACATCTTACTTTAATTCCAGATGCCATATGTATGTATATATATATATATATATATATATATATATAGCTTATTACCAAACTAAGTCAATACTTTTTTATCACTGGTTCCCAAACTTTTATGTGCAAAAGAATTGCCAGTCATACTTGTTAAGAATGCAGGGTTACGGAGCTATAACCACAGAGATTCAGATTCCCTGTCTGAGTAGGGGTCAGAAAGGTAGATTTTTAAAAGTATCCCAGATGGTTTTCAACTAGGTGACTGAGTGATCACCTTTGAGAAATACTGTTCTATCATTTCCTTTGATGTCAGTTTTTGAGTATTCAGAATCTCTGCTTCAAATCATAAAATATTTCCTATTAAGTAAAGTGCAAACAACATGCATCTGTGTGATCGATACATATTTTTCTTAAGATTTTATTTATTTGACAGAGAGAGACACAGTGAGAGAGGGAACACAAGCAGGGGGAGTGGGAGAGAGAGAAGCAGGCCCTCCGCCGAGCAGGGAGCCCAACGGGGGGGGCGGGAATCCCAGGACCCCAGAACCACAACCCGAGCCAAATGCAGACGCCCAACTACTGAGCCACCCAGGTGCTCCCATATTTTTTTGTTAATAAACGAATGGGTTCTCGATAATAATAACCAACATTTAGGATTTAGTTTACATCTCAGGCATCTCTTTCTGTGACTTCTCGCCTTTGCCTCCTACTTATCCCCAGTGGGAGACAGGCAGGTATGTCTAGTGCTCCCCACACCAGCATGTTGGCCACAGCATTATGGAAAGAATACAAGTGGCAGAGTCAAACAGACTGAAATTCAGGCAATGATTCTTCTGCTGCCTCGCTGAAAAAAAAAAAAAAGGCCCGCACCTGACCCACTGGAGTTTGTTCAGCCATCCATGAAAAGGTGATAATACCCACCTAATTATTTAGGTGGGCTGTGATGATTAGAGGAGATTACCCACATAAAGTGCCTAGCACCATGCCTGGAACACGTCAGTGCTCTAGGGCTGTTAGTTTTCCCACTTCCCTGTCCTGCAGGGCAGTCTTGAATCAAAAATGAAGCTCACTTTGCAAGATATGTTGGCTCAACAATGATTTGTTTTGCTGCTCCGTCCCAGGCATCGTGATTATGCCAGGGACAGACACAACACACTGCCCTCATGGGGTTTCCCTTCTAATGAGAAGTGTTTGGTCACCCTCTGAGTTACCCCTTTCAAACCAGGCACCAATGCAGTCAGGCACACCTTTCACTTGTCGCTTCATCCAGTGAGACTCACACAATGCAGAGTGGTCAGTGGTGCCATGATAATAAAGACTTTGTGGTAACAGAAAAGTTAAGAAAATCCCAATAGGCAGTGATGGGGAAAAAGAAGCAGGGAGGGAACAGCATTTGGTGGGGGAGGGGTCTGAGTAAGTTCCTAGAAATAAATAGGGGGAGCATTAAGGATCTCTACATACGGACAGATCTGTTTGTCTGTTTAGTATGCATTAAAAATTATCCCTTCATTTCCTGATGTAATGTAGAAAAGGCACTACTATCCTGCTGGTTGTGAAGGTACAGTGGAGTGAGGCTGAAAGAAAAGTCAACACAGAATTAGGAGAAATAATATGCACTTGTTCAAAAGCAGTTCCCAGTGCAAGAGTAAATTAATGAGACTGAATGTGCCAGATACATGGGAAAGACTGCCAATACTGCATAGTAACACCAAGCATCGCAAGAACTCACATGCAAACCTCAGTCACACATCAAACAACTTAGCTTTTAGTAGCCATGAATTACACCAGAAAATCTTAGCAGACATCAGATTTGGGGGCAGGTCCTAACCCAGAATGGGAATGGACCAGCACCTACGGAGGGCATAAAGCCCGGCACGGCAGAGAATTAAATCAGAAATTTAATGCGAAACAGCATCTAGAAAACACGTCATCAAAAATACCAACATCTCTTTTCCTCTCGCCAATGTTAAGTTCATCAGCCTTTGTAACGTTAAAGTAGCCAGTGCTCACTATTTGGGGAAAACTATGCCAAAAGGCTCACAGCAAGCAGTCCTTATCCTGGGCACAGATTCCCTAGAGGGGTCACTTGTTTAAGGAATGTGTCAAAAATTAGCTCTCTTTTCCTGCCTCCCATCCTCCTTGGACCCTGAAGTTGTCCCGGTGCCAGTTTCCCACACTAGAACTCACAGAACCACCTAAAAATCAGGGGTAAAATGCCAGTGGTCCTGTGAATCCCAGTAGAAATTAATATGCTAAGTCAGTGTATCGTATCCAAAAAAAAAAAAAATGCTCACTAGCACACACAGAAGGACTGCTCTCCGTTGCATTACTGAAAATCAGTCTGAGTCTAAACGACATGGTCTTCATCCTCCTCCACCACAACGGCCCCCCCCATGCTGGCCCAAAAAATAGCAACAACTCAATTCTCAGTCCAATAACGTCTTTTCTCAGATGTTGTTCTCCCAGTGGGTAGAAGAATGAACTGCTGCAATACCACCCGCTCCCCTCTACAGTTTCTTTTAATTTAAAGTTACAACAGGAGGGAAGAAAAGAGACTTTCTATTAAGGGACAACTCCCTGAAGGGTCTCTTAGCTGACAATCGAAGGACTGCTCATGGCAGTGATCAAATCTAACGCAACAAAGTGCTGGTGGCTCTGTGACTCATCCCAGCAGGAGCAAGCACTGAGGGCCACTTGAGTTCAGTGCTTTGTGGTGCGGCAAGTTGGTTTAGGAACAGTAACATAGGGGAGCAAAGCCTTGCAAGGTGTTTGAGGCTCAAGATAAAATGCAGACTTACAGTGCAAGTTGCTTCTCAACTGAATAGGAAGCCTAGAGGGGTAAGGAAATGAAGACAGCCTTCTGTCTACCTCATGCTTTAGGGCAAATTACCTAAAGATGGCCAAGGTCAGTTGGTCTATCCCTTGTGCGGTTTATAACCTGATAGAAATAAGGGTTTGAGGCATGAGAAACAAACTGAGCTATGTTTAAAAGGCAAACATTAAAGATGTTTGCTTGCAAAAACAATGCCTTCTAATTACATGTAGTATCTATTGTTCAAGTAGATTTACTCTCACCTGATACATTCAGCTATACCACTCAGTTGCATATTATGAGTATGTTAGAAAGAGTGCAATACAGTAATACAGCACCGCCCCTCACCTGTGGTTTCACTTACCTGAGGTCATCCGTGCTCCAGACGCACGTGATCCTCCTTCTGACGTATGGTCAGATCAGCGGTAGACTAACACTACGTCACAGTGCCTACATCATTCACCTTCATCTTATCACACAGGCATTTTATCATCTCACATCATTACAAGAAGAGTAAGTACAGTACAAAAAGAAATTTTGAGGGCGCCTGGGTGGCTCAGTTGGTTAAGCGACTGCCTTCGGCTCAGATCATCATCCTGGAGTCCCGGGATCGAGTCCCGCTTCGGGCTCCCTGCTCAGCAGGGAGTCTGCTTCTCCCTCTGACCCTCCCCCCTCTCATGCTCTCTCTCTCTCTATCTCATTCTCCCTCTCAAAAAAATAAAAATCTTTAAAAAAAAAAGAAATTTTGAGAGAAAGAGATACCACATTCCCATAACTTTTATTACAGTATATTGTTATCGTTGTTTTGTGATTATTAGTTATTTTTGTTAATCTCTGACTGCATCTAATTAATAAATGAAACTTTATAATAGGTATGTATGAATGCATAGGAAAAAACAGAGCATATACAGCGTTCAGTACTCTCCATGGCTTCAAGTCTTGAAATGTATCCGCTGTGCATAGGGGGGACTACTGTATACATTGAGCAGTTCCTCTATGCTATACACCATACTATGAATTTACACATAATTTCATACAACCTCATTTAATCTGACGAGGACTCTGAGAGGTGATACTATCATCATGGTCATTTTGCAGTGGAGGAAAATAAAGCAACTGAGAGCTAAAGAAATTGCCAGGTCTTTTTTTAGTGCCAAGTCCACCTGACCAGACCTACTGCTACTAACTCCCGGGCTAGACGGCCAAACCACTATACCACCCAGATCTCCTGTTGCAAGATTATAATGGACTCAGTGCCCCACCTGCTGCCCCTCTGTCTCTAGCAACAGTTGTGCACCAAGGCCATGCTTCAGGAAGGCTGTTTCCGTCCAGTGACTGAACGCAGTCAGGGGACAGAGGACTCTTCCAATGGCTGACTCTCGTCTGCTGGGCCAAACAACCTGTCCTGGACTGCATGACAATGGAGCTTCTTTCTACTCAATCCTCCTTCCTTCCATCTCTCCTTCCATAGGTGTCAAACCGGGATCACAACTGAAAGCTTCTCCCAGCTTTCTGCTCCCTCTTAGTACATGTCTAATCCCCTCCTGCCATCTGCTTCTCAAGGGATCCAAATTAATGCAATAACCAAGTTATTTATTTGCTTTTTTAAAAAACCTTTCTTTTATCTTTGGTCACATGTATAGGTTCCCCCACCCCACTATCCAAAAGGTTGGCTTTACACCATTTTGCTTTTATGAAACACCTACATTAGTACCTATTTTCACTAATCCAAAGAGGATTTCTGCTTTTATAAAAATGGTAATTGCTTCTTCTCTTTATACCATTTCAGCTCATGAAAGGTTTCACTGGAATGTTCTACTTTCAGACAGTGGGGGAAGCCCGTACTTACAGAGAAATTTTCCCTATCACTGTAAAGAGAAAACATCCACTAATTTCTCCACATTGCTATACATCATCTCTTCACACAGGTAATAATATATTTATTGTGCCTTTCTCCTTGTACCCCATATAAACAAGCCTAGGAAGTTCTCTTTGAAGGAACTGCTAACTCCAAAGGGCAAACATTACAAAGTCAGATTTATTTCTTTTTCCAAATGGAATCTCTATCTATGTGTACTATAACTTCATATTATTCAGAGGTAGATAACTATCTATGGACCCAATAAATTTTCACTAGTGTGTATCTGTAATGGGAAATCAGAAAGGATAACAAGAAGATAGATCTATAGTGAGGTCCTAGAGTTTTTGTTTGCCTTTACCTATTATGTAGGATAATATGTTAATTACTGAAGGAACATCTCTATGAATAAAAGATAGAATTCACACTTGCACCAAATACAGCATCTTAATAAAACCACATTGTCAGAGATCATATATAGACGTTAACTGAATCACTGTTTTAAAGTGTTGATCTCAGCCTCAAGGAAGTGATATATTTTTCTTCTTGGACTCAAATTAAGTCCAGTACAAAGCAAGTACGAAATTAAGCTTCAAACATTATTAATGATCAAAAAGACTTAACTGGAGGGACAGAAGAGTGTAGCTAACATTTACTAAGTACCTAGTTCAGGACAAACCCTATGCTAGGAATTTGGCATACAATATCTAGTATAATCCATGCAATATACATATAAGAACAAGCATTATAATCTCCAGCTTTAGAGGTGAGTAAACGGGGCAGAGCACTGAATGCTCAGAACTCCAAGCGAAGTCTTAGAAGAATTACACATAGACCTAAACTGAGAAGCTCCAAAAGCGAGTGAGATTGTCTCTTGCATCCCAGTTCCTTCCTGAGTTCCCTACATCTAAGACTTTAATTGGTGCTGCGGGTGACAACAGAATACCTGAGCTTCTAGGGAACTCCAACTGGAGGTCAAGTCAGAGCCCTCCCATCCCGTTGACCGCTGCATTATTTATCCCCTTTGGACATGTGATAGCATATAATCACAAAATAACTGAATGACAAGTAATTGAGCATCAGAGATAGAATCAGGTTTTTCTTTTCCTTTTTAACTTACAATGAACTTTAAGCTTTCATGAAACACCTACATTAGTACCTATTGAATGGACCTGTACCTATAGAATTCAATACCACCTCTCCTGGAGACACATTTTTTTTTTCTGGGTTTATTTTTAAGGCTCAATTGTTAAAGGTGATTATTTAATATATTCCTTAAATACATTCATTCCCCCCTACTTTTATCAATATGCCTGCCCAGTGTCCTTACAAGTAAGCAAACTAATTACTTGCCTATAAGGTATGATTTAAGTAGTATTGAAAAAAATCCCTATGTTCATAAATATTTCCTCTGGCGGTTTCACATGATACCTGTAATCTCCACAGCTCTTTCTCTAAGGAATTAGATGGTCATAATAAACTGTAACAATAACACTAATAATAATAGTAACCACATCTAGAGAATTAAACCATCATGAGCTATTAATAATTTTGAATTAATTAGTTTATGAGCCAGAGGTTAAATTGGTCAAATGGGGCAGGAATTCAGAAGGGTCCTTCAAAGCAAACTGGGATGTTATCAAGGGCCCATCCTACAGTTCAGGCCCCTGATCAGGAGAGCATTCAAAAGTACCCATGTAGGCAGCTAAAGGGGTAGGGGCTTGGAGGAAACAACCCAAAAAACATATTACCCTTAATTTTAAAGACAAGGAAATTGAATGTAGTAAAGTTTATTAAATAGCACCCCAGAAATGTCCTAACATGGCTCAGCTAAAAGCAAATAAAAGTGCCCGAATATCTGCCCTACTACTGAGCTGTAAGTGCTCCATTTCTCCCCCTTTAAATATAAAAAAATCACTAGTTTTAAGCAAAAGCTTAGACCCTTGCTTTGTATTCTTAAAAATTTTGTTTTACTCTTCCATTAAGAGCAACTTTTCATGCAAATGAATTCTTGGTTTAATTGAAAATCATTAAATAACTTTTCTACATCTAAGATCCTTCTCCTGTTAGGTATGAGTAATTATTTATGTTACATCACACACAGAAAATAAACAAAAGACCCCACTCACATTTGAGAATCATTTACCATTCCCAAGCTCCCCCAAATGGGAAATGGAATAACAAGACTGATCATAATTGGATTAAGAACTATAATTCTTTAATTCATTCATCAAATTGAGGCATTTGGAACAGTTTATTTACAGAGTTGTTTAGACAGTTTTGTATGGTGTTTTTTAAGATAAACCAAAATGCCTTTCTGAAAGAAGTTTCAGATCCCAAATCATTAACATATGAAAACCAAATGTAGACAATTTACAAATTGGTGTTTTAAACATTGTTTGGAACAAAATTGGACTTTTATTTTATTAACTATCTACAAATCTAGGTTCAGGATATAGTTTATTTGAAACAGCCAAGGACTTTCTTCGCCTTTAAAATAGGCCTACATTTCTCAGGCTAAAAAATTGTGACGAGTGTGTGAGGGAATGCATTGACTTTAGGCCTAGACAAATAAATTTTCTAGGTTACTCTCAAAACTCTAATTATAGCATTTTCTACCACTGCAGGTGATTGGATATTGAGTGGAAGGTCCTGGTTATGCCAATCAATCATATCCAACAATTTTACCTGATGGAAATCTAAATAGCATTCAACCTCAGAACTCTGAGTTATTTGAAACCCAGT
This sequence comes from Neomonachus schauinslandi, assembly GCF_002201575.2. Classification (NCBI taxonomy): domain Eukaryota; kingdom Metazoa; phylum Chordata; class Mammalia; order Carnivora; family Phocidae; genus Neomonachus; species Neomonachus schauinslandi. Next base: position 81,335,670 of record NC_058407.1, on the reverse strand, counting down.
ATATTTTAGAAGATCACTAAAAACAAGTTTTATCCTGCCCTATATATTGCTTTTTTATATAATCTGAACATGACTTCAAAACAGTGATTGCCTATCACTTAGTAAATGAATAGAGCTTTTTCAAGAAGACAGTATGCTCTTTTAATTACATAGTTTTCATTTGCTTAAAGCAAGAAAAATTATTCAAGCATTCAAATTCATTCTTTTACCTAGAAAATGAAATTTTAAACTTTCCCTATAGCTCATGTCTTACCCCCAAAAAGGACCAAAAACAAAACAAAAAAAAGTCATCATACCTGAGTATAAACTTCACCCTTTTGTTATTTACTATTTACCCCATACACTCCACAGATAACATCTTTATAAGCGTATATTCATTTTTTTTCTTTTACAAAGTCATGTGTCAGTGTAAACAGGATGTGCATTTACATGTATAGAACTAAGTTAACTTGAAATAACCCCTGAATCTCAAATGCCTGGTTATTTACCAAATAAGTTTGAGAGTTCTGAATCCTGTATATAACATGCCATTCAACCAGAACTGTTTAAGCTCAACAATAAAACTAATACAGAGTTTGTCTATTAAGAGTTGAAGCTCTTTTTTCCTGTACTAAGTTTACTCTTTCAAGTCTATCTCAGATTGATTTAATATTGCCCATTCAAAAAGGCTACAAAAAGATTTTTTAAAAACCCACAAGCAAACAAAAAACTCTATTAATTCTTCATGTACAAGATTGTTAGAAGACCACTGGAAAGAAAAAAAAAAGGAATTTCAAGCGAGTATGCTACTATATAATTAACACAAATAACTAAATAATTATACACATCCCTTCCCACTCCCACAATTAAATGTTTTTAAACAACTCATGTGATGAAAGATCTACCTTTTAGGCAAACAAAAGCAATCCCTACCAGTCTGAGGATTTAAAGCTGTATTGCATCAGTTTTAAGTGATGCTTATGATTTTTATCTTATACAGTTCTGAGGAATAAACAGTTGATTACATAATTTGCAGGAGAACTTTGCACAATGCCTAAGAGAACTTTCAGTGTAAGTACTTTTGATTTTAAGTCGCTGTGACTGAATTTATCTAGGCTTCAGCCTGGGAGCTATATTTAAATCAGGAAGAAGGACCCCCCGAAACTTTGTCCCATGTATCTACATTTGAAACCAGATTCTTTCCCTATCAGAGCTAACAACAGTTCACATACAGCTGAATTCCTTCAAAATTAGACAGATCAAAATTTTGCAGTTCTGTAAAGACTCTAAGAAATCGTCCGCCTTTTAGTCCTATAAAAGTCAAACTTAAAAAACATTTCTGTATACTTTAAAACCATCTGGCCCTTAACCTAATCACTCTTGGCAATCGAGCCTCACTCCTGTAATCCTGATCAAAAACTCTGCTGTATTTTTTCTGATTGAAATGTCCATTGCCTACAAATCTCCCACGCGCCTACTTCATTGGCCTGTTTTGTTTGCGTGGGCTTTTTTTTTTTTTTTAAGGATACTAGGGGCCATTATTCATGAGCAGCAAGGAAAGAAATCCTCTGTCTAGTCCCTTTGCAGATTCCCACACTTATTACCCAAAATCCCACAGATCTCCCTTGGTCTTGCCCTTGACTGAAGAATTGTGCTGAGCCTGAAGGCAGTCTCTGGGGAAATCGGCTCATGCCTTTCTTGACAAACTACTTTGGATATCTGGATATTGTGAGGCTCTCAAATGGGATAGAACAAATCCCTAAACTTTTCTGAAGAAGTACAGTTGACTGCCACCCAGAGTGCCTGGGTTGGCTGACAGTGAGACTATGGGCTCTACATATTCACAGAATTCCTCATTTTGACCTGCTTTAGTTGAGAAGGGAAGACATCAAAATGAATTCACATTCACCACACTCTGAATTTAGTCAGAGAAGCCAGTGTCTTCAGATAGCCAACAGGGTCAATCTATGTATTAATATATTCGCTTTGCAAAGTGTACGGAAAATGACTATTAAAATATGTAAACAGTGCTTCATGTGCATCCGATGCCAGCAGATCACTACTCAAGAAACTGCTGCTATCAAATGCAAACATTTCCAAATCCCATTTGATTTCAAGTCGTATAACCTCTTTTCCTTGCTGATTACGGTAGCCCCAAAGTGCAAGCGAGATTTCCCAAACCCGCGCTTAAAGTGACACAACACGTGAGTGGTTTCACTTGGTACACTGAGGGGGTTTGGGGAAAGTAGTTGCAATTAAAATTAAAGCTTCCGGTCGCTGGAATCCCTAGAATTCTGAAGGATGAGACTTGTCTCCGAAATTCCGGGCGGGAGAGAGGAGGACTGGCAGGGAGAGGGATTGCAGAAAGCGAAACAAAAAGACGAAAAGGGGGAATATTAAGATTGTGGGGTGGGCTGGCGGCCGCGTTTATATTCTAGGAAGGGTATAGAGCTTTGTCCAACTTTTAGGGTCTGTGGTTTGGCGTTAGCCGAAATGCACAGACTAGCCTAGGCTTTTCCCTGCACTCCTGCCCTCATCTCGAATCACCACCTCCACCGCCACCACTTACAAAACAATACCGGCAACAGCGCGCAGGCTCCCCCACAAATATCTAAAGTTATCCCATTTCCTGAACGGGGGCCAAGCCCACGCTCCGAGGTCCCCCACGGCCAGCCGCCCCCGAGGATGACAGGGCCACCTCAAGTCTCGAGCCGCCTCCCGCCTCCCCCTCACCCCCAGCCCAGTCCCCCTCCCTCGGTACTTGAGGAAACTCCGGTGGCGGCCCCCTCCCTCCTCAGCCGGCTCTCCAGCTGGAGCCGGGAGCGAGTGCTGAGTGGCGGGCACGGCGAGCGGCTGAGGGGAGCTCTGCGCCTTGGAGGTCTGCCCACAACAACATCGGGACAAACAACAAAGTTAAAACGCTGCGATTCACGCACCTTACCGGGTCTCCTTAATGTCTCCTCTGGCGTGGGATGCAAAGTGGCACAGTGGCGGGCTGGGGGCCCCCGGGAGGAGACTGGAGATGGGTTTTGGTGGCTCGCCTTTTTCACTCTGTGTGTGTGTGTGTGTGTGTCTGTGTGTGTCTGTGTGTGTGTGCGCGCGCGCGTGTCCCTCTCCCCCCCCGGCTCTCGCTCGCTCGCTCGCTCTCGCTCCCCGTGTGGCTCTCAAGGACGAGGTGAAATCCCTTTGCTGGTCATGAGGCGGCTTCAGAGACAAACAACACAATGCGAGTGCAAATAACAAAAGGCAAAAAGACAGTAGGAACAATGGGGGAGGCGAGGGCAGCGCACCAGCCGGCGGTCACCGCGGCCGGGCGCCCGCCCCGGGGGGGTGCGGCGGGGGCGGGCGCGGGGGCGGCGCCGGGGGCTCCGACTCCCTCCAGGTCGCCCCAGAGCTCCCGCAAACCCACCCTGACCTCCTTCCTGCAGCTCGCCGCCTGGCCGCCCTCACTGTCCATCCGAAGGGAAGGAGCCCCAGAGTTTGCTTCCCCGTCTGCTGCAGAGTAACTAGATTGTAAATAACGCGGTGATTACCCACACCGTGCAGGAATGTTTAAAAAAAAAAAAAAAAAATCTGCCCTCCACTTAAAGGAGCGATAAAATGAAATGGCAGGAGTGGAAGAAGGCAGAGAGAGTGGGCTATCTCCGGATCTCGGATCTCGATGGAGCTCGCATCTATAAATACGCATTCATGTTTAGTCAGGTCCCCTTTGTCAACTTCTTCCCTGCGCTGGAACCTCACCCGCTGCCCTGGAACCATTACCTGGGCCCCTGCTTGCCCCTCACCCCCGTTTGCACACAGTAAAGCTCGCACGAGGGGCGCGTGTGGGGGTCTGCGGGTGTCCACGGAACCTTCTGGGAGGCGAGCCGCCGTTTGCCCGGCGCGAAGGCTGGAGCAGCGAGAGGTTCGTTTTTAAAGCGACCACTATCTCCCCGAGCCCGGCTGTGCGCCCGCGGGTCCCCGCCGCCAGCACTTTGAACCCACCTACTCCTTGGGGTGCGGGGGAAGAAAAGTTTCGAGCCGCTCTCACCCCTGCCTCCGGGGTAGTTGAAATGGTTTTGTTTTGTGGGGGTGAACCCAAATGACCCAATGCCCAAGAACCAAGGAATGATATTTAGTGGGGACAGGCTCAGCGCTGGGCTTTCGACTCCAGCGACACTGGAGTCAGCGCGTGAAGGCGACAGAGAGAGACCCTCAGAGTTACATCACCATGGGAAGAAACTCCGTGGGTAATGCTCGGAGCAGAAGCTGTGGGGCTGATTTAAGTGTGTGCTCTGACAGCTCCCAGGCTGCTCTGGCGCTTATCTCTTCCAATCTTACTTTCATTGACTTATAACAGCTGCCGCTTTGCCAGGGGTAAAAAAAAAAAAAAAAAAAAA